>NC_053153.1:11138532-11457698 GCF_016808335.1 Panicum virgatum | reverse complement strand
AGAAAGGGTTGCTTTCTGGTTGATCTTGCAGCGGCTGAAACAATGGGACTTGGTCTAAGTCAAAAGTTCGTTAGAAATTAGGCAGGATTATGAGCTCATAGGCTGTACGATTCTTGCTGGGGCCATTGTTGTGGACAGCGACTTGTTTGCTTTGTTGCTGGAAATTTTTTGACTGGGTTGTTACAACCACTATAATTCTTCCCAGTTTAAATTAGCTTGGGGGAGGCTTGCAAGTATATTGGCCTTGTGTCTCAATTTTCAAAGCTTCTATTTGCCACCATCCAAGCAAGATGAAAGCTGTTGGCCACATTTGTGTTTGGCTCATGTTATTTGAGAAGTTGTTACCACATTTGTGTTTGGCTCATGTTATAGTTTTTTGGACTACCATATCCTTACCGGTTTATAGTTTGGATAATGGATAAAGTAAATACTTTCATTTTACCATTGTGTCTGTTAAGTGTGGTACATATTCCTTATGATTTGTCGTGCATTCAATACAAAAGTTTCAACCTTGTGAGTTACACACTAATAAAAGATATTGGATCTAACATGAGTCGAGCTATGTCTCTTTTGCAATTTTCCATCAAGATAACATGATTTAACCTTGTAAATAGATATTTAAATCTGAGTCATTTGAAATATATACCTTCCCAAATCAAGCAATTTGGATTGTTGGACTGAAATATAGTCAGTGTAGTTCTGTTCTTTTGTCCATTATACTCAATCTTTCGCTGAACAGAACAGACATTTGACCTCCAGACAACTAATTTGACAAGACAAGAAGATAAAGATCAATTTAAGTTGACTGCCAATTTGTCTTCTTCCTTTTTCCCATCATGCATTAGAATTTACCCTTGCATATCTATTGCAACCGGCCTACTGCTCACCAAATTGTAGTACATTCAGTTATGTCCCTACATTACAATTACAACAACGCAACCACTCCTTTGTTTTTGGTAATTTAACAATATGATTAGGCATCTAAGAAATTTGTGTCAGTTTCCATATACTAGAATGTGGCCATGATATTCATTGCAAGTATTTACCAAAATCTAGCGCACGGATGTGTGTTTCTATGTTCTGATTATTACCTCCAGTGTCTTTCTAAAAAGTACAGGCTGTGTACATAGCCGATTCTCTCTGATTTGAACACCTGAATTGTACTGGTTTAACCATAGTATTTCTGAACTGTGAATCTTAGTGCAGGTGGTATTAAATGCATAGTCACAGCCAATTTGTGTCTGTTGATTTTCACTAGACCCTGCTACTATTGGATAATGACACAAAAATCTTGCTATCGTCCAATTCATATTTACAACTATGCAGTGTTTTCATCCTGCAATCTTTATAGAGTATGATAACAATGAAGTGAGTGGATATAGTGTGGGAATACGAAATACCCGAACACGACATATCTAATTAGTTTCTCTAAACTTGCAGAGACAACCTCGCTGTTTATGCCAGAGATTATCAAGCAAACTTTATATTGGGATATTGCTCCATATACATATTCATGCAGACATTCATGATCCCCGGAACAATATTCATGTCGTTGCTTGCCGGGGCCCTTTTTGGAGTGATCAAAGGTGGCATTTTGGTCGTCTTCACTGGCACAGCTGGTGCATCATCTTGCTATTTTGTCTCCAAGTTGATTGGTAGACCCTTAGTTAGTTGGTTGTGGCCTGAAAAATTGAGATATTTTCAGTCAGAGGTATTTTTCTGCTCTGCCTGCTAACATTTTCTTGATATCCTTCTCGCAAATGGCAAAGTTCAGCAATATCTTTGTTCCAGACGAAAATAGCTTGCTTCATGTACCATTATTTTTTTATGCAGATTGCTAAGAGGAAAGAAAAGCTGTTGAACTATATGCTTTTTCTGAGAATAACACCAACTTTACCCAACACATTCATAAATATGGCATCACCAATTGTTGACATACCTTTCCACATTTTCTTTGCTGCAACACTAGTGGGCCTCATTCCAGCATCCTATATTACTGTAAAGGTAAACATCTTTAATAACTGATTGGTCATATGGTATAATTGTTTCTCATTTTTTATTAGATTGAGTCAGTTATCTGAAGCTTCCATGTTGTATGTTATGAGGTCACTTGAAAAATGGACTTGAGTAAAACATCTATCTAGAGTGACAAATATCACAGAATGTTTATCGTTCTAAATAGTATGGCATTTTCTTTTGCTCAAGTTTCATGTGCAAGGCATCGTGTCGTGTGCCATGAATTGCATAGGCATGTCTGTGCAGATGGCTTCAAGCCTTCAATATCTCTGAGATCTTTTGGGTTTAGTGGAAGCTCGATGAGCAAAGATTCATCATGGGGTGGCCAGAGGAACACTTGCCTATAACCCATTGTCAATTCCAAATAACCTCAAGAACTTGTTTTTACTCGATCCATATCAGCCAGCCCACACAGTTATTCTCTTAGTCCTATATATTACTAGTAAAGAGATTTTGTTAAGTGCTGAAGGTTACTTTTTTAACCCTTACCTGAGTTTCAGCCCACTGAAAGTATCTACATTATGCTAACCTCTACCTCCAATAGACAGTTATTTATCTCATTCTTTGAATCTGAATAGAAATTTCTTATTACTAGACACAAGATTTTACTGTGCAGTACTCCCTTCGTTCCAAAATGTATGTCGTTTTGGATTTTTAGGTTCATAGTGTTTGCTATGCACCTAGATATAATGTGTGTCTAGGTACATAACAAAATCTATGAGCCTATAAAAGTCAAAACTACCTACATTTTGGAACGGAGGGAATATCAAACTTTAATGTATTGTATCGAAACAATGACACTTTTTGACACAAGATTTAATGTGTAGTATCAAACCTTTAATGCATTGTACTGAAACAATGGCACATACCTTTGTTTTAAGCTAGACTTGTAGGTTGATCTGTTTGTGCGGACTGTTTTGTTGCTTGCTTCTGAGATCATTTTTGGGTCGTTTTCTTTCCTCCTGAAGGAGAGTTCATACTTGCTAATGATTTTTTGCCATTGTCGTGCAGGCTGGTAGAGCCCTAGGCGATCTGAAATCAGTTAGAGAGTTGTATGACTTCAGGACATTGGTAGTTCTATTCCTTATTGGATCAGTTGCTGTCGCTCCAACGATCCTGAAAAGGAAGAGAACATACGAATGATGCTCCGGAGCATTTTAATACTTTCTTCAGATGCTCTAAATTGTATTAGCATTTTTCACCTTTCTTTTTCTTTTTGTTTTTTTGATATTGTATATCTGTTCCATTCTAGCTGTAGAGATGTAAAATTGAATGCTTTCTAATACGAGATGACCCCAACACTTTGTCTGCCCGTCCCATGTTCGCTATTGATATGAATCACTGTCTGTTCACTCGTGCTTTGTGCATACTAATTATCTGAAATGGAACCTCGAAGGTTTTTATGTCCTTGGTTTGTTCCGTGCCACTCACTATTTTTCTTCGTATATATCGTCTCGAAGTATTTTTTTTTCATCGAGAATTACTCCCGCTTATAAAGAAAGTGTATAGTTTGGAAATCATCTCGAAGCATTGATTATTACATATTATCTTAAGAACAGTACTAAACCAGTATTGATAATCCAGGGTCTCCTTATTAATATGCTTGCCACATTGGATATTTGCTTATATGGTATTCTATGGACACTAGCTGAATTGGAGGGTTATGACTGCCTGTGAAGTTCCATGAGAGTTTTATATGTATTTAATTTTGCTGATGTGTCTATATTTATAATGAGAGAATGAAGAGTTTTATGAGATATGATACGAGTTTCTTCCCCATAGCACTTATTCGGCTCGATTATCTAGTAGTTGCTTTAGGTACTGTGCAATAAAACCATACATTAAGACTGGTTTTAGAAATTTGCTTGGCATGCTTTGGGTTTTATGGAGGCCAAAATCAGGACGGAGGAAAGCAGCCGGTTTCCAAGGAGGTTTCCTTTTTGTTTGAACTCTTTTTCCGTGGAGGTCGATTGGAGTAGTTTCATATAGTGAGGAGGAAGGAGAATGAGTCGATATGGACCTTTTCCAGACCAAAATAAGCCTCTCTGGTAAGGCCCACCAGGCCCGCGTTGGGAGCAGCCTGCATAACCCTGGGGACTTTTTAGTATTTAGAAGTATTAAATAAATATTAATTATAAAACTAACTGCATAACCCTGGGGCTAAACTGCGAGACGAATCTAATGAGGTACCTTAAGCTATGATTAGCGAATGGTTACTGTAGCATCACTGTAGCCAATCATCGATTAATTAGGCTCATTAGATTCGTCTCGCGAAAAAGCACTCAGCTGTCAAAAAACATTTATAAACAGATTTTATTTAATATTATAAAATAGTAAGATTCCTTTTGATGTGATAGGGACTTTTGAAAAAAGTCCCGGAACCAAACAAGCCCTTATCGTCCTCCCCCTTCGGCCTCGGGGTTTTCTATCCAGCAGCGCACGCCCCTCACCCAACGCGCGGCTCCGCAGGAGAGCGAAAATGGCGACCCTCTCCATGGTCTCCGTCCCCATCGCACCCTCCTCCCTTTCCCTCTCCACCCGGGGCCGCAGCTCCTCCGCTTCCTTGCCCGCTCCCAAGGTTAGTGCCATCTTCTCCCGCCACCCCCGCCATTCCCTCCCCGTGGCGACCGCCCGTCCTTGCTCTCCACGTCATGGAAAGGATTAATAAGGTAGGGTATCATGGTGTGGCATTAGTCCGTAATTCTGTGTATGCTGCTTATGTGTGCAACTGCATGGACGAATCCGGGATTTCCGAAGGATTGTCTTGTGTAACTTGGGAATTCGTACCACAATGGTAGGTTGTAGGTATTGATATTTATGTTCATTTAGGCATATGAACCCCCTGCCCTCCAAGCACATTGTCAATACTAATGTTACTATTTCATTGCACAGCAGTGTGTTGATCCTGTCGCCTGTGATTGAGTTGTTCTTTGCTATTCTTATTCTGATGAACCTTCATACCTAGGCTCATTTGGCGATTCTTTTGTGATTCTCATTCTTCTGTTTGTTGAGGATCTTACAGAAAGGAGGGATTGGTCACGGCGGCCTGCGGATTGAGTGCATCCGTATTGGTGGTGTTGAGATTCCAAACAACAAGAGGGTGGAGTACTCGCTGCAGTACATCCATGGCATTGGGCGGTCACGCTCCCGTCAGATCCTTTTGGACCTCAATTTCGACAACAAGATCACCAAGGACCTCTCTGAGGAGGAGGTCATCACACTCCGGAAGGAGGTTGGCAAGTACATGATTGAGGGAGACCTTGTAATGTCCCTGATCCCTTTGCTGATTCAATACTCTGCATTTCTTTGGTTTAGTACTGTATGTTTTTAGCAATTTTTATGATTACCCTGATTGGCTGATAAATGATTCCTTGCTGTTTTGGAGACATAAAGTTCATTGTTTTGACCAGTATACTTCTTCATTGATCATATTTGATACTTTAGCTTTATGTTGATGTTGCCTTCAAAATGAATTAAAATACTGAATACTGGCCCACTTACAGAAACGGTTCAACCGTGTGGCGATTGAGAGGTTGAAGGAGATTCGGTGCTACAGGGGCATACGGCACAAGCTGGGACTCCCAGTTCGTGGCCAGAGGACAAAGAACAACTGCCGGACACTAAAGGGAAAGAGGGCTTCAGTTGCCAAGAAGAAGTCACCTGCCTCGCAGGAGGAATAAGACATATTACCATGTATTTAAGTTCTGCCTGGTTTTTTTGTGCAACATCACAACTGTTGGGTGTTCCATTTCGAGCTCTGATGCTGTCATAGACGAATCATGGGGTTATGATCGGGTGCTGCAAATTCCATAGCTGTGAAATAGCTTATATGAATCGATGCTAAATGAAGGTTACTTCTTGTTTTGTTGCATCCATGATTTACTGTTTTGGTGTCTCTTTGATGCCTTTTCTGTGTGTGATGCAAGGAGTTCAACCTGCACCTATGTTTACTTCCAATTGAAACAAGCTGAAAGTATCGTTTCTATATTTGCTCTCATCTGCCCACTGTAAGCTTGCCAGTTTGGATATGTGGACCAGTGTAGTTTTATAGGAGCTCTGGACTGTGCGACATATTTGTTTACCTCAAAATTTCATGTAAAACTATGTTAGTTGAGCAAGTAGCATTTTAAGCGAGTCATTGCAAAAGAAAAAAAAAACTATTCAGAGGAAAACAAAAAGGCGGCGATCATTTTCTGAAGCTATTCAGATGGCGGCGATCATGTTCTGAAGCCATTCAGATTGGCTGGCCAGTTTGTCACTGAATTAGTTTTCTTTCCCGGTGAAGATGATTCGAATTGCTAGATTCGACGAACAGGTTTCTTGGTCTGCAGTCTGCACTTAAGCCGCCAACTGGAACTGTCAGACTTCCTATCGATTTGGGGACAGAGAACAGACGGCGGAGCATGGATGCTGCCGTGACATGACTTGCTCTTCCAGAAACGATGGCGGTGCACGGAACGGACGCCACCATAGGGCATATGCTCCCCGGGCGCGGCCACGGCGGGGAGAAGGACAACCCCACCCCGCGCGCCGCGCGCTCTATCCACCACTCAAAAAACACGCGACGCCTTCGTCGAGAAATCGCGGTCGCGTCGCGCCCCCGCGACTTCCACCGCAAATCGCACGCAAAAATCCCACTCGCCGCCGCGCCCTGCCATGGCGCCCGCCTCGCTTCCGCTCTCCTTTCCGCGCGCGGCCGGCGCGCCTCTCCCGCCGCCAGCCAGCCACGGCACCAGCGTCGCCGCGTGCTCGCACCTTGCCGCGCCGTCGCGGGGCACCGGGCGGAGGAGAGGGCCGCGCGTCGCGCTCGCAGCGGCACCGGCCGGGCGCCAGGGCGGCAGGTGGAGGGCGGGCGTGTCGTCCTTCTCCTTCCTCCCGTCGTTCTTCACGGGGAATAAAGGGGAAAAGGACGCCGAGAAGGCGATGAGGCTCAAGGAGGAGCTGCTCGCCGCCATCGCGCCGCTCGACCGCGGCGCCGAGGCCACGCCCGAGGACAAGGAGCGCGTCGAGCAGGTGAGGGCGTGGACGCGAGCTACACCTTGTTCTTTCTCCCGCCATGGCCCGTGCATTGGTTGATGCGTAGAGCTTGCTCTTGGGTTTGCCTTCCTTTCAGATTGTTCAGCAGCTGGAGGCGGTGAACCAGGTGAAGGAGCCGCTCAAGTCCGATCTCATCAACGGCAAATGGGAGCTTCTCTACACCACCTCCACAACCATACTGCAACCACAGGTTCCTATTCTCTTTGTTTCTAATTTGCTTGTGTTTCTATACATTGCATAGAATACCTAGAAACCCTTCGTGATCAAATGCTCGTTTTCATTTTTAAGAAAGTTTCCTTAAGAATATATTGCTGCTTAATAGAATAGCTAGTTAGCTAGAGATTTTCCCATGTTCAAATGTGAAGTTCTTGTCACTTGCTACCGCAGAGGCCAAAGTATCTGAGGCCATTTGGGAAGATTTATCAAGCAATCAACGCCGACACTTTGAGAGCCCAAAACATGGAAACCTGGCCTTACTTTAATCAGGTAATTTTTCACCACAACTTGTTCCAGTGTACCTTCACTTTCAAGAGTGGCATTCTGCAATTCCTTTCTTTGTTACGAAGCATAAAGAATTCTAATTTAGGAACGAAAGGCTTTACTGCTTTCTTGTGGCATGTAGCTGAGAGCTTGAGATCTTTCTTGTGGCCAAGCAATTCTGGCAAGTAGGCATTGGCCTGCTCGTCTTGAACTCTTGAAGTCTTGATAAAGGAACGTGCTGGTTGAAATATTGATTACAGTAGTGAGGTCTTAACTTGATCTGTAGAAAGGTGTCCATTCCCTTCTCGAAACACATTTTTACTTGTTTCAATGGACAACTATATCCATGTTCATTTTTGCTGTTTGGGCAACCATGTCACAGTGTTGCTATATTGGATACTTGGAATTGTATGCTGTTATTGGTGATTTTGTTTTACTAGTTAGTACTCACTAGTGCTTGTGGTTCTCTGGAGTATGGTGTTAACGTGATGTACTAATATATATTTTTACAGGTTACTGCCAACTTGGTGCCTCTTAATCCTAGAAGAGTGGCAGTTCAGTTTGATTACTTCAAGATATTTAGTTTGGTAAGACATTTTAAACTTCAATTAGTTGGTTAGGTGTTACGCCAGATAGTTTATACACCACTCTTCTCTTTAGCTCATGCTCCAAATGTTAATCTTTGTTTTAGTTTTACCATAGTAATTCAATGGTGTATAGAGAACATTTAGTCATGCTAGGTAATACCACGATGTTAACATGTATATATATTCTATGTCATGATGTATTCCTTTATTTCCCATGCTATTTTGATTTACTTTTTGTGCTCTTAGTCCTGGTCGATATTCTGTCCCCCAAACGGTTTTGAAATGGCATATTCAACCTCTAGCCTACAATATGCTTCACTAATGTTATTTTCTTCTCTCTGAGTAGATCCCAATCAAATCACCTGGAAGTGGTAAAGGTGAACTAGAAATTACTTATCTTGATGAAGAGCTCAGGTTAGCTTATTTCCCCCCTCCAAATGGCTTGTGATGAACCCACAATGATTATTCCATTTCCGAATCCATTCTTCTCCATTATGGTTTTGCATTCTAATTGAACTACCATTACTAAAACTGAAAACTAGTTAATGCTAGACAATTTTGCAATGACATTTATTAATTGGAAGGAACAACCTTGCTTGCAGGGTTTCAAGAGGAGACAAGGGAAATTTGTTTGTATTGAAGATGGTTGACCCAACATACAGAGTTCCATTGTAACAATGTAAAACGATAACACCTTTTGCAATGTAGTTCTTAAAATATATGTCAGTATAGATTTAGGTGTCAGCTTTATGTGTAACATTACCTGGGGTGACGTAATGCCTGTAAATATTAAAGATTCTACTTGATATGTGGGAATCCCATTGGAACCAGTTACAGGGCCCCATAGTTAAGCATAGCTGATATAGAACATGCCTCATGAAAACTAAAATATATCGATGCTTGGAGAAGTCTATTTAGTCCAACTTTTATTCCATCAGCTGAAAATATCAGCAGCTGCATTTGGACTATCAAAAAATGAGGCGAAATCTCACGCATAAAGCACACAGATACAGGTGCTTCGTGCTCCTTCCTGAGACATTGAAAATATATTGTCCGACTTGGAACATGATGATACATGGAGTTCAACTCGCCACATGCTGACAGTAAAATCGAAAATCTGATCAATTTTACAACATATGCTATTTCCCCATTTCCAACTGAATGAAGCTTGGAACGAGCTGGTCGCTATCCCAACAATGCTATTTGTATGCCTAGACATTTTTCAGTCTTTCTGTATTTTTTTGAACATTGTCTCAACGACAGCAGCATATTTTTTTGATATTACATCTATTTTCCATCATAGTTGGCCTGCAGTCCCTGATGAAAATTGCTCATCATGCCCACAACCGGTGGATAGCCTAAAAGAAACTTCAGCCCTTGCTTCCTCTAGCTTGCCAAAGAGCTGCTTCATAAACTGTGATTTTGTGCCATGTGTTATTCTAAGTATATCTGCTGCCCTAGTTAGAGATTTCAGAGCGTCCTCTGTGTACTCGAGCAGCCTACAATCGGAAAAGAGAAGTATATATGTAAGCCTGTAGCTCTAAATATCATGAGCATGACTGTTTAATACCATGACTATGAAGAAAGAATTATTATAATTTTTAAAAAAAGGTGAAACTCTTGTAGAACACTGGACAAATGATTGAATGATTGTGAACTTTTCATGATCAAAGGTTACAGATTCATGTCAACACCCTGCTAGGATTCTTTTAATGATCCTGTACTGACTGTGTCAAATCTAAGATCAGCTTTTGTCGAAATTGACAGTGTCCATTTTCATAAAGCACAAGAGAGTAGTAGTAGCAGCCAAAGATTATAATGGATAAGGAACACTATATATGATGGTCTCTTACGTGCGAGAGAAATAGGCGAAGGCTATCAGGGCATACCATTCAAGCTTTCCGCAAGTGTAGAATTGTAATCCGATCATTGGATGAAATGGTGGATAAACTCCTGATGGAACAGGTTAAAAACACTGGTCAGCATCATGCTTTATTGGAAATCCGAAAAAATATATCATTTACTTTCTGGAAAGAGAAACATCATTTTGTTTTCTCTATTTTTAGTTTTCCCACAAGACTATCCTTTCCAATTGCTAAGATCATATAAGAAGTTTTACAGTTGTACAATTTTGCACTTCTGCTCGCTTGCTGTATACCTTTCTACAAGCTGGAATAAGACTTGTGAACCATGGCCATTAGTGGTATCAAGGTCGACAGCTGAGCATCATAGATGATGACAACTGTTGATTTAATTTTATCTAACCTGATCACGATCAGCCTGCAGTAAAGCAAGGATGCGCCCCTGAGTTCACTAGTCAGGGTGAAATGATGCGCAGTTGTCCCATTTTCTGTAACTGTGTTACTACTCTCCTTGCCTTTTCCACCTTTTGATGGAAATTGCAGGGAACACCCCTAATGTATAAACTACTATGATGAATCAAGAAACAATTGCATATACCTTGGTTTGTTCCTAAAGCAAGCTCCCAGCGATGCAAGGAGCAGGAATCAGTTCTCTACTGCTCAATTATTAGTTTATGAGGAAAACAGAAACAGATGTTTCTGCCTGACTAATTTTACTTTAAGCATGCATGTTTCTGCCTGACTAATTTTAGGATATAAACAAAACACTAACAGATGTGATCAAACAAGAATTAAGTATAACAAAAGGGAAGGAGCCTTTATTTGAACATAATAATATCTGTTTTTTTTACTGATTTGGTGGAGGTCTATCAAATAACAAATATGATTTACACAATATGATAGATAAGACAGAAGGAAAAAGTTCATAAGCAAAATAGTCTCACGGAGATATAATTTACTCTAAAAAGACTAAAGCAGGCTTACTTTCATAAACAGGAATTGTTGATCTGCAATACGTCAATGCAGTCTGCCAATCTTGTAACTCCATGTATATCTGCACCAACAATTGGTATTAACAAGATGGTAGAACAGAGTTAAATGGATGGTCACTGACAACAGCCCCTATCCTATAGACACAGCACTTTCAAATAGGGACCTATCTGATCTGATGATAACAAATTCTATAATGTAAGGTATAGCTCGGTTTGCGCACCTACAAGAGGTAGAAATATACCTTCAGCAGTGTTTCACGTGTGTGCAGTAAAGTGATTGAGAAAGCATGGTACAGCTTCTGCTCTAGCTGCTCAATTGTCTTGTAGATAGAACCTGCTTCAGTGGTATCTATTTTCCCTTATTAAGGTGAGTTTATTAGATAGAATAAATAGAGGAGATAATCATTTTGCTGCTGAGCTTTTTTTTTTCATGTTTCATGGGCACTTAATCATGGACAACAGTACAAGGATACTTCCTGATGAAAGAAGTGAAGATGCTTTATCTGATAGCAGTACAATTTCTCTTGTCATCTTTTTGACCTCTTCCTCATCTCTAGAAATGCTACATTTCTGGCATGTGTAAGCCTTTTCTCCTATAGAATCAGATACATATAGAATGCAAGATTTATGATCAATGAAACAAAATGAGTTACCCAACGTTAATATAAGAATATTTGGTTGATTTTCCATTTCCTTCCCTCAGCAATTCTGTTAGTATTTTCCAGCTTAATGGCAACTGTTAGAGTATATTAGACAACTCCGGATATGGTTAGTTTAGGATTGATTGTAATCCCGGGATAACCTTCCTTATCTCTAGGAGAGGCTACTTGCCCTCCAAGCCATGTACTCCTATATATTCGCCCTAGAGGCTCAATGCAATACATCACACGCATTATATCCAATCTTACATGGTATCACGAGACTAGGTTCTAACCCTAGGCCTCCGCTTCCGCTTTCCACGCGCCGCCCCCGGGGAGACCAATCTCCACCGGGGGCAGCGCCCTCGTTTAGGCGGCGAGTCCTATTGATTCGTCACCCTCGTAGATCGGAGCTACCTCTCCCTTTGCCGATCCATGGTCGAGGGGTGTGGCCTTCGCTGCGCCACGCGTCATCGGAATCTACAGCCACCACGGTTGAAGCACACGCCGCACCCTACCGCTGTGTGCTGCTGTGGTGTCGGGGAAGGGGCTGCACCCTATCGTCCGTGGAGGAACGTCAGGATGCCCCACGCGTCTCTACCTTCTCTTTCTCCATCGTTGACCACGGGTGGATGTGGATGAGAGAGCAGTGTGGTTGCAATGCTATGGACACCAGAAATTTCACCACGGAGGTTCACCCTGCTGCTATTTTTCTTTTTCCAATCTAAGATCGGTTTGCGTTGCCCTGCCGTTCGTCGCCGCTTCATCATCGACACCCCCGAAGGACGGAGGTGTTGCTGCACCCTTCCAGGCTGCAGCTACGACGTCCGTGATCAAGCCACCATACCGGTGTCGTCGCCTTTTCAGGCGGTGGCGCTACTCGCCGCCGGTCTTCGTCAAGCAGGCGCTCGATCCGCCTCCGCGCCTCGAGCCGTTCTCGCGCGGACATCGCCGCCAATGTTCCTGAAGGAAGACGTCGTCGCCACCCCTGATCTGAGCGCGACACTTGCTGCAACCTGCGCCGTCGCCACCCCTGTCCTGAGCGTGACCTAAGTCGCAAACCGCACCGTCTACCATCATCATCCGCCGCACCGTCCTCCTGCTGTCTTCGGCAAGAAGCTGCTGAGTTTGTGTACTCGAGCACCTCGACGACACTTTGACCCGCGCCCCCTCCATGGCTTCGCCCACGTCCACCTCGACTTCGGCTACTACGGCACTAAAGGGCTATCATCTGCATGAGTCTCCAGTCACAGCTTTCGCACCGGCGTTCCGACTGCAGGGGGGATACGTCTCCATTGTTCTCCAGTCTAACCGTTCGTGTTGCTACCGCTACGACTGCGGGGGGGTGTTAGAGTATATTAGACAACTCCAGATATGGTTAGTTTAGGATTGATTGTAATCCCGGGATAACTTTCCTTATCTCTAGGAGAGGCTACTTGCCCTCCAAGCCATGTACTCCTATATATTCGCCCTAGAGGCTCAATGCAATACATCCCACGCATTATATCCAATCTTACAGCAACCAACCTGATTCAGGCAGCAGAAACCCATCACATGCTTGGTTCTTGCATCTATAACTCTCAAGTAGAGCATCTTCCTCAGAACCCTATATTGGGGAAGTTGTATAGAAGAAAATTTTGAAGGTCAAGAGTTTGTTAATTTTCAATGGAAGAGATAGAAAATAGTGGGCATGCAAAATGAAAAACCTTGACACATCGTGGGCATGTACAGGTGAAGAAGTACTGCTTCAGATCATTCTGTCTCTTCTTAGTTACTGCTGCAGTCTCGATGTAGCTTATCGAAACCTGAAAACAGATAAACAACTGACATTGTCCCAAAGGATAACAATGGCAAAGGGGAAAAAACAAAACAAAAGCATGCTGTGCAAGTTAAGCACAAAATGATCAAGGCGCAAGGTAAAGGTGTTTTCCTTACCTCTTCATCTTTCCCTATAGGTTGCAAAGCGCGAACATAAGCTGTCCGACCATCAAATGTCAGAACTGCATTTGGTACACAACTGGAAATGCCAAAACAAGGGGGTGTAAAGCAAATATGCATTTATAAAGTGCTCAAATCTGACAAGATGCTAGACGAAAACATAAAACTTAGTATTCCACCTGTGGTTAATTATAGATATAACAGGGTACAATCCAGTCCCAAGAGGTCTAAGCTCAGAATCACATATTGTATGAGCATTGCAGGCAAACTGCACATTTGGGGCACAAAATCAATAATTCAGTATTAACTGATCATCAACAAATATTATTGAGAAAGTAAACTAATTCTCACAACCATGCCGAAAAAATACAGAATCAGCAGTGGCAATAATGCAAGGTTCCACAATTTTGAAAATATGTTTATCTCACTTTCCAGAGAAAGCTGACAAAAGCGGGAATGATAAGCCATGTCAGCAACACATAAAAGATCACAGCTCAAATGCAAATGAGCTAGATTTGAAATAACTTAACAGCACATGTATCGTTGAAATTGCTGTACAGAAGAGGCTAGAAGCACAACACATATATCATACAGGTTGCTACTCTACTCAAATAAAGCTGCACCCTGCAAGGTTCCCTTGTTGAGTTAGTTCTAATTCAAGTCCATACATTCCAAGGGGTTATAACCAATCCAAATAGGTCCTCAATGGATTCTAGATTTACAAACAAAATATGCTTAATTACAACACCTAAAGCAATTCTGGTATGCCATCTTTGTGATCAGGAGGACGAAAACATTCAGCACATTCTCATCTCATGTGTTTTTGCAAAGCAATTCTGGTATGCCATCTTGCAGCCCATAAACTTGAGTCAGCTGACACCCACAAGGAGTGTAAAAAATTTTGCTGACTGGTGGAAAAATGCTGAGAGGAGACTTCCTAAACAGCACAGGAAGGGTTTTAACTCTTTGTGTATTCTTGGGGCATGGATCCTTTGGAAGCATAGGAACGCTTGTGTGTTCGAAGGAGCTTCTCCAAACCTGCAGGTGGCAGTGCAAGCCTTCAAGGAGGAGTCCCGCCTGTGGCAATTCTTGGGGGGCTAAAAAGCTTACTGCCCTAAGCCCCGAGATGGGTGTGGTGCAGGCCTAGTAGATGGTCGTGTTGTGGTCTGGTCCTTTGTTTTATGTTTTTTATGTATTAGTCTTTTATCCTAAATCTCTACATTCCTCTCTAGTCCAAGGTGTGGAATGTTTCTTTGTATTTGGACTACTCTTTCTCGCTCAATATAAAGATATGCAGCTCTCCTGCGTGTTCGAGAAAAAAAACACAACACCTAAAGCCAGCTATGTTCAAGATGATGAGTACTCCCAAGCCTAATTTGAGTATCTGTATTCTCGAGTGGCTCTATGCTATCTTGAAGTGCAAAAGTGAGAGAAACTTATTATCATGATAATGCAACATTATGGTAGGATTTACCTTAGAAAAAGTATGTGCAATTTCCTTGAGATCAAGTTCAACCGAAGGAAGAATGAGGTCCACAAGATTGGCCATCTGAGCATAGAGTACAAGTTGATTTTCATCAACCTCGGATATATCTGTTCGTATAGGTCAATCCAAAAGTCATGTGTCACAATATTTGTATCCATCATTAATCAAATGTATCAAAGGACAGGATACGGGACTCCAAGGCATCCACTAGATAGTAGTTATCTATGCATGAAGATGGAATGACCTGGCAATATAAGTCATATCAAGTTAACAAAATACGATCGGTTACAGTGTACACAAATACAAAGATATATCATGCGCATGATAAGAGCAGGTTTTGGCAAAAAAACACGAATTATCAGATACTTCTTTGATATTCGAAACGTCACCGTGGCAAACAAAAGAGTATCATGTAGGTCTACAATGAATATGAAAATTGAATGACTATATGAGAAAGCACTCATAGTGCGATGAAGTGCCTTAACTTCGGTCTAGAAAAAGGTAAGAACGAAACCGGTCAATACCTTCTCATATTGCAATTTCCTTTTTAGTACCAGCCTCACCATCAAACGAATTGTGGGAGTAAGCATCTTTTTTCTGTCCTCCGTAAGCGCTGCCATCGCTCTACACTCGAGCTGATGTAGTTTCCATTCTGCTTTCTGCACTAACAACATTACACAGTGAAATAGAAAACATATCATCAAAGGCACAATAACTACTAAAGGAAAAACATATCATCAAAGGCACAATAACTATTAAAGGAACGTTCATGCATAACCACAGAAGCATGAGGCTGCAAAAGCAATGGAAATGTAACCGCTACAGAAAAAGACTAGAGCCAGCACCTGGCAATCGCTGCTGCAGTACCAAGTAACTCGGCAAACCGAGCACTTCCTCAGATTGCTAGACGCGAAACAATGGTCACAGCTTGATCCGACTAAAATCTTGTTGGATGTAGAAGTGTAAGGTTCTTGGCTGATAATAACTTCCCCTGCAACACATTGCAGGATTCCATCAGCAGCGTGAAAGGCACTTAGAAACTTCGATGACACCAGGGCAGCAATCCATCAAACCAAATCAAGTACGCGTCACCGAGCCATTGCACCAGAGTTAACGATGGGTGCCATTCGAGCATTTCATCGAGCAATTCGTGGGCAACACACGACACGCTTGGCGCGCAGCGGCAGAGCAATAGCGTCGGTTTCAGTCTAGAGAGGGCGCGTGGTTTAACCTGGGAAGAAGGTGCGGGAGGCAACGAGGCCCCGGCCCTTTCCGGGAATGGAGGCGATGGCGAGGCCGCGGCCGGCGAGCTCGCGCTGCAGCTGCTCCGCCCAATTCGCCATCCTCCCACAGTCGTTCTTCTTCCGCGCCGAGAACCAGAAGTTTCGCAAAGAAACAGGCGGTGTTCGACGTTATCATGGGCCGTCAATCCCAACCGAGTAGTAGTACACACCCACCTTTCCAGGCCCAGCCCATAAAGCATGTTGGCTTCTAGCTCAAGCCGCATTAGGCCAGTCCTAATTCTGAACAAAGGCCTTGTTTGGCATGCTTTGCAGCGTTAGAAATAGTAAACTTTGACCGCTAATTACGGTGTCAAACTAAGCCAGTTTACAAAATCAACTTCAGAACTCTCGCGCTAGTGATCTTAAAGAATCTAATGAGATCTTTGACCGCGTGATTAGAGGGTGGTACTGTAGCACCACTGTAGCAAATCATCGATTAATTACCGTCATTAGATTCGTCGCGAAAAGTTACACTCATTCCTGAAAATTTTTTGCAAATAGACTTCATTTAGTGTTTCATGCATGCGAAATTCTTTTTTCGGGAAGGGTGCGCACTGATTTGTTGCGGAACGCCAAAACTTATCTAATTTTGGTCCCTTCACGGTAGCACCTTCGTCTTCCTCCATTTCAAATTTTGGGGTTTTGTCCCCATTCCCTCCTCCCCACCCGCTCACCGTCGCTTCGATTCGCCTCATCTGCCGTTCCGCTCCATGGCAGCCTCCCGGCCCGCACCTCGCGACGCCTGCCCATCCCGGTGTTGACTGCGCCGATTCGAGCCCAGTCGGTCGCCAGGGAACCCTAGCGCCGCGGATCCGCCTCTCCGGCGAGATGCCGGTGGGCCCCGCCGCAGCCTATGGAGAGCAGGGATAGCTTCCTTCGGCCCCCGACGCCCTCCCACGCCGCAGGAGCCAGTACCGGCAAGGGCATCACTGTCCCTACCGGCGGGGACACGGCCGCCAGCAACCTGACGCCGTCATCGGGGTCGTCCTCGTCTCTCACGCTGTCTCCTCCCGGCTTCCTGAGAGAGATTACTGCAGCTGTCAAGCGGCAGAGACCGCTCGGTGAGTGGATTCGACTCTGGAGCCCCTGCCCTCCTCTGAAGTCATTTCGGTCTAGGGTTCTAGTTTGTGTTTGGCATATTTCCCTTGTAAAATTAAGTACGCTGAAGCATGTTACCTTCTGTAAGTTTCCTATTGACTGGGGACCCTGTAACAAGTTTTGCACTTGCACTTGATTTCGTGGCTTTGTCTTTGGCATTGAGTTTCTAGATACTATCTGTGATGTTGTTTCGAGTTTGTATACTGTATTTGTATCCAAATGAATTATGTCAGATGTTATATTGATCAGCTTCAAACTGATCTTACCTCAGGTTTACTGCAGTCCAACGTACCAAGAGCATCTCGGGTTCTGGTGTCCAGAGCCGAGCAAACAAAAAGAGCTGGTCCCAGCCCTTCTGAGGTGAAAAACCGTGAAGGAAATGTTATGCAGCCTCAGAGAGGCCTGTTGGGATCCTCCAGGTTGCAAAATGCGACCCCTTATCAACAGAAAAATGCCAACACTGCTAATGTGGGGTCCTCTACTCCAGATGAGTTGATGTTGACAACTCCCTCAAAGTTAAAAAATATCACAGATACCTGTGAGCGGAGTGTTGGCCAGAACTACCAGCAGAAGACTGATTCTAATCTGTTGGTCGATACGGAGAAATCATCATTGGAAACTTCATCTCAAATTCCATCTCGCAATGCATTGGTGGTGGAAAGTTTCAAGAAAGAACAGTTTTACTCTGCTGGTGATCCACAGTTAACTTCCCAGAGTAAGAATCCTTTTCTTTCTTTGATATTTGTATTACAAAAGTTGTGTGCATGTTTAGTTATTAGTTTACATTGCAGGTGATATTGTAGGGATCACTGCTGATAGTAGAATGGACAGTATGTTGTCTTATCTGCATTCTGTTTCATTGACAGCTGGAGAAAGTATTCCTGCGAATCAAGGAGCACACTATCACCATCAGAACCATCAGGAGCTTGAAATTGCTCATGCTGCAGTTGATATGGACATTAGATATGATGCACCTAATTTGTCTCGGAGAGGGGTTGAAGAGGCTCGTAATCAGAATCATGGAGATCCAATGACCCGTTGCTCTGCCATTGGTTCATCCGTTACTGCTGTATCACTGCATTCAGGGCCTACTGTCCAAAGTTCACAAGCTCCACAGATTAGTGGATGCGCTTCACCAGTCCAGATGCCAGAATCTGCTGCAGTATCATCTAAGGGTGTACTGGATCATGGTCCTCAAAAGGAGCATGCAGGTGCAACGGGCATTGGTGATTGGAATCCACTCGATCAGCAGGTTCGTCCAGGCAACTGTGCCACGGACAAAGCTGTTTCCAGCATTGGCAGTTTGCGTTCTGAAGGCTTACCTGCAAATGACCAACCTACATCTGCCAGGGATGGTGGTGCTCCCCGGCCAAACAAGGGTGAGAAGGAGCGTCACAAAAGGAATTATGATCCTAATGTGTTCTTTAAGGTGAATGGGAAACTTTATCAGAAACTTGGCAAAATAGGATCCGGGGGTAGCAGTGAAGTCCACAAAGTTATATCATCAGATTGCATAATATATGCCTTGAAAAAGATCAAACTTAAAGGCCGTGATTACCCTACTGCCTATGGTTTTTGCCAAGAAATTGAGTATCTAAATAAGTTGAAAGGGAAGAGCAATATCATACAGCTGATTGATTTTGAGGTACCAAGTTCCTAACCTTATTTCCAAATACATTTTCCTATTTCAGTTTCTTTGTCTGACTTTCTATGTGAAGAAGATTTGCTTCCCTACCTATAAACGATGAAAGCATTGTCTTGATGTCCTCGCAGAAATATATAATCTGCATTTCCTGCCACAGTTTAACCATTTTTACGTAAACCTCTACGGTTTAGTTAGTTTCCCATAGGAAGGACCACTGTTAATGATGATGAATGGATACATTAGGAAAGATATTTTGCTTCCTGGCCTTTACAAAAACTCATACAAAACTACATTTGCATAGCATGAACTTGGCATCGTTATAGACGTCATTGCAATACTACCCTATGCTGTTTTCTGGTCCTAGTTGCACATTGCCAGACGATGGACATAGACATAACCCATAGGACGTACTAGCTGACATCTGTATCATATATAATGTTATTTCATTTTTTGTATTTGAGTTCTCCAGTTAGTATGTCTAGTACCCTGTGTATCACACCAGTAGTCCAGTACTTAAAAAACAATTGTTGTTACTTGTATATATAGAAAATCTTTTGTTACAAGTTCCAGTACCTTACAGGAAGTCATATTTTGCAGAAATGGTCTTATTTTTAGAGGGTAATAAACTGCGTGTGCTGACTAAAATTTCAACCCACATTGCCATACAATTGTAAATTTTAAGCAACTACTCCGTCCTAGAATATAGCCACGTTTAGGCTTATCCAGAATCAACCATTTTCATCTTTGACCAACAATAACTCTAAAAATAATTGATTTTAAATAGAAAAAGTTACATGTTATTACTTATTATAGTCGGTTTCACAATGAATCAACTAATTTAATTTTAGGTTATCAATGTTTATGGTTTTTTGCTAGTCGTAGTCATAGTTTAAAAGGTTTTACTTAGGAAAACCCTAAACGTAGCTATATTCTGGGACGGATGAAGTATTGGTTATCTAAAGTGTACCTGTCATCTAACTGTTCTTTATATGTATTGATTTTCATAGAATAATTGTACTTATCTACATGGATTACCCATTCTATCTCCAGAGAGACATATTCTGATCTGCCTAATGGATTTTGTAACAACCAGGTAACTGACAAAAGTTTGCTTCTAGAAGGTTCCATGTCACCCAGGGATGGAAGAATTAGGGATGATCACTACATTTTCATGGTCCTGGAGTATGGTGAAATTGACTTAGCTCATATGGTTGCTCAAAAGTGGAAGGAGAGGAACAACTCTAATATGAAAATTGATGAAAACTGGCTACGCTTTTATTGGCAGGTAACCTCATTTGTCCCAATTAGACAAAAATGAGGCATCTGAATACTGGAAAATTAGGTTCTACTGCAACCAAATATGAAGTCTTGTTACTGTACTGTTTTCAAACCGAAGGTCATGTCTTGGTATCTTTGTAGAATGTGTTCTTTTTATTAGAGTATATTTGGTAGTTATAAATATACATATCTTAGACTGCCATATGTATCCCGGGGAGCCTTGCCCCCCAAGTCTTGTACTCTTATATATACCGGCCGAGACCTCAATGCAATACATCCATTATACACCAATCCTATTATTCTACATGGTATCACGAGTTTAGGTCTAGAATCCTCGGCCTCAAACCCTAACCCTTCCGCAGCCCCTCACACCTCTGTTCTTCATGCACCACAGGTCGTCCCCCACGGCATGCCTCCAGCGCGCCCCGTCGATGGCCTCGTAGCGCGCCCCCGGGGAGGTCGTCCATGATCTCCGCCGGGGGCCGCGCCATCCTCCAAAGTCTGGCGGCAGATCGATCTGATCCGCCGTCGTAGAAGGTCGTCCAGCAGCAACAGATCGGTGGTGAACACACCCGGGTGTCCTCGTCCGCTGGCCTCCCTTCTCCTGCTCCTCCGGGCGGATCCGCGCAGGCCTCCGCCCCCATCTTCTCCGCCGCCGGTGGGTTACGCCCCGGTGGATCCAGATCCGCTCCCTGGGCGGCTCTGCACCCCTTCCGCGTGGCTCCTCCCTGGCGGGGGTCGCCTGCAGTCGCGCCGTCTCCTCCACCGGCGGTGGACTGCTCCGCCCCGAGCTCCTCCGCTCCGCCAGGCCTTGGCCCGTCAGCGGCCGCGGCCGCTGCTGGCCACGCGTGGCTTTGCCCTCCCTCCGCCAGCGGCCTTCCCTGGCGGGGATCCTCCCCCGGCGGAACCGCCCTGCCTACCACACCGCCAGCGGCGGCCCGACCCCTCCTCTGGCTCTTCCTTTTTCTCGCACCATGGCTGGCGGAACCCAGTTGACCGTGGTGAGGGACAAGCAAGAAAGAGATAAGGGGATTGAGGGGTCTTTGCTCTGTGCACCTGGAGATTCTATACAAGAAGTTGCTGCTGGTTTATTTTTGGTTAGTTTCTTTGATTTTTCACTCGATCACTGATCGAGATTGAGTCGCCCACCGCATGTCAACCTCGACAGCTCTACGTCGACCACGGCTATCCTATGCACGGCATCTTCGACCATGGCTCCTCGCCCTCCAGCTCGGCTACCTCGACATCGGCACAAAGGGCTACCATCCGCATGAGTTACTCGCCGGTTTTCTCTCCAGTCGCAGCATCCGCACCACATAGACGTTATGACTGCGGGGGGATGTTAGTCTCCTGCTTTCGGCTTCTTCTTCAGTCTCACCGTCTGCGGTGCTCCCGCTGTGACTGCGGGAGAGTATTAGAGTATATTTGGTAGTTATAGATATACATATCGTAGACTACCATATGTATCCCGGGGAGCCTTGCCCCCCCCCCCCCCCCCCCAAAGTCTTATACTCTTATATATACCGGCCGAGGCCTCAATGCAATACATCCATTATACACCAATCCTATTATTCTACACTTTTAAGTTTGAAAAATGTGTTTTAATTAATTAACTTGACAGATATTATTGCTCCTTGTTTTATTACCCCTTCAAGTCTAGTCCCATTAGTTTAACCTTTTTAAAACAGCTGGTTAAGTAATTGATCGATTCTATTTAGTTTGCCAACTGGTTTCTGGTTCTGCTACTGATATTTGGTTTATCTTTGCTCAGCAAATTATATATGTTGGTTCTTCTAGATTTTTTGTATTGCCTCTGTACTTATGCAAAACGTTAACAGAAAAGAATTGTAGAATTAAATGCTGTATCTTGTTGCTCAGTGCAACTGCACAGGTGAATTGCTAGAATTGCCTGTGGCTTACTGCACCAGTTTCTATTAAAAAAATGCTGTTTACAGAGCAAAACCATTGAAATATAGTGAGATACTATAACCTATGTGCAACTTGTGCTTAAATAATAAAGTAGGATTTTTTTTTTGAAGAAACATAAAGTAGGAAATATTGTGAACCTTTTAGGCGCCTTCTCACTTTTTTCCCCTTTTGTTTGTGCTGTAGCAAATGCTTGAAGCTGTCAATACAATACATGAGGAACGGATAGTGCACTCTGATTTGAAGCCTGCCAACTTTATGCTTGTGAGGGGCTCTCTTAAACTTATTGACTTTGGCATTGCCAAAGCTATACAGAATGATACAACAAACATTCAGCGTGATGCTCAGGTACCATGTGATGCACTCTGGTATACACAGTGGCGACCTTTCCTTGTGTTCACTTGTATATTAATAAGAATATAATTATCTTCAGTTGTGCGTGCTGCTTTCTATGGCATGCTAATTGTGGTTTTCTGACCGCAACGAGCAGGTAGGGACACTGAACTACATGTCACCTGAAGCATTCATGTGCAATGATACTGACTCGGATGGTAACATTATCAAGTGCGGGCGCCCTTCTGATATTTGGTCTCTTGGTTGTATTCTTTACCAGATGGTGTATGGTAAGACACCATTTGCAAACTACAAGACTTTTTGGGCCAAATATAAAGAAGTCACTGATAGGAACCACGAGATCATGTATGAACCAGTTGACAACCCATGGCTCATCGACTTGATGCAAAGGTGTCTTGCATGGGACAGAAACGAGCGATGGCGAATACCTCAGCTACTTCAGCACCCTTTTCTCAATCCTCCTGTTCCCAGGGATTTGCCTCCTGTCGAACATGATCCGTGTAGTTTGCTGATGGAGAGAATTAGAGTTCATTGGGATAATCCAGCTGTTCAAAAACTTCGTAGTCTAATTGAAAAGCTCAACGAGGATCAGTGCTAGGAAGAAGGATTTGACCATAATTGAGTGCTTTACTTTCTGTACCATTCTTCTTGTGAGTCTTAGTAGGTATCTGTTGTATTTGTAAATAGTACCTTCATCAGTTGGAGACGCGGGAGCATTTTTTGGTGGTGCCCTGGCATTCTTTGCTTCCTGGTGTTTAGAAGTTGATAGTGTAACAGATTTCAGAAATGCGAGCTGAGTAATGTCAAATTAAGGTTAAATTGTTGTCTGTTGGGTGCAGGAAGCATCTCCTGGTGTGCATAGTTATCCATTTGGTGGTTTCTGGTTTGTGTTTTTCAGTTGCCACGGCGAGAACCCTCCAGTTTCGAAATTAAGTGCTAATAATGGGATTTGTACCCCTTGTCCTTTTACAAGAACAGAGTTTTTTTTTTGTTTGTGCACTCCAGAATCTGCACCTTTCTTTTGAGCAGATATTTGCTTGCACAAGCCCATGCTGATGGTAGGCTGACGCGCCGTGCCTCTCCATTTGTTTCCTTCCACCATTGTTTGCTCGCGTATCTGGGGAATCTTACTATTTTCAGAAGTCTCTATCACATCAAAATGAATTTTACTATTTTATAGTATTAAATAAAATATGTTTATAAATGTTTTTTTACAGCTGAGTGCTTTTTCGCGAGACGAATCTAATGAGCCTAATTAATTCATAATTTGCTACAGTGACACTACAGTAACCATTCGCTAATCATAGATTAAGATACATTATTAGATTCATCTCGCAATTTAGCCTCAGGGTTCTGCAGTTAGTTTTATAATTAACCTTTATTTAATACTTCTAAATACTAAAAAGTCTCTATGACTTTTTTTTAAGTCCTTGTTCCAAAACACCCTCTGTGCTCGAGAGTCGGGATACAGTGGCAGCGCCTTGTATACATTGGCCTGCTGGCTGCTGTGGGGCTGGGGCAGCTCCGCAGTACTGTCCCCTTGCTGTTTGTAGGTGTGAGGTGATTGGCAACGACCGTACCGTACGTGTTGCAACTTTCCTTCGCCGTAAAGCTTAGGATACCATGCTCCAGAGTACAATTTCAGGGGCAAATGCTCGCCGCCGGACACGAATCTGCAGAGGATCCCCTTGCTTTGCCAGTGCCAGCCACTTTCAGCCAAGCTCGAAGCATGCAAGCAAGGGACGGGGCTCGGCCACGCACATGGGCCTCCAGTCCCTCGCTGCCCTTGGCGCGCTGCCGCCGTCTGCGGCCTTCAGCGCGCGCCGCAGCCGGCCTATCCCACTCCGGCCGGCCGCTGCGCGGCCACGTGGGCGCGCCGCTGCCGGCGAGGCGCGAGGGGGCCCCGGGCGAGGCCTGACGGTGGTGCGCGCCGCGGGTAGAGCGCCATGACAAAAGGCCAGCGGTGTCCCGTCTCCAGAGCCCCAGTCGCCCGCACCCGTCGGGTGAACGCCCGGTCCGTGCGACTGCGGCAGTGGCAGCACGCACTGGGCGCTGTCGCTGCGGCGAAATGTGGACGCGCAGCACCAGAGCCCTGCAGGCCTGCACTGACGCAGCACTGCCGCCGGGCACGATGACGCTGGGGCTGGGCCGCTGAGCAGGATCCGACAGCCACGCCTGTCACTGACGATGGAATTGAAGTGACATCCACGCCGAGCCGAGCGCCGGGGCCAGTGAGTGGCCACTGGCCACCGACTGGTTCGCGCCTTCGCGGGACGGCCTTGGTTTTCCGGCCGTGGCGCCGCAACGCCGGCACGCCGCCGCCGCTCCCGGCGACAGGGCCGCCACTCGCGGCGGCACCGGCTCGTGGGCAGCGACTGTTCCCGTGTCAGCGGCGCCTGTTCCGATCGCTAGTGCGATGCGATGGGAGCGACGACTGTGCGGAGAACAGGAGCTTTGGTTCGGATGTCTTTGAAAAGGAAACCGAAGTTTCGCAGGCGCCATAATGGGCGGGGGAATCCGGGGGGCCTTGTCCCCAAGATGAGGCTGTTCAATCGTGTAGCAAATGTGGAATTTCTTGTAGTTGTTGCAATCATACTGCACCATCAGCTAAGATCTGCAGGTGGTTGGCTGGTTGCCATATCATTGCCCGTTGGTGATTCTGATTTCGACCGCGGAACACTTTGGAGCTAGAGCTACTGCACCTGCGCAACTCATTTGATAGAAAAAGAAAAATCACTGGCTGATCATTTGGTAGTACATGAACTTCCTAACGATCCGCCTGATCCAAGGTCCTGTTTGGTTTTCCTAGCGCCGGAAGTGTTTCCTACTTTGATCGCTAATTAGTGATATTAAATAAAGATAGTTTACAAAATCACATTCAGAACACTGTGCTAATTCGCGAGACGAATCTAATGAGATCTTTGACTGTATGATTAGAAAATGGTTACTGTAATATTACTGTAGCTAATTATGAATTAATTAGGCTCATTAATTCGTCACGCAAAGTTGTACCTGTGAATTTCACAAACAGATTTTATTTATTTAGTACTCTTTGCATGCAAGATTCTCTCCAAGAAATTTATAGAAGAAGAAGAATCAAACAAGGCCGAGCCTGAGGCCTGAGCCAGTCACTCACTGGCCAGCCACCAGCCAGAGACCACGAATGCCAGCGGCGGGTAATGTTTCATCAGGCGGGTAATGAACTCACTGGCATTCTTGTACTTGGATCGTAGTCACCAACGCGGTGGGTAATGGTTCCCATCAGGGTCGAGGACCACGAATTCAATCGAGTTTATCCGCACGGCCCCCATCCCCCGCGCCACGCCCACAAACGTGCATGCATGACCCACGGCCCGGTCAAGGTCGCCTTGATCGCCCTCCGCCGCCGGCAGTCCGGCACAGTTGGAGCCGGAGAACGAGCGTCGCGAGATCATCAATGATCAACCCGCCACCATCATCAATGATTAGCCCGCCGGAGTAGACAGCTCAGCCCGCGGGGGCGGCGAGGCCTCAGGCCTACGCGCCCCGGTCCGGCCTCCGGGCGACTGCCGCATGTGCGCGGCCGGCCATCAGGTTCGCGCGGGCGCCGGAGCCAGCCGGGTAGCCGGACTCCCGGTCGCCTGGCCGCGTGGGCGCGGGGCGCGCGCGGTCGCTCGGCCGGGCCACCCGACGGCAGCGTGGGCCCGCTCCCCTGCCGCGGAAAAGCGCGCTTGCTGCGGACGTGGACGGGGAACGGTGGCGCCGTGCGGGGGCAGGTGGGACTTGGGTTTGGGCCAGCTTGGCTGCGTGGCGGCGGCAGCTGGGATCGGGGGGCCGCCGGCGAGCGGAGCTCGGGAGGGAGGCAGTGTTTGATTTGGGGTGTAAAAAATTTTGCGAATTTTTTTTGGCTCTTTAACCACTAATTTAGAGTATTAATTGAAGTCTAATTATAAAACCACCTCCACAACCCTCTGTGTAAATCGCGAGACGAATCTAATGAGGCATTTGACAGTGTGATTAGAGAATGATCACTGTAGCAACAATGTAGCAAATCATCAATTAATTACCGTCATTAGATTCGTCTTGAAAAGTTACACCCATTCCTGAAAAGGTTTTGCAAATAGGCTTCATTTAGTACTCCATGCATGCGAGATTCTCCTCGGAAAACATTCACGTAAAATCCACCGTAGAAACCAAACACGCCCCGAGAAGACCAAACATGCATGCGAGATTCTCTCCATATATGCGAGATTCTCTTCTCGATTGGCGACGCGACCGTACAATGTGTACCCGTGAAGTACGTCCACGTGCACGTGGTCTCATTCAGTTTGCGCACAAGTATTCTAGCGCGGCTCTTCTAGTCTCCGCATGAAAGACCAAATAAAATTTATTTGCAAAACTTTCTCAGCAGTGGATGTAATTTTTCGCGACAAATTTAATGACAGTAATTAATCAACGATTAGGTATAGTGATGCTACAGTAACCATCATCTAATCGCGCGGTCAAAGATCTCATTAAATGTTTCAGGGTCACTAGCACGGGGTTCTGAAATTGGTTTTATAAAGTTATTTTGTTTGACATCGTAATTAGCAATCAAAATATCACTATTTACTAGCACGTTACAAACCAAACAGGCAAGGTCAGATCCGAGCTCCTTCGACTTTCTTCTAGGCCTGGCTGGTCCGTCCGGCGCGCGTGATGGCGTGTTCCAGCGACGAGCGAGACGCATGCAGCGACAAAGAGCTAAACCTGCTCGTGCTAATCCATTCCTGTGTGGCCGTGTCCACGTCAGCGAAAAGGAGTTCTACACATTCCTCTAGTATATATATATAGAGGTATCTTCGTCGGGGGTGATGGCAGGATGCTCTCGGCGAGGCATCTCCCCTCTCTGGGGCTGTGCATGTGCCGGGTGCTAGCTATTTTTGACCGTGCAGCTGTAGCACAGATGCTTGTCCTGAAAACGACTCGCGCGAGAGGGGGTGTTAAGGTTTAGCTGGGGACAACGATGCCCACACGCCTTTACCTTATTATTAATTTATTATGCCGTCTATGATAGGGTGCTACGTCGAACGTCATAGACTGATCAGTGATCACCACATCAGCATCCTTCTAGAGGTCGCTGCAGCAGCCTGTATAAGAGCGTTGGTTCTTGGTTCATCCGTTGTTCCAAGCCTTTTGCTTGTAGAATATGATGATTGGGACGATGATTGACTGGAAAAATGGATTTACCTTGACTTTATTTTAAAGGTGTTCAATGTCAAATGAAACTGCGGAAGCTCATAGTTGTTTCTTTCAATCTAGTGTGTATATATTAACTATAGACCAGGGATTGTTACAAATGCTAGTGATGTTTTTACAAAATTTTGGAGTACAGGTTATTTTTTAGAAATTTTAGGGTTTGTTTAGTAAAAATACAGGGACTATGGGTTGATTTTCACAAAGCTAGGAGACTTTTGGTAAAATTTTGGACTACGGGTTGATTTGTAAAAAGTTCAGGGCCTTTTTATAAAAAATATGCGGACTGCGGGTTGATTTCTGTAAAGTTGAGGGACTTTTTTGTAAAATTTAGGCTACAGGTTATTTTCTACAAATTTTAGGGTTTGTTTAGTAAGAATGCAGGGACTATGTGTTGATTTCCACAAAGCTAGGGGACTTTTTGACAAAATTTTGGAATGCGGGTTGATTTGTAAAAAATTAGGGTCTTTTTCATAAAAATATATGGACTGCGGGTTGATTTCTGTAAAGTTGAGAGACTTTTCTGTAAAATTTACATGCAATCCAATGGCCTAGATCTCTTTGCTGGCCGATCGGACGGCTCTTCTTTTCTTGATGACGTGGCTCGACCTGGAGGCAAAAATCACCCCGCATTTAGGTCTTTAGAAGATATGTATCAGTCTACCTGAAAAGTTACAGATTCTGCAGAGTCTTGCGAACCAAACAAACCGTCCTGGCATCCACGAGCATCACGTTTAAGCTGGCCCGTCCAAACTTTAATCTCCCAACCAAGTGCGCTGCTCCCAAACTACCCGGAAATTTGAGTCTGTTAAAGTATATGACTCCTCCAAAAAAGCTCGACTGATGAAGTTGATTTCTGGTGGAGCTAAAGTTATTTTGAAAAACATTGCAAAACGATTTCTTTCTAATTGTTATGAATGGATTGAAGATGTGGAATCGGTGGAGCTAGTATTTCTAGCTTCTCCTACGCAGTGTAAGCTGTTTCTGATTTCAGGAGGTGTTTTCTGCGTCAAGCTGTTTTTCTTACAGCTTTAGACGAAACCGTCTGTGGTGCTGCTCCAAAAGCTCTAGCAATAGGGCTCACTAGTCACTACTGAACCTTATCTCCATGACCCCATATGTTAAAACCTCTAGCTCTGTTTCCACTACTGTTTTCATCCTACCAATGTGACGGGGGTGTAAACCCGGGACCTCTGACGGAGCCGACTCATACGAAGGGAAGCCCAGCAGATTCACTGGGCCGAGAACTGGACGGCCCACTAACCCGCACGGGGAGTTGCCTTCGCTCCTTCCTAAGCCAACGAACCTGGGAGCCCGACCTCCCGGGACACGTGGCGGCCCCCGACCAAACGCTCCGGGTCGAAGCCATGCCGGATGACCCGGAACGTGCGCTCCAAGTACGCTGCCCCCCCCCCTGACAGGCGTGTCGGCCAAGACAGGCCCCGTGCAGGCTCCGCGACGCCAGCTCTCCTTTTCTTGCGACGCGGGCATAGGCTACAGGACCCCCTGACAAAGGGACAGCGCCGCCCGCGCGGGCCCCGCGACACTATAGGAGGGGGCGCCGACGGACGTCGCCTCCCCCGCCGTAATGATGGTTGCCTCTGTGCACCACCTCATTATGCCAGCAAGCGTGACTGGACGCCCCTGGTCTGACCTCGGTAATGCACCCCTCGCCGGGTGTGCCGCCCCGCTGGCAAAAGCTACTCAAGGGAGACGTGTGGTAGCCCCGCAGATAGGGAACGTAGGCCCAGACGGACAAGATCGGAGGTGACCCCCGAATGATCATCCGAGTGATCGGGCCGCCCCGACTGAGTTAGGATGGGACAGCACTGGGCCAACCCGTTGCCCAAGAAGATCGCAAGGATCATCCTTTGCCCAAGAAGATCGCCAGGATCAAGCCTGCCCACTCCCGACCGACCGAGTGGGCCCCGACGACTGATAAGAACGAAGGATACCCCGATGGTGCCAAGACACAGCGCTAGATATATGTAAATGGGGCCCCACCTTGAACTATAAAAGGAAAAGCTCCCCCATGTAGGAAAGGGTTGGACTCCTAGAGGTTCGACACTGCTCGACTAGCTTGTAAGCTCCCCTCTGAACTTTGAGCACCCGGGCTCGAGAGTAATAGAGCAAGAACACCACCCCCCATACTGAACGTAGGGCACATTCGGCCTGAACCAGTCTAAATCCTCAAGTCTTTGCGTGCTAGACCATATCCGATCAAGCGCACATCAAACGAGCAATCGAGTAGTTTAGTAGTCGCCCATTTCCCGCGGTGACAGTTTGGCGCCGTCCGTGGGGAGCGCTTTGTGCGTTCACTGCTTCGGCGATCGGATGGTTTCGATCACTCCATTCACCGCTCCGGTGGCAAGCCACGGCGAGACGATCCGCTTCGGCTCCCTGAAGTTCCCCGCGATCCCCCGCGACTGATCGTGGGCGCCTCCGCCATTCCCGCCTTCCCAGACCTTTCGCTTCGGGAATCTGGACTTCGTTACCGACCACCTCGGTGCACTGCGCCTCCACGAGGAGGAAACTGCCCCGGCGGCCGCAGAGGAGCCCGCTCCTCCTCCCAAACCTCGCAATTTGACGCGTCGGCGATCAGTTTGCTGGCGCATCAGGAAGCGCAGGCCATCACAGCCAACCCGTGCGGTGCTCCGCCGCATCGCGCTCATGATGGCGTCCAACCCCGCCGTCGAGGACGTCAACCTGGTCCTCTTCTCTCTGGCCAACGTCTCTCGGCAGCTCGCCGGTGGACCTCCGCTCCCGACACCCCGCTCGTTCTCGGAGCGGCTCCCGTTCGGCCTACGCATCTCCGCGAGCGTTTATGTTCGGGAGCTGCACAAAGCCGCCCAAGGGCGCCAGCCCACGGCTCAGTTCGTGAGCGTGACGGAGAGCTACCCCGACTCCGTCCACGACCTCCTGTGCTTTGAGGATCCCCTGAGTGATTCCTCCAGCACGGGAGACAACCACCTGGAGGGAACATCCGCGCCGCCGAGTATATGCGCTATGGCCGACAACGATCCGCCGCCGATGGTGGTGCCATCCGAGCAGACGCACACCCCAGTGGACCACCGCGAGCGTGCGCTCGCCAACGCGCAGGCTCATGGCGAAGATCTCCGCCATCGCCAACAGACGCCCCCGCCCGTGGACCAGCCTCCACGGGCTCCCTCCGGGTCAAAGGAGAAAAACCCCGCGCTTTCCGCACGTCAACGTGCGCGCGGGGTCAATCGCGACATAATCAACGACGCCCGCATGCAGCTCCCGCAAGAGTTCCGTGCAGGCCAGAACATCACTGCGGCCGCGATCCTCCTGCAGACGCTGCCGAAGCCGGAGGATCCGGCCCAAAGGAACCTTCACCGCCAGGTGAGAAACCTGGTGGAACTCGCCGCCATCCAGCAGGCGGAGAGCGCCTCGCTGCACTGCCGACTGGCTGCCGCCTCGTGTCCCGCTAGCGGCGCAAGCCACCATGGCCGGGAGCCATCCGAGGTACGGCACCCCGCGCCAGCACAGCAGGCCGACGTGGGCGGCGCGCGAGCCCCAGCGGCGGCATCCGCTCCTCTTCCGCGGAGGCCGCCGATTCACGACCGCGTCGGTCCCAACTACGACGCGCGCAGCTTGATCCAAGGCCGGTAGCAGGCAAGGCACCACGCCGACGTCGACCGCACGGCCGCTCGAGCAGGGAACGCGCGGGCATACGCGCCCAACCCAGAGCGCTCACCGCTCCTGCGTGGGGGACGCCCCTGCGACCCCGACATGGACCGCGACCGGAGTCCGAGCCCGGACCCCACCGGTTCAAACGCCTTCTCCAGGGCGATCCGGGGGGCACCTTTCCCCCAGCGCTTTCCGCCACCGACGAACGTCGTGAAATACACTGGGGATACGAACCCCGCCGTGTGGCTGGATGTAACGACCTGAAAAATTCACCAAATAAATCACACGCTAAAATTTTTCAAAACTCTTTTTCGTCGTTGAGCTCAAAACCTCCAAAAAACTGTCGTGTCCATCTTTTCTTTGTCACCGACCGTACCTCACTCTCTCTCTCTTTTTCCTCGCCGACGTCCCATCCCGTGCACGCGCGACCGCCGACCGCGATTATCGCCGGCCGCACGCGCCGCTGCCTCCCCTGGCCCGTGCACCCGCCCGCGCATGCCTCCCTTGGTCCGCGCACCCCGCCATCACCGCCAGCGCGCACTCACTCCCCCTCTCCCTCTTCCCTTTTCTTTTTCCCATTTTACGTCCTTTTTTCCCTTTTCTATTTTCTTTCTCTATTTTCTCTCTCTCTTCCTTTTTCTTTTTTCCATTTCCTTTTCTTTCCTCCATTTTTTTTTCTCTTTCCCTTCCTCCCTTCTCCTCACTCCTTCCTCTGCTCCCGAGCGCCGCCCGACCTGGCTCCCCCCTTCTGCTCTGCCCCACTCCAGCGCGCCCCCTCCGAACGCCGCTCGCCCCTGACCCGCACCCGCCACGGGCCGCCTCCCTCCACGCGCTGGCCGACCCCACGCGCTTGCCTGCTGCCGCTCGCACACCCCCCCTGCCGCTTCCCCGCGCGTGCACCCGGTCCCGCTCGCTGCTGCCGCCCGGCCTTGGCGCCGCTCCCACGTGCGCCGCCCCACCATCGCCGCCGCGCCGCCTGTTGCTCCGTGTGCAGAGCCACGCCGCGACGCTCGCCGGCCTGCGCACGCACCGCACGCCCTCGCCCCTGTACCGCACAGCGCCGCCCCCACCACGTGCCCGTCCCGTCGCATCGCCACTAGCACCGCCGCGTCGCGACGCCATTAACGCGGCCGCACTGCTCGACGTCCTTCGCCCACGTCCCGCCAAACCTCCACCGCCGCACTTGACCCCCCCCCCCCCCCCCGCCACCGCCCTTCCCTGGCTTAAAGAGCCCCCAGCGCCACTCCTCCACCCCACAGCCATCTCCGCCACCGCCAGCCCTCCTCCCTAGCGCCAGCGCCGCCGCCGCCGCTCCCGTCGCCCCGCTTCTTCGTGTCACCCCGGCCCAAGGTAGGGGGCCCAGTGGGTTCCTTCCTCCCCTCTCTCCCTTTGCCCCACACCTGCTCACCCCGAGCCGCCCCTGCTCACGCCGCCCATGGCCGCAGTCGTCCGCCGCGACCATGGCCGCCGCGCCCACTCCTGCAGGACCCCTCCTCCGAAATTGGGGAGGGGAATCGAACCCCCAAGCCTCCACCCCCTTTTTCCCCATGATCACGGCCACCCTAGAGCCCCAGACCACCGGCCCAGGGCCGCCGCCGGTGAGCCCTCTCCCTCCCCTGTTCCTCAGCGCGAGGGGGAGGGAGAAGACAGGGCATTTTGCCCATAACCCCCTGGCCCTTCTTCTAAATAGGACCCTTGGTTTTTTTCAAATAAAACCCTGTCCTTTATGGTAATTACAAACAAAAACTCCAGTACATAAACTTAATTATAAATAGGACCCTACTCTTCTCTCGTATAACCCAAACCTTTCCAGAAATTACAACCAAGCCCCTGCCTTCTCAAATATAATTACAAATAGGTCCCTGGACCCCTGTTTAGACCCTAACACCCCTTGGACCTATCATTTCATGTGCCAAACGACCTCGGATCGACCTAAAACTTTACCACACCTCTCATAACATAGTTTTGACCATGCCATTAGGAAACCGCCTGAGAAAATTACTCCAAACTCCAAATTTTAAGAATCTCCGATTCGAGCTCAACGATAAAACTTTTATTTCTTTTTCTTGATTGTGTGTTTGTTTGTATGCGTCGTAGACCACGGTGTGAACGAAGGAGAGCCCGTTGATGAGCAGTACTGCGAGCCAGCGAATGAGGACTAGTTCCGCGACCATGAGCCCGAAGGACAGTGCTTCGACCAGGGCCTCCCCGAAGGCTTCGAAGACGGCAAGTTCAATCCCATCCTTTGATGCATGCTTTTGTCCTAGTTTTTATAAACACAACCCATTGGCCCATTTTATAAAATTGCATATGTTTTGCTTGCATGAAAACACGGTTGGATAGCCACCCCTTGATTTGTGATAACCATTCCTTGACCACCTAGATTAATGTCTGATTTTGCTTGGATGTTAATCGATACTAGAACGCTTAGGACATGCTACTTTATACAACTTGTTTTATAAAGAAAAGGTGTGTGTGTGGGAAGGGATAAAAGTGGATTTTCGAAAGATGAGTCTAGACGGGATGGATGGCATTTCTGTGTGATTTGCCGATTGGTGTGCTTGTGCCTGTGTGGCAGAGCAAGGAAGGGAGATATCCATCTTGTCACCCCTGAGGACCGAGTTGGTGTTACATCTCACCTAACTCCACTATCGTGCAAACCACTCGACCGTTGTATGGGCAACGGCTTAGCATAAACCCCACTAGTTAGTCTGATAGCCATCAGGAGAGCTGAGAGCAACGGGTGACCAAGGAGAAGGGATATGTTCTGTGTGACTTATGCCCCGGTTAAACCTCAGAGATAGGTCATTGGCCCCTTGGTGCATCCCGTGATGGCTAGTCAGGTCTAGCTAAGGTGGGTAATGGCTTTGTTGGGATCTGCACCGACACTAAGGAGATTGTGTTGCGGTACCCACTTGTGGGTAAAGTTACACACCTCTGCAGAGTTGAAACATATTCGAATAGTCTGTGCCCACGGTACTGGGCGAGTTACGGTGTGGTCTCACAACTAGTGTTTCATCTGGGAATGGATGGGTTGGCGTGAGTTGTTTTGAAAATGTGTCCGGCAGTTGTGCCGCGTGCTACGGCGAACGAGAAGTCCGGTAGCAGTTTAAAACTTGGATCCTGTGTGGATCAACCCCTCGTGTTACTCGGAACAAGAAAACTGGTTTTAGAAATACTTGTTTTCAAATGAACCCTTGCATAAAATATTATTTTCCGCAAAAGTAAACCTTAACCTTATCATTGAATTACCCTGTGCATATTATTCTGCTTGTACCCCTTCCGTGGGTGTGGTTGGACTTGCTGAGTACGTTTGTACTCACCCCATTATTTATTTTTATAGAAGAAGATCCAGACTTTGTATCCGACGACTTTGAGTAAGGGTACCGTCCTGCACCCAGCCTTGCCTGTGGATTAGGGTCACCCGCAGGAGATACCGCATGGCGCAAGACTCTGATGACCTTCTTTTTATATTTAATATCGTTGTGTGTGTGTGGATTGTAATCCTTGCGATAGTGGCGCTTCTCTGCTCACTACCGCGTAGAGTTGTACGGTAATGAACCATGTGATGTAATAAATGTGTCATCAGCCTCCTGGGACTGATGTTTGTAACACATTTAAGTCTTCTCTTAGGAGGGGATGCTTCAGGTGGTATCAGAGCCGTAGGTTGGCCGTAGGACGTGACCCTAGGAGCGAAACCCTTTTTCTGGCCCTTTTTCACTAGGACTTTTCTTTCCTTAATCCTGCTTTCACACAAACACTCACCACTGGTTCTTGCCCTGTTCCAGATGGCTGACAATGGATGGATTGGCGGAATCTGCCACGTAGAGCCCGGCCTTCCCAAGTTACTGATAATCAGCCTGGAACGCATTGGAGTTATGGACCCACCAGAGTTTATCTACCGGGAGTACGACTCCAAGGGCACTCTTCGGTGCGATCTGATGATCTTCGTGGGAAAGAGCACCCGCTACCCAGATGTGGACCCTTGGTTCATCTCCACCACTGGTTTCCGCTTCCCGGACACCTATTGAAAAGCCGCCCGTAAAGCCCTGCGATGCTTACGCGTGATCTACAGGCATCACCTTCAGCGAACTCCTATGGGATTTTTTTCCCGCCGACTGAAGGAAGGGGGCGCACATGGATTGCCCGGATGAGAGGACTTGGAAGAGAAGAAGAAGACCTAGAAGACACGGTCTCTCACCTATCCATCTATCTCACCGGCCTGGATGAGCTCTACTGCGAACAAGCGGCACAACTGAAGCAACAAGTCCACAGAGCAGAGAAGGCAACCGAAGAGCTGGATGAACAACGGACAAGAGCCGTACACGCCGAGTATTCCCTAGCCGCTCTCCAAGTCCAAATGCAAGAATGTGAAGCAGAACTGGAAGAACAACGGACAAGGACCGCACGCGCCGAGAATTCTCTATCCGCTCTCCAAGCCCGAATGCAAGAATACGAGGCTCGCAGAGGAATAGGTGGGTGGATAGAGGAAGAAGAAGAAGAACCCATGGAAACCCATTGGGATGTAGGTACTCAGACCGAAGAAGAACCCGAAGAAACCCACTGGGATAAATGTACTCAGACCGAGGATGATGTGATGGATCAGTATCTTCCATTGAAGAAGCGCACTCTTAGGATCGAGGAAGAGTCCCCATGATAGGAGTAGCACCCCAAGCTAGAACCTTTGCCCTAATAATCGTGTAACCATGAAGCTTGTACCCCACCATGTTGCAATAATAAATATCATCTACTCCCTTTATGTACCCCAAATAATTGTGCAAGTTTATTCACCTTATCTTTGTTTTCAGATGGCTGAGGAAGGATGGACCCAGGGCGACTGCCAAGCTGCACCTGGCTTCCCCAGCCTCTTGATCAATGCCCTGGAAAGACTTGGCATTACGGAACGTCCAAGGTACTACAGCAGAGAGTACGAGCACCATGGTACCCTCCGCTACATGGTGATCCTGGTCATCGCCAGGAGTGATCGCTACCCCGACATCCAGCCGTGGCGAGTGACTGCCACGGGATTTAGGCACCAAGACACCTATCCCTTGGCCATCAGAAAGGCGCTCCGTTACCTATGCCGGATTTTCGAAGAACATCTAGCCCCCACGCCAATGAGGTTTTTTCCGCCGGCCATCAGAACTCCAGTTTGGGAAGCACGCATGAGAAGTCTGGAACGGCGCTGCCATGAAGAAGATCCTCTGTACCAAGTGGCTACTTACCTAGCCGCCTTGGACCAGCTCTTTGATGAGCAAGCCAACATTCTGAGGGAGCAGACCCATCTAGCCGAGCAAGCAGAGCTCGCGGTGAGACTGCAAGAAGTACGAGCAGCCCAAGCCGAGCCAAGAGCCGCAGCCGCGGTCAGCAGTGAAGCAGTTGCTCGGGAGAGCCTCAGGCAAGCCCGAGACCGGCATATGCAAGAATGGACCAGAAGTGGAACCCCAGTCCCGGCAATTGGAGAAGACCAAGTTCTACTCGGGACGCCCGTCATAGGATGGGGACCACGCGTGATCTACAGGCATCACCTTCAGCGAACTCCTATGGGATTTTTTCCCGCCGACTGAAGGAAGGGGGCACACATGGATTGCCTGGCTGGAGTTCTTGCCCGCCGACTCCATCGGCAGCTGGGCAGACCTCCGGAAAGTGTTCATCGGCAACTTTCAAGGCACGTACATGCGCAATTCTTGGGACCTCAAGAACTGCAAGCAGGAGCCTGGCGAGTCCCTGCGCGACTACATCCGGCGCTTCTCCAAGCAGTGCAACTCACTCCCAGGCATCGTTGATGCCGACGTCATCAGCGCGTTCCTTAGCGGGACGCGCTACAAGACCCTGGTCCACAAACTGGGGTGCCAAAAGCCGCGCACCACACATGAGCTCCTGGAGTTCGCCACCAGCCACGCCTCCCACGAGGAGGCGGTTGGGGCCGTCTTCGAGCGCAACCCGCATGTGGCAAAGGCGAAGCGACATGACCGCGATAGGCCTTCCTCAAGCAACGAGGATACAAAGAACAAGAAGAATCACCGACCTCCCGCCGCTGGCGAGGTCGCGACGACCGAGCGCCAAGATAAGCGCCCTCCTAGAAACGACCACTTCAACCATCTCCTGGAGAAGCCATGCACCAACCATGGCTATCCAGTGAACCACAAGTTCAATGATTGTGATATGTTGAAGCGCCTCCTTCGCAGGACAGCCAAGACCGATGGCGAAAGCCGCGACAAGCAGTCCGACGCCGACCAGGACAAAGAGAAGCCGGCGGAAGGAGAGTTCCCGGACGTGAACTGGTGCTTGGTCATCATCGGCGGCCTGGAGGACGAGTGTTCTCATCGACTACAGAAGGTGCGGCTCCGCGAGGTATGTGCTGCCGCGAGTTCAATTCCCAGAAAGTTAAAATGGGCGTCCATGCCCATCATTTTCGATCAGGATGACCATCCGGCCAGCATCCCTCGGCTTGGGAGCTACCCTCATGTCGTCGACCCCGTCGTCAGCAACATGCACCTGTCCAAGGTGTTGATGGATGGGGGAAGCAGCCTCAATATCCTCTACATCGACACCCTGGAAGCCATGGGAATCCCGTGAGCCTACTTGCGGGCCTCCCTTTTCCCCTTCTACGGCATCTTGCCGGAAATGAAGGCTTACCCGGTCGGCAACATCGACATGCCGGTCACTTTCGGCAGCAAAGCCAACTTCCGCACCGAGACCCTCACGTTTGAGGTGGTGGACTGGAAGGGGGTGTACCAGGCCATTCTCGGGCGCCCCGCCTACGCCAAGTTCATGGCGGTGCTATTGACGGTCATTAACGACCAATTTTGACCGTCAACTCCTGCACAAAAGGGAACCACAAAGTGGAATAAATGCTAGCATAGGGTTTATTTATTAACAAATTCCACATATGGTGCTTGAGAATGTGTGCAGGTGGTTTTGAACTAATTTCGCAAGTTTCAAGTACACTTTGGCCCGACATAAATCGCAGAAATTATCAGAGCACCGATTCAGGTTCAAATGGACCAAGTGTAGCCCAAGAACCCAGTTTAGACCACTCAAGACATGCCAAGCCCAACTGGGTTAAGACAAGGAGGCCCAGGACAGCCTGCTGGACGAAGCTGGGGGCGGTTGGCCCACCTGGCAACCCGACAGACCTACTGGTCAGCCGACCAGGCCCATGGGCTCCACCGCCTCAGCTTCGACACGTGGCGCCTCCCTGCTAGTTGCTTAAGTCGGTTCTAGGTGCTTCAGCCCGTGGCTCCCTCCTATAAATACAAGGGGAGGGGGTAGAGGAATAAACACACACATACATCACACCCTCTCAACTCACCTTTCTCCCTTGGAGCTTGAGGCCTTCATCCTAGATGCTTAGGTAGACTAGGAGGTGTAGAAGAAGATGAGGAGAGTGAGGAGGAGTCGGGGGAAGTGCCGGGTCTGTCGGCACTCTTCTCCGCTTGTACCTCGACGGATGCTTATTCGGTTATAAGTATTCGAGACTTTCTTTATTTGTTTATTTGGAATTAGAGTTTAGAACGCAAGTTATCATCTCTGCCTTATATTATTCGATGTGTATGCTAGCGAGTAGCATTTGATCTTAGCTTAAGACCCCGGATAGAAAATGGTAGTCTTGGCCAGGGCTACGGTTAGTAGGGAAAGACGTAGACGTGGTGTCTAGGCTGGACTACACCACTCAGTTGTCTGATAGTCCCACGGTTTGTAGAGGTAGCCGGCAAGTGGTGACAGCCCTATTTGAGCCTTTCAGTAATCCTCCACGTTCGGATATCAGATAGAGCACATATTGGAACTACCGGTTTGCATAAGTTGGTCGATACCTTTAGCTCGAAGTATAACGGTGACGTGATCTCTTCTTCTAGGCATAGATTCTAGATATAGAAAGTCCTCTCTTCTGTCTTCTCCACACCGGCGTGTGTGTCCTTGGATGAGCCTGAACCTGTAGATAGCGTACTCACGTTCCTCAGTGGATACGATACCCTGGAATACTCTTGGGTGAAAGCTACAGCGGTATCCGTGCGCTTGCGGATTTTATTCGTGACGTTGCAAAATACCAATAGGTGCCCAACTGCACCTACCTCAAGCTCAAACTGCCGGGCTCGAACGGGGTCATCACGGTAAGCGGCTCCTTCGAGCAGGCCTACGTCAGCAGCCGCGAGTACTTCAACCTCGCCACCACTGCGGCAAACTCGGCTGAGCTTGGCCAGCTTCGCGTCACCACTCCCAAGTGTCGTCCTGACCCTGGCAAGCAAAGCCAGGCTCCTGCCTTCGTCTCAATCGATGAGACCAAGTCGGTGTGGGTCGGCTCCCAGCTGTCAGCCAAATAGGAACACGCGCTCGTCGACTTCCTCTGCGCCAACAAGGACACTTTTTCCTGGAAGCCGTCCGACATGCCGGGCATCCCAAGGGAGGTCGCCGAGCACGAGCTCCGCATTTTGCCAGGATCCAAGCCCGTCCAACAACGCCTGCGCCACTTTGACAATGAGAGGCGTAGACCCATAGGCAGTGTTCAGTTTCATCCATCCCAAAGCGGGTCGGTTTATCCTCTCCTGTTCTAACTAGCCTGGCTTACTTTCTAGCCTGTAAAATCTACAATTTATCAATTTTCAAATATGCTTGCTATAAAAAGTAGCAGCAAATTTGTCAGAAGAAATCGCTAAGCTGTTAGCCGCTGGCTTCATAAAAGAAGTCTATCACTCCGACTGGCTCTCTAACCCAGTCCTTGTAAAAAAAACTAGTCAATGGAGGATGTGTGTCGATTACACCAGCCTGAACAAGGCTTGCCCCAAAGACCCTTTTCCTTTGCCTAGGATAGATCAGATAATCGACTCCACTTTTTGATGCGAGATCTTATCCTTTCTAGACGCTTACTCGGGCTATCACCAGATAGCGATGAAGGAATCCGACCAGCTCGCGACATCCTTCATCACGTCGTTCAGCTCATACTATTACGTGTCAATGCCGTTCGGTCTTAAGAATGCAGGGGCAACATACCAGCAATGCATGCAAGCCTGTTTCTCGGACCAGATCAACCCGCTGATCGACCCCGACTGACCGGACCTGCCTCGGGCAACGGTCGCGGTTTACGTTGACGACATCGTCGTCAAGACGCCATGCGCGGACGACCTAGTCGCCACCCTGAGCACCACGTTCGCAAATCTCAAGAGGTTTAACATCAAACTGAACCCCGAGAAATGCACGTTCGGTGTGCCTAAGGGCAAACTTCTCGGGTACATGGTGTCCGAGCATGGCATTGAAGCCAACCGTGACAAAATCATGGCTATCACCAACATGGGACCCATCCGCGGCGTCAAGGGCGTCCAAAGGTTAACCGGGTGCCTAGCAGCGCTCAGCCGGTTCATCGCCTGACTGGGAGAGCGAGGCCTGCCGCTGTACAAACTCCTCAAGAAATCCAACACCTTTGTCTGGACGGAGGAGGCACAGGCGGCCCTTGACCACCTCAAGACTCTCTTATCCTCTCCATCGGTACTCGTGGCACCGGATTCCTGCGAACCCCTTTTGCTTTACCTGGCAGCCACTAACCATGTGGTCAGCGCCGCTCTGGTAGTTGAAAGGGAAGAACAGGGACACACCCTCAAAGTCCAACGTCTCGTGTATTTCGTCAGCGAAGTACTGACTGACACCAAGTCACGGTACCCGCAGACACAAAAACTCCTCTATGCCATCATCATGGCGGCAAGAAGCTGCAACACTACTTCACCGAGCATGAGGTGTCGGTCGTCACCTCGTTCCCACTCGGAGAGGTTGTTCGCAACCGCGACGCTGTGGGGCGGATATCCAAATGGGCAGTCGAGCTGATGGGCTACGACGTCAAGTTCGTGCCGCGCACGGCGATAAAGTCTCAGGCCTTGGCCGACTTCATCGCCGAGTGGACGGAAGTTCAAGCTCCGACCCGAGAAATCTCTCACGAGTACTAGACCCTCTACTTCGACGGGTCGGTCATGGGACCCGGTGCGGGGACCGAGGTCATCCTGGTCTCCCCAGAGGGAGGCAAGTTCCTGTACGCAATCCGCCTCCACTTCCCCGCGTCAAACAACGTCGCCGAGTATGAGGCGCTCATCAGCGGCCTCTGCATTGCCATCGACATCGGGGCAACCCGCCTGTACGTCTATGGCGACTCCAAGTTGGCAATCGACCAGGTCATGAAGAACTCTAACTGCGAGAGCCCTCTCATGGATGCATACTGCCAGGAAGTCCGCAAGCAAGAAGGGAGATTCTGGAGTCTGGAGCTCCACCAAATCCCACGGAAGCAAAACCCCGATGCGGACGCCCTCGCAAAGATGGCCGCCGAGCGCAAGCCGGCGCCCAATGGCGTTTTCGTCAACGACCTGAATGCGCAGTCAGCACGAGAGAAGCAGTCGGCCGCAGACAAGGCAAAAACAGAGGAAACAGGGCATTTAAAAAAAAACAGAGCACGCTCCCTCCGACCCAGCTCCCGATCAAATACCCGGGGGGGCCATTCTGCTTAGCAACGGCCCAACCCGACCCAGGCCAGGCAGACAGCACAGATTGGAGAGCCGACCTACTGGCTTATCTTCTACACGAAGTCCTCCCAGAGGAACGTAACGCAGCCCGACAGGTAGCCCGACGAGCCAAAACCTTCGCCGTAATCGACGGCGAGCTCTACAAACGCAACCCTTCAGAAACTAGCATTCTCATGAAATGCATCCCCATTGCCCAGGGCAAGGAGCTCCTTCTCGAGATACACGCCGGGATCTGCGGACACCATGCTACACCACGCTCCCTGGTCGGAAAAGCTTTCCGACAAGGATTCTACTGGCCAACAGCACAGTGCAACGCGGAAGAAATCGTCCGCGCATGCAAATGCTGCCAATTCTACGGAAAACAATCTCACCTACCAGCCCAAGCCCTTCAGACCATTCCCATAACATGGTCATTCACCGTATGGGGTCTAGACATGGTCGGGCCACTCAAAAAGGCACCAGGAGGGTACACCCACCTACTTGTCACAATCGACAAGTTCACAAAATGGATAGACGCAAAACCGATAACCACAATCGACTCTAAGGAGGCCGTAAAGTTCTTCTTGGACATCGTTCACAGATTCGGCGTGCCTAACTCCATCATCACCGACAACAGGACCAACTTCACAGGTCATTACTTCCAAGAGTTCGCGGAAGGATATGGGATCCGGATCGACTGGGCATTGGTCGGGCACCCGCGTACAAACGGGCAAGTAGAAAGAGCTAACAGCCTAATCCTCCAAGGGCTCAAACCGTACATTTTTTACATGCTCAAAAAATTCACGGGTCACTGGGTGGAAGAGCTGCCGGCAGTGCTCTGGAGCTTGCGAACCACACCTAACCGGTCCACAGGACTAACACCTTTCTTCCTAACATATGGCTCCGAGGCCGTGCTGCCTTCAATCTGGACTACGATGCGCCAAGAGTCAAAGCCTTTGACCCAGAAACGGCAGTCGAAGCCCAGAGGGACGCCATGGAAGTCTTAGTGGAAGCAAGGCTAGCAACGCTACACCAATCAACCCACTACCAACAAACTTTACGCAGGTACCACGAGAGGCGCATACGGGAGAGGACGCTGCAGGTTGGAGATCTGGTCTTGCGACGGGTCATGTCGACGAAGGACAAGCACAAGCTCTCGCCGCCATGGGAAGGACCTTACAGCATCGCAGAGGTGGTACGGCCAGGCACCTACAACCTAAAAGACTCCGACAGTAACATTCTAACCAACTCTTGGAACATAGAACAGTTACGGCGTTTCTTCCCATAAGGAGCACTAGCGGATCAGTCCAAGTGCCCCGACCCGGCCACTTCCGGCTTAGAGCACTCGGGGGCCCGACACCTGTCGATTTTTCTCCCCGCACAACACAGTGCACTCACCCGGCATCCCGACCCGGCCACTTCCGGCCCGGAATCACTCAGGGGCCAGACACCTACATTTTTTTACCTACCTACAACACACAAGCTCTCTGGTTTCTAGCGCCCCGACCCATCCACGTTTGGCTCGGAGCGCTCGGGGGCCAGACATGGTCTTCAACCATCCTACTTTCTGTTGTTTTTCGCCTCTACAGCCCCTCGCCCTGAGCACTCTCAGGCCAAGGCGCTCGGGGGCCTCACTAGGATGGACTGTGCAGAACGCGCACACCTGTTTCTCCTGCCACACAATACACAGAAACTCCCATAACCAAATCGAAAAGCAAACGCCAGAACGTTTTCGAAAAAGCAAACCCGAGCGAGATGGAAAACGGAGCAAAAACACGAGAAGCAAACACGAAATTAAACATAGTTAGGGGCGCCACACACACAGTAAATGCCCCAGATGTTCACCCAAGCCGCACGAACGGCTTGGGGCATAACACTTACATACTTTTCATAATTAAATGAAATAAAAAAGCGGGCCGCCGGCCAGCCCCGCGCTCCGCCGCCTTCCCGCCGGGTCCCTACGGGCCGTCCTGCTCCGGGTCCGTGCCGCGTCACAGGAGGTCGTCGACGTCCATCTCCGCCGCAACAACCCGCCCGAACCCGGCGAAGTCCAGCCGAACGGAGACCAATGCAGCGGTGGCGCCACGATGGATCCCCAGCCTCACCGACGAGCGGATGATCTCAGGGAGGGCATGGAGCTGATCCACCCGCATGGGCGCCTGCGGCTCCACCACATGGAAGACAGCGAGCGCGCCGTCCTCCAGGGCCTCGCACTGGTCCTCCACCTCACCGAGGCGGCACTGCAAGTCCGTCACCTCGCGGCGGATGGCATCCAACAACTCCTCCAGCACTGCGGGTAAAAAGTATGACTTGCAGGGAAAACAGGGGACGGAAGGCACGATCAAGAACAGAACTCACCAAAGGCACGGGCCTGAGCATCCGCGGCAGCATCTCTCGCCACGTGCAACTCCTCCTCGGCAGCACCGTGAGCCACATCGACCACCCGCAGACTATCCCGCAGATGCTCGATCTCGACCGAGGCGGCCGAGTAGCGCCCACGCGCCAAATCGCACTCACGCTGCAGCACTGGTATGTCCGGGTGGACTTCTGCAAGGTCGGACTCCGAGGACGTGGCGGACGCTACTGGCGAACCCGGCGCAGGCAAGCCTGGCGCGGGCAGGCCCGGCCGGATGGCGGCAGCGACGATGGTGCCGCGATGACCGGCACTGGGGGCGCGACGGAGGACGACGCTGAACCACCGGCAGCAGCAGCAGATGTTCCAGCGCCACCCTGTGCCGAAGGTCCGCCAGACGAAGAGGAGCCGGAGGCAGCGGGGCCACCCGATGGCCCAACGCCACCTTGCCCCGCGATCCACACTCTGGGACCCGTTAACAGCACCCTACCACAGCGCAGGTATCATCACATACACAGCAAAGTAAAATACAGGGACAGATAAACGAGGACGGCGTCGAAAAAATACCTTCCCCGGAAAAGCTCGCGGCATACTCGCGACAGACCGCGCGGCGGAGCACTGGACCCCTCATCGCGGGGACGCTCGCCGTCAGCCATCAGGAGAAGATCGACGACGATGCTGAAGGTGGTTAACACTCCTCCTCCTTCTCCTTTCCCCCGTGCCTCTGCCCTCTCCTTCTCTCTGTTTTTCTCCAAGAAATGGCAGGCGACAGTGTCGACGGAGACGAGGCGATGGGAGGCAGGGGTTAAATAGGCGATCATCATCACTCTGCGGCAGTTCCCGACCGAGGCGATGTCTCGAGACACGAGCCAGCACGAACGGACCTCCCTGCGGCAACCGGCGCGACGCATCGGTTCAACAGGTGCGTATTCCACGTTTCCAATTAAATCTCCATCGTCAATTCATTTCCAATTGCAGGGAAGACGGCGAACCGTTTCCATGCCTCAAACGAATCACAACCGCACGATTCGATCTCAAGGTTCGAAGGCTAGTCCGCCAAGGGCTCCGCGCCGCCTTGACTCAAAGAGCCAGAGAAGAAAAACCGAGACGAGCACCAAGCGGCCCAAGCCCGACCTGCCCCGGTTGCAGTCGGGCCGTCTCAAATTTTCTTGTCTAATCCGGCCTCTAGCGTTCCACAGAATCCCCTCAAGGGGAGAGGCCAACTAGGCCCCCGAGCTGGCTGACGGCTCGGGTATCTGACTGGGATGCGGGCTGTAGAGCAGTGGAGTGCTCCCAATGGGGCTCCGTCGACCCGGTCGTCCGCGGCAGGGTCGGACTTCACTCGGATTGTCCTTAAATGGGCATACCCGCTATCGAGCTCACCGAACCTGCCATTCCAAGCCATCTAGGTCAAGTGGTAGGGTTCACCTCCTCCGATCGCTACCGATTGCAGTGGAGTCATTCACCGTCGAGGCACGAAAACGAAAAAATAGTGCGGTAAAATAAACAAACAGGAACGCCCCAAGTCTAACTTTATTTCATCAATCATATCCTTACAATGATCGGCCGTAAGCCGTTACAACAAACGAAAGCTAGATGTTCTCAACTCAGGGAAACAGCGGATACAATGGATTAAATCCATTTACTCCCACCAAGGGAGCAACAAAAAGGGGCTAAGGCAACGGCTGCTACCTGGCAAGCTAGAGGACATGGCCAAAGAATGTCGCAAGACTTCTTGTAGCACCTCTCAAGCCTTCTCCTAGCATCAGCCGCACCGAAAAGCCCCCGGTAGAGGTAGAGGCAGACGATGCCGTCGAAGGGGAGTTTAATGGAGCTGAGGTTAGCCCAAACTCCCCGCCGGCACCGCTTCTGGGTATCTTCCTTAGGCGCTGGAAGACAGGCCATGATCTCCTTCCATTTGCTACGGCGCCTTCCAGTCGCACCACACTAACCGCTCGCCTCCGAAAGGAGGCGCGGAGACCCATCCTGGCTGCAAGACCACCCTGCCAGATGATAGAGGAGCCCGTGACCGTCCCCCGCTGCCACAAAGCACAGCACCAAGCTGTGCCGCCTTCCAGCTGTAGCTAGAAGATGAGGCAGCGGATCTGCGGCTCCGCGTCAACGATGCGCGATGTGCCCACCCGAGATCTCGGGGGAGCGGCAACCGCAAGAAGGACGCAGAAGGGCGACCCCCGTGGCATGAAAGGTCCGCACCACCACCAAGTCTCCAGACCGGCGCCAAGGGGAGTCCAAGGAGGCCACCAGAAGCAGGGAGCCCCCCTCGCCGATTGGCAAGGGAGTCGGCAGATCAGTGGCCTGGCTTGCCTAACTCCAGCAGCAAGCCCTCGAACTCCTCGGCGCCGGGCAGCGGTTGGCGGGATGAACTCGTTGCCTAAGGAGGATCCCCCGCCGTTCGCAAGCATTCTTCTAGCACCAGAAACATAAGCCATGCCCACTCTCATCTGGAGGACGGGTGTGGGGTGTGAGGAAGAGAACTACCAAAGGGATTTCCATGATTCGTTTTACATGTGTGGAATCATGTATCCACAACACCCCTATTTATAGTCAAACGTGGGCGCAAACGGCCCCAGTGTTCAGCGGGCCAGCCAAAATGGGGCACACCAAAGGCCCTCACCTAACCGAACCCCCTCTTGAATGCCGACGGGACGGCGCCAGCTCGCCAAGCAACCGCCGCGCCATTCGGGGCACGATCGCCGCACGACCCACCAATGAGAGGCGGCCCCGAGTAGGGGGGGAACGAGGAGACCATGGCGTGGCGATGAGACGCGATGACCGGCCTAGGGATTCCATAGAACTAACGCTCCCATCGGCCACCAAGACGGACGAGACCCCATCACGCCATCGCTGGCGCACGCTGAAAGCAGAGAGCGCGGGCAGGTGGTTGGGACGCCCCGGTCAGGGGTCATCAAGACCGAGTTCAGCGGCTCCGCGATTATTAAAATCACAGAGCCACTCGGGGCCTCTGACGGGGGTGTAAACCCGGGACCCCTGACGGGCCCGACTCGTACGAAGGGAAGCCCAGCAGATTCACTGGGCCGAGAACTGGACGGCCCACTAACCCGGGCGGGGAGTTTGCCGTCGCTCCTAAGCCAACGAACTTGGGAGCCCGACCTCCCGGGACACGTGGCGGCCCCCCGACCAAGCGCTTCGGGTCAAAGCCATGCCGGATGACCCAGGACGTGCGCTCCAAGGACGCCGCTCCCCCTGACAGGCGTGTCGGCCAAGACAGGCCCCGTGCAGGCTCCGCGACGCTAGCTCTCCTTATCTTGCGGCGTGGGCATAGATTACAGGACCCCCTGACAAAGGGACAGCGCCGCCCGCGCGAGCCCCGCGACACTACAGGAGGGGGCGTCGACGGACGTCGCCTCCCCCGCCGTAATGATGGTTGCCTCTGTGCACCGCCTCTTTACGCCAGCGAGCGTGACCGGACGCCGCTGGCCTGACCTCGGTAATGCATCCCTCGCCGGGTGTGCCGCCCCGCTGGCAGAAGCTACTCAAGGGAGACGTGTGGTAGCCCCGCAGATAGGGAAGCCTAGACGGACAAGACCTGAGGTGACCCCCGAACGATCATCCGAGTAATCGGGCCGCCCCGACTGAGCCAGGATGGAACAGCACTGGGGCAACCCATTGCCCAAGAAGATCGTCATGATCATCCTTTGCCCAAGAAGATCGCCAGGATCAATCCTGCCCACACCCGACCGACCGAGTGGGCCCCGACGACTGACAAGAACGAATGACACCCCGACGGTGCCAAGACACAGCGCTAGATATATGTAAATGGGCCCCACCTTGAACTATAAAAGGAAAAGTCCCCCACATAGGAAAGGATTAGACTCCTAGAGATTCGACACTGCTTGACCAGCTTGTAAGCTCCCCTCTGAACTTTGAGCACCCAGGCTCGAGAGTAATAGAGTAAGAACACCACCCACCATACTGGACGTAGGTCACATTCGGCCTGAACCAGTCTAAATCCTCGAGTCTTTGCATGCTAGACCATATCCGATCAAGCGCACATCAAACGAGCAATCGAGTAGTTTAGTAGTCGCCCATTTCCCACGGCGACACAATGCATGCCATAAGACGAAATGGTACTAAGTCAATGGTTACAAAATTGGGGGGGGGGGGAATTTGGTGGAGACGGTACTAAGTCAATGCTCTTGTGTGCTACCACAAAGAGCGCACTTTGCATACCGTCTCCACCAGATCCCCCCCCCCCCCCCACCCCCAATTGAACACCCCATGCGGTTAGTCAATGGTTAACAAGCAAGCTTATCTTGATCAGAAATTCAGAACCTTAACCCACGCGATTAGGCGGTCCAGATAAAACGCACGCGGTGGCGCATCGGATCCCGGTGCAGGGGTCCGTCCTGTTGCTCTTGCGTCCAGGCGAATCGCGTGGCAGGCGCCCAGGCCCAGGCAAATTGGGTGGTGGTGGTGGTGAATATGTGCGATTCTTTATTTGTAGCCCGCGTCTCGATCGAAAAGAAATGTGCTGCCTCACCGAAACCTGCATTGCGAGCTGCCTGCCTCAGCGATCACGATCGACCTCCTCTCGCGGTCTCGCCTCTGCTTTGCGTTTGCTCGCCTTTGCTTAGCAGCAGGGGGAGTTCGTTCCGTCCCGCAAGCCTCTCCTCCGTTCGCAAAGACGTGCGTGGGTTGCACGCCTCTGGGTCAGTCGCGGTGAAGGGAGCACGCAAAGGCGCGCCTCACACAAACACCGTGGGCATATTATTAATCTCTATAATTTTAGGAAAAGCACAAAGACTAATAAAGCATAGCAATTACTGGGAACGTGCGTAGAACTTCTTTATGAAGTAGAAGCGCGCATAATTACCTAACTCTAACCACCCGGCCCCAACACAACCTATGAATATATGACGACGAAAAAGCTAGCAAAGCAGCACCGAGCCAGCCACCCATGACCCATCCGCTTGGCGCCAGGGGTGGAGACGCCCGCACTCCAGTTGGCAGCGACAAAGGCGAGATGCATCATGCATGAGTAGTACAAGTGGGGTTGGAACGGACAAGACAACGGGAAATGACATCCGATGCCATCGCCGTCCGGGTCCGGCTCGCCTCGGCGCCGCCGCGTCAGAGCGTCGCGGCGACCGGCGTGTGGTCCCGGAGCTCCCTCCATATATATAGGCCTCATTTAGTCCGCACTAGAATTTTAGCGTGCTAATGAATAGTAACATTTTGACCGCTAATTACAGTGTCAAACAAAGTCAGTTTACAAAACCAATTTTAGAACCCCGCGCTAGTGACCTTGAAGAATCTAATAAGGTCTTTGACCGCGCAATTAGAGGATGGTTACTATAGCATCACTATAACTAATCATCGATTAATTACCGTCATTAGATTCGTCGCGAAAAGTTACACCTATCTCTAAAAAGATTTTACAAATAGACTTTATTTAGTACTTTATGCATGCGAGATTCTCTTTTCGAAAAATGTGTGCGCTATTTTTGTAGAATACCAAACAAGGCCATAGACGGATCGCTGATCGGAATTGCGGCCGCGCCAGACATCGCGCGGCCGGGGACGCGGGGGCACGGTCGTGGCGCGGGGCTCGGCGGCCAGGCACGGGAGGCAAGTGCTGGGTAGGTGCGCCCGCCGATGAGCAGGGACTAGGGATGGTAATGAGTATAAATCCGTCGGGTATCACTAACCCAAATCCGCACCCCCAGAATAAAATCGTACCTGTTAAAAAACACATACCCATCGCGGGTGTGATTTCATGCCCGTACCCGTACCCGTGCGGGGTTTTTTTTGTACCCGCGGGTTTCCCGTACCCGATAGAAGAAGCAACAAAATTTAATAGAAAATATAAACAAATACACAATGCATTATAGCCAAATGAGTCTATGAATAGGTAATCATCGATGGGAATGGAAGTACATGAGCCTAAATCTCTCTTAGCATGTGATTGGACCTTATTTTGATATAAGACCTTGTGACATTAGTATTTTAGGTTATATATTGTCGGGTTTATTATACCCACGGGTTTGCGGGTTTGGGTACTTGAAGAATAAACCCGCACCCGCAAATCCGACAGGTACGAAGTTTATCCCATTAAAAAACCCGCGGGTATAGAATTTAGTCTATACCCGCATCCTAATGGAGTAAAAAATTCAACGGGTTTCGGGTACCCGTTGTCATCCTAGCAGGGACAGACCTCGTCGCGGCTGCCGGCCGGACGCCACGAGGCGGCGGGTGGGCTTTCCACCGCGAGAGACTGTCTGTTGACGAGACGCTTACTACAAAAGCCGAGGCGAGGCGCGGCATGTGAGCCTTTGTCCCGTTCCATGTGGCGCGACCGCGCGAGTCGATCGGAGGAAGCTTCGAGCATTCGCACAGGAAAAGGCACGGCGAGACCGCGAGAGGCGGATAGATAGCTTCCGCGATGGAAGATCGGAGGTGAACTCGATACCAAAAGAACCAACTTGTTCTGGTAGCTAGGGTCGTTTTCGTCGCGGCGGAGACGATCCTTTTCCGACTTTCATGTGCCGATTCGTCGTCGCTTGCCGGACTGGAACTTCGTGAAGATTTCACCCCAGCTTCGCGGTTCGTGGAAGTTCTTTATCTGTAAGAGAGGGACGGGCGCGTGCGTCCTCGAAGCGATTGTGGTTTTGCCATCTCTGGCTACACTCAGACCGACCGCCCGGCGAAGCCAGGGATTCACGACGTCAGGACTCGTGACGACCTGCTATCAACTATCCTCCACGGCTCCACCCCCAACGGTAACAGAGAAAGTGCGAGGAAGATTGGTGCCGTTTGCGTCGGCCGTGCGGCAGCAAGGCAGCCCGCCCGTCCGCTGCAATTTTACGAAGCCATTAAGTTCAAAAAAAACAATTTACGAAACCAGAGGTCATGTCATGACTTGATAGACGGCGAGTTGTCGTTAGAGCAAGGTTAATAATTCAGCCGGCTGCTGTCTAAGAGAATTCTTATAGCTTACTCCCCCCGTCTTGAAATATATCATTCCAACATTTTTTGAGATTCAGTTTTCAAGTTTGACCAAATTTACATAATAAAGTAATAACATTTATGATATCAATATATATCATTAGATTCTCCATTGAATATATTTTTACAATATATCTGTTTGGTGCCATAAATTTTTATGATTCTCTCTAAAAATTTGGTCAAATTTGAAAAGCTTTGACTCTCAACCTTCTCGAATAGTAGTTAGTTCTTCATCATTAATATAAAACTCACTTGTCTCTCCACTATGTCAGTTACACCCTATTACTTTTTTTCTCTTCTCTCCTCTCTCCTCTACTCCGCATATACACTACTACATTAACATTAATAGAGGCGATTATTTTTTTTTGCCGTCTCAGCACTCCTAAGAAAAAGTCGTTGTTAATCAATTTTTGTAATAGTCTCGGTCCTTATAGACTGTTTTAAGTTCTTGTTCTTACGCATCCCACCGTGCAGCGCCATCGCCGTCTGAGCCTGTGCGAGTGCGACCGCGGTGCCTGTTCGGCTGAGAGACGCGACGATGCCGTGCTTGTGCACCACCTGACTGAAGCTTCGACACGTGCGGCCGCGATCCATCCATCCCCGGCTCCCCGCCGCCAACGGGACGCATGGCTGGACGTGATGCCTCACGTGCGACTCCGTCAAATTCAGCGCCCCCCACGACGTGCGCGCGTGAACGACCGGACGTGGCCCCGGTGACTGCCTGGCAGGCGGCTGCCCGGAAACCGGCACACCGGCCGGCAGCGCTCGCGCGGTGCCGTCCGCCCGACGGGTCCCGGACTCCCGGCACATCCACGCCACTGATCGACGACGAGTCGGTCCGCACGCGGGACAGCCATCTCACGGCGCGTGCCCCGGCACACCATGCTGCGTGCGCGGCACGCCCCCCGCCGCGGCCCGGTTTCATTTCCTCCCGGGAAACGTCTCCATCGCGAATGTACATGGGCAGGGCCGCGGGGCCGTCGTCCATGCTCTCAGTGTGGTAAACAGAGCAGTTTGTCTTGGGGTCGTTGGACACTTGGATGGTGCCACCATGGACACCACATGCATGGGCGTGTTTGTTTCCCCTCGATGCGGACGCGCGACTCGGTCGATCGGCGTTCCCCAGAATCGTGATTCTATCCGCGTTACGTGATTCTCGCTTTCCAGTACAAAACCGGCCGTCGGAATGAAGCGGCGATGAAAACAATGGCACCCACCGCAAAACGTTTGGCGGGATTATTTCCGATTCTCGCGTTCCTTCCCCCAAGAAGCGACTTTTAATGGGAAACAAACAGGCCCATGGACAGATGGGAGAGGGAGAGTTCAAAGGAATCTTAAGTTTTTAGTTGTGATGATCAATTTTGATCATAAGTTTTCCTTTTTTGCTGTGATGAAAATAAAGTGCGGCATTTAGAGGTTGTACCAAGATTTAGGTTCGTGGCGAAAAATGTGTGTTAGGTGTTTAGTTGGCTTAAGAAAATAATTATAGCCAAAGCTTATCATCTACACGCAATAGAAGCATTAATAATGGGTAGCATGGGATGACGAGTCATAGTACATTATATTATGCATATGAAATGAGCAGTGGCGGATCCAGGAAAATTATAAAAAAGGAGATTTCTTCTATCTCTAAATAATTTTAGCCTCTACTCATAGTGTATGCATGTCAAAAAATTATAGGGGGAGGAGAGGGACGAGGGAGGGGGGTCTAGGAGGGGCTGGAGCCCTCCAGACCCACGGCTGGATCCGCTCCTGGAAATGAGCATATAAGATTTCTTGGTGATGCAGTACATGGCTAAATAATAAATATACATCTTTACAAATATACAATTTGGTTTTATAATGTCTAAGGCTAAGAAGATGTTGTCATTTTTGGGTTCGGGCCTTGAGTGGTATGTGCAGCAATTATCGTGTTCAATGGCATAGTATAATGCCATGGTAAGGGCTGTTTGTACATATTTATTTGAGACTATTCTTATGATTATGTCATAATACAGTGCATGGAAGTGAGAGAAAGGAGGAAAGATGCAACTAAGGCTGGTTCCAACAGTGGGTCTGCAGCCCCAGCCCGCAGCCACAGCCACATCAGCGCCACGTCAGCTCTCGCCAGCCCACTCGACCCCAGCGCTCCATCAGTGAGCCTGCAGCCCTCAGCCCACAGCCACGTCAGCTTTTCCATTCCAGACTTAACCATTTCAGAACGCATTCTTTTATAATTTAAATGGACACAATAACCTCATTTTATTAAATTTAAAAATTCGGAAATTACATAAAAATTCGAAATAAAAATTGGGGACGAAATTTGTGATTTTTTGGATTTTTTTTCGAATTTTTTGGAGTTCAAACGGTCAAAAATGGCTAATTACAACGGCTAGCTGACGTGATAGCCGTTGGCCAATCACAAAGCGCCATGTGGCAGCCGACCGGACGCCGGGTCGGTACCGACCGGCCGGGTCGGTATCGACCGGCCGGTACCGACCGCGCGCGGCTCCAACGCCGGTCGGTACCGACCGCCCGGCCGGTCGGTAGCACTACCGCCCCGCGCTCTCGGTTCCCGCGCTTACCGACCGGCGCGGGTCGGTAGCCGGGTCGGTACCGACCGGCGGGGGTCGGTACCGACCCCCATTGGAACCAGCCTAATGCACTAAGAAGTACTACTCTAATATTTCTACCTTTATTTATCCTTTAGTCACTATGTTACCTAGTAATATCGATAGCATTGTTGTAGTCGAACTAAGAAAAAATACTTTTCGGTGGCCATCTCTCTCACCCAATGACTCTACCTTTGTCAATGCCTTTCCAAATTGCTAGTCATATTACCCTTTTATTAAATTTTAACTATAATTGATGAAAACATTGACAGGTAAATTGTAATGTAACTGATGAAAATATTGAATTTAGCACCGCACTAACAAAATGATGTTGAATTATTTGTAGGCCTCTTAGCATCCCGCCACTACAGCCTCGTACTAATAACCTAATATTTATCCTTTTCCTTCATATGTTGTGTGCGTTGGTCATGGTCAAGAATGGTAGCGCGATCCATCAACCTAGAATTGGACGAAATTAAAATAAAAAACTGGACGAAATTCAAAAGACGGTTAAAATTTGGTTTAAGAGAATCCGGGGGCCAAGTAAAAAAGGGTCGCCCAACTCAACCGTCCCTCCTCTTCTCCCCGGCTCCCGGCGGCATTTAAACCCCTCACCCACCCCCCTAATAAAATGCGCCCGTTCCCAGCGCAAAATTGAAAAACAAAAAACAAAAAAAATCCGCTACCTCGCCGGCGATCGGGGCGACCGCGCGCGCCCCACGCCGGTGCCAATCCCGACCGCCCCATGCACCCATTCTGCTGCGCGCCGCTCGTGCCCGTGTCGCCCGCGGCCTCCGCAGCCTCCGCCGCGGCCGCGTCCTCCGCGGTGGCGGGCGCTCCGGCGATGATGCCGCCGCCGCAGCCCCCGCCGCTGCCGCCTCCGCCGCCGCGAAGCAACTCGGCGCCTGTCGGTGAGAGGCGGGCGCGCGCGGCGGGGGCCAGTGGTGGCGGAGGAGGCGGTTCCTCGCCGCCCGAGGGAGTGAAGCTGAACGAGATCGTCGGCGGCGGCATCTCGGGAATCCTGTACAAGTGGGTCAACTACGGGCGCGGGTGGAGGCCGCGATGGTTCGCGCTCCACGACGGCGTGCTCTCCTACTACAAGATCCACGGTCCCGACCGCATCGTCCTCTCGCGCGAGACCGAGCGGGGCGCCAAGGTCATCGGCGAGGACTCCCTCCGCCGCCTCAACCGCCCCTCCACCTCCTCGTCCTCCCACTCCAACGGCCACCACCAGCCTCGCAACCCCATCGGCGAAATCCACCTCAAGGTCATCGGTCCTGTCCGCCTCCGTGATCGCCAGATCCATTTCGTCAGCTAACGATGCGGTTGCGTGTCCAGGTGTCAACCGTGAGGGAGAGCAGATCGGACGACAAGAGATTCTCGATCTTCTCGGGCACGAAGACGCTGCACCTGCGAGCAGAGACAAGGGAGGACAGGGCGGCATGGCTGGAGGCGCTGCGAGCGACCAAGGACATGTTCCCGAGGATGTCCTCAAGCGAGATGGTCGGGCCAGGGGACACCGCAGCAGCCGTGGCTGTCTCAACCGAGCGCCTAAGGCAGCGGCTGCAGCAGGAAGGGGTCAGCGAGGCGGCCATTACTGACAGCGAGAAGATCGTGCGGGCAGAATTCGAGTCTCTGCACAAGCAACTTGTGCTCTCCAAGCAGAAGCAGGCGCTTCTCGTGGAAACTCTTCGCCAGCTAGAGGTACTTCCATCAACTGTACTTCAGGTTGCGGATCGAACATAATCTGGTTGTCCATGAAGTGGGAATTAGTATTGCTTTTCATTGCATGGTTGTGTCATGCTCGTGATATTCTTCATCCTGTACATGATTGAATTCATTGAAGAAAAAAGTACGAAGCTACTGGTAAATATTGGGTACAGAGAGCATGCTCTTCTGTAGTAACTCGCATATATTGACTAGTGTACTTGGAAATTTGAATTTTCGTTCTTACTCTTACGGATCGTACTGTAAGTTTTTTCATTATTTCTGCTTTTCTTATGCTGTTGTTTTGCCAGTTGGCCAAATGTACGTGAACATTAGATAATGGAATGTGCTACCAAATATAGCTAATGCAGTCCCTTTAATGTCATGTGAAGAACCAGGAAACAAAGCAAAATTACAGCATTCTAGATGTTTGTTTTGGCTTCATTTTATCTGGTTCTTTGGTGATACCAAAGTTTCAGATGGTTATATTTCAGAGCTTTCATCCTTGCTCCCAAGATGCTTTCTCATGTGTTCTGGTCCTTTTGGAGGACGAAAATGGTACACTAGTTGCTTGTAAGCTTGCTACTTCTTTTTTCTGGGTTGATATCATTGCTCTTCAGTTCTAAGTTTCCTATTCCTGGTATATCTAATAGCTATAGCTATAGCTATTCTACTCATAGTTTGATATACTTATCTTTCCATTCCTGACATTTCCTTGGTTGGCTTTTTTGGTATTTGAGTTTAATCAATAAGTTTTTGTTGTTTTGGTGGCCGATATGCAGAATAGATTTAACATCGATCAACTAACTGCATTATGATATTTGTTCTGTCTTGTCAGGCCTGAAACAAATGAGAGCATCTATCGAGTAGCACATGTTTTTACTTTAGCTCAGGTTAACTGGCATTTGATTTTATATTGATGATATCTTATTACATGTTATGTTAATGTTCGTACCGTTGGAGGGTCGTAGAATTGAACTATGCACACTACTACGTTAATGTATGTTGAAGAGAAAGGACTGGTGCTTTTATATTTAAAGTATATGTATAAATAGCCAAGTATGCTCTAACTGTGCACATGAATATGGAGTCAGCGTGTTGTTTACAGCTTCGAAGTTAGATGGTAATCAGATATAATTCTTTGTTGTCTCCGAGAATGTAACTGGCTATCTTTTTATTGTTTTCACTCCCAAAATTGTCTTCCTTTTGTGTTTGTGTGAACAAGTTCTGCCATTTGTATATTGAGATTTAAACTTTTCCTTTCGTTACAGCTTCATGTGCTGATTTATAAGATCTGTATATTGATGTTTACTGCAGAACTTTGAACCTTTAAAATGTTTATGCTAGTGATATCCTCATCTGACCAAGCATATTCTTGTGTTGCCTTGCTGTAGACAGAAAAGGTTGATTTGGAGAATACCCTTGTCGATGAGAGCCAAAGACAGTCAAAAGAGTATGGATCTGCTTCTAAATCAAGGCATGAGAAGTATAGTGGTATGATAATTGGTGCAATGGTTTGTCATGTCTCACTGGTACACTTATTATTGGCATGCACAGTACCTTTGTGGTCAAAACTTGTTAGTTATTCTGATGAAATGACTCTTCAATGTTGGATATTAGCAGTTTTTTTTCCAGTGGCATATACCACCAAATTAGCTTTAAACGAGTGGAATTCAAGACCAATTTGTTTGCTATGGTTTGGATATGATTGAGCAATACCATAGCTGGGTCCGTTGACCAGAATGTTGCCAAGCTATTGGTTTCCTTGTGTTCACTACTTTAAAAATACTAGGAAATTTCAATCCAACCAGATTATCCTTAGCTCCTCTAAACTGCCACAACATTTTGGTTGTTATCACCAGAATCAAAAGTGAGCTCTGTGATTGTAGGAATAATGTTAGCATGGGGATGCTTTCTTGTACGGTTTCTTAACAATTTCCTTTTTTTATTCTCATGGACATGGGGATGCTTTCTTGTATGGTTTTTAATCCACCATGCTGGCATGATCATTTCTAAAATAAAATCATCTTATATTAAAAGATGGTAACACCGTCGTTTTATGATTGTTGAATGTCATGATTCTTACATGCTGATTCAGTTTCACTAGATGTTTGGCCTTCCTGATTGACTATGTGAAGTCTGTCTCTTGGCAGAATTTTTCTTGTGTAGTAGCTTAGTAGGTGCAATAAGAATTATTATTCTGTCTGACCTTGGTCAACTCCTGTAAAACATAGTTCCAAATGTTCTTGATGAGTGTTTTAAAAAATTTTAATCAGCTTTTAAACTTTTTCCATTTGAATGTTTTGTGAACATTTAATCTAATATAGCAGGGTTTTGATATCCTATCCAAAGGGCTTTTTCAGATGGAAACAGTACCGAAGTAAACCACATTTATTTTCTCCGAAATTAAATAGAGATTTAATTGATAGTACAGGACCACTCCAACTCATTGTCAATTGTCATCTCTCCTAGTTACCTGGTCTGACTTAAAGTTTATGCCATGAAGTGGCTATATGCCATCCCGAGTGCAAGCCACAAGAAATAGCAACAAACTCTCAGCCATCACCAGTCACCACTGGCTACATCCAGAATACATATTTGAGCACTGCAGCAAACCATCCAATGCTCACAAAGTTAATAGGTTACCTACCTGGACCCTTGTTAACCATGTGGTTTGCAAGCAATTATGATCCCTCCTGACCTTAAAAGGAAACAGCAGTTATTCAATGTGCATGTAGTTTTTTAAATCCATAATGTGGAATTCATCTATTTCAGACTCTAATTTACATTGTGTACCGATTTAGTTTACTTTACCTGGCTTACTGAGCTATTGTCTTTCTTTTCCAGAAGGAAGTGCTAGTGAATCTGATGATTATAATGAACCACAAGATCCTGCTGAAGAGACTGATGATGATGAGAACATTTACTTCGATACCAGAGACTTTCTATCATCAAGCTCTTTTAAAAGCAGTGGATCTGATTTTCAAAGATCTGAAGGTGGTTCAGATGATGAAGATGATTATCCAATGGATGGAATTGATCCTTCCATGAAGTCTGTTGGAATTAGTTATCCATATGTAAGAAGACGGAAGAAGCTACCAGATCCAGTTGAGAAAGAGAAGGGTGTAAGCTTGTGGTCAATGATCAAGGACAACATAGGAAAGGATCTCACAAAAGTCTGTCTGCCAGTTTACTTCAATGAGCCACTCTCATCATTGCAAAAATGTTTTGAAGATCTTGAGTACTCCTACCTTATTGATCGCGCATCTGAATGGGGGAAAAGGGTATTACTTCTTCCTTTCCCTGATAACATTTTCATGCGTGCATCTTCTGTAATATTTTGACTGCAACTAGCTATAGGCATTCGATTTATTAGATTTTCGTTGCAGTATATCGTCTCAAACTTGCTACCAATTCAATTCATGATACTCTATCCTGCCTTGTGGTAGACATCTGATACTAGCTACTTTAAGATCACACTGTTGACTTGCTAACTCGGAAAAATGGGAATACTCTTTTCTTTGTTTCATCTTTTACCAAAGATTACAACATCCCTCCATATATAGTTGATTGCTTAACAATTTATGTAAACACTTTTTACGAATATAAATAACATGCAACTAACCATGTCAATAATTTGAAAAATCATATGCATGGAAACATATTAAGTTTCCTTCGGTTTCTTCATCTTACTGTACATACCTTGCCTTAAAGGATACAGGTTGTCAGTATGGTTCATCTAGCACCCATTCATTTCAGAGAAAAAAATAATGATAATACTTAATGATTATGCCTGATCCTCTATCTGGCTTATAAGAGTTCCTATTAACTGCTTTTTTCATAAATGAAGTCCGGTGCATCTGCCATATTGGAAAATTATTCCTGCACCATTGCTTATATGAGTATGCTGATTCTTTCGTCCACGTAACATGGGATGTTCTCCCACTGCTAGGATGTCGTTGGACTGTAAAAACATTCTCCCACTGTCTGTGATTACTGAAACATCCCATTAATTAAAATTATGCTTATTTGCATATGTAAGGGTTAGTCACAGTTAAGTGGCTCACCTATCTTTTTTGTGTTTTATGCCCAGGGGAATAGTCTTATGAGGATTCTTAGCGTAGCAGCTTTTGCTGTTTCTGGATATGCCTCTACAGATGGGAGAAGCTGTAAGCCCTTTAATCCCCTTCTTGGGGAGACATATGAAGCAGACTATCCGGACAAAGGCCTCCGCTTTTTCTCTGAAAAGGTCTGTTAATTAAGCACATTTCTTTGTTAAGTTGGCGTAATCATTCCTTTTCTGTTGGACCATGCTTTTTGATACAGTATCAGTATTTTTTTTTCATAAATAATAACCCATGCTTTTCAAAATGAGTAACAGTATATGACTTGTCTAGTTAACTTTTTTATTTTCTTAAAATGTTAATCCCAATTTGGGTTATCCATGCTTTATAGTTTATAGTGTTTCATTTATATGACGTGCTACATGCCTTTCTTCTTGGTTGATTTATGTTGTTGCCTGAAGTTTCTCAAAATTATTGGTTGGATGTAGTGGCAAGTGTATTGCTTGCTGGCATATGGGGCGTGTCAATCAGCAAATAGGACATTGGGTTTTACATTACATTGTCCACTGCTTTTGGTTACTATTCTTGTTTACTTGTGTCTATTCTTGTGATGGTAACATGTATGTCATTTTTGTACTTGTGTAACATACTGGATAAACACTATCTATCCACTTCTGTTGGTTACTATTCTTGTTTAGTGCTCTCTTTTCTTGTGATGGTAACATGTTTGTCATTTCTGTACTTTGTGTAACATACTGGATAAACACTATCTATCCGCTGATTTGATTTACTGCTCTGTACCTACTTGATCCTCAGATAGCATGTGATCTATAAGACACGAATCATATCTGTTTGAGTGTACTGTAGGATTTCTGCAATATGAGATCTATTTGCTTTGCATTTTGTTGATGAAAAGTATTCAACCACTTGCCAGGTTAGTCATCACCCTATGGTTGTTGCATGCCACTGTGAGGGAACTGGCTGGAGGTTTTGGGCTGATAGCAACCTAAAGAGTAAATTCTGGGGTCGTTCCATTCAACTTGATCCGGTTGGTGCATTGACACTGGAGTTTGATGATGGTGAAGTTTTCCAATGGAGCAAGGTACTATCACAGAAATTATAATAAATGATTGATCAATGAAATTAACTGATTGCAAATATCTTCAGGTGACTACCTCAATTTACAATCTTATATTGGGCAAGCTGTATTGTGATCACTATGGCACTATGCGCATACAAGGTAATCGTGAGTATTCATGTAAGCTGAAGTTCAAGGAGCAGTCAATAATCGATCGCAATCCTCACCAGGTAATTATCATTTTTTTTCTTTAATACTATGGTTTTATTTTGTCAGCATGTCAGGTTTTCCCCCCAGTTTCTTTCTTCAGTGCATTCCTTTACAATTTGTTTTTTTCTAAACAATTTTGTTCGGAATATTGCATGGGAACTGGTTTTGAAAGCACTGGGAACTGTAGTGTGTAGGATCTCGCTTGAAATAATTTCCTCGGCATGAGTTTGTTCACTGTGTAGACTTATTCTTGTTAGATTTATAGATCTGAAAAAGCTTATACAAAAGGAAAAATCATATAATAACATCCCATTTGTTGAGTGTAGACTTTCGATTCAAGTTGTATCGGTTTTATAAAAAAAATAGAAATGCCCTGTCCCTTTCTGGTCACTAATGGCAATTCTCTTTCTGTTCCCAGTTGAGAAATGATCTCACATCAAATTTAAATTGATACTGAATGTCGGTATTAATTTTCTGCACTTTCTTATTTGATGTACTCAACTTTCTGATACTGCCATATGCACATCACATATCTAAGGACTTAGTTATTTTAGCAAGTTTATTCAGTTCAGCCAAAAATGCATATGCAGGTGCAAGGTGTTGTTCAAGACAGAAGTGGTCGAACTGTTGCTACACTATTTGGAAAGTGGGATGAAAGTATGCACTATGTAATGGGTGATTGCTTTGGGAAAGGCAAGGGATCTGAACAGTTCTCAGAGGCGCATTTGCTGTGGAAAAGAAGCAAACCACCTAAGTTTCCCACTAGATACAATCTCACTCGCTTTGCAATTACATTGAATGAACTTACCCCTGGATTGAAGGTAAAGTTTACCGCATGTTGTACCAAGCTTCATCAGAGGATCATATTACTGTTCAGGCTCATATTTTTAACATGTAAACAGGAGAAACTGCCACCGACAGACTCAAGATTACGACCAGATCAGAGATGTCTGGAGAATGGTGAATATGAAAGGGCAAATGCTGAGAAGTTGAGGCTTGAACAGAGACAGCGGCAGGTCAGACTATGGCTTCACACTTCCACATACTTTGTTCAATTAAACATCCCCATTTAATTTATTGCAATTCAGGTGCAGCAAACATTCATACAACTGTGTTGCAGATTCAACATTTGACATATTTTTATGTCGTGTTCTGGCACACATCCCTATTTTTAATACTTATTTGGATCTTATTGAGACTTCATATTTTGCATTTTATGCATGAAGAACATGGGTAAAAGTTTGCATAGGTATAGAATATGTCTACATACAGTTACATACACCTGTGCCAGTGCCAGTCGAAGTTTTGCAGATGAGCTTGTAGCTCAGTGGTAGTGCATCCAGTAGAGGTGCCACCCACCCAGGGCTCGAATCCTGAGTGCTGCACAATAAAAATCCACCTTGCTGGTGCAGCCAGAGTTTGGGAGGTTTTTTTCTTGACCGGAAGCCGGTTTGCTTCCTCTTAATGAAATACAGTGGGGAGCGTCTTCCCTCCCTGCTTGTGTTTTTTTTATATATATATGTTGGATTGTCGACTGACTTGTGTTCCCCTTCTTTCCAAATAAACAGACTAGTTCAAATGCACTAGACTCAGAAGTCAATACGGAAAATAACCAAATCAATGCTTTGCAACACTCTAATTCCGTATTCGTCTCCATCTCCTATAAACTAGGTTTGCTATTCGCCAGCCACATTTCAGTAGCCACCACAGTTAAACTGTTACTGTTTAGGATTCCTTTGTATTGCCTTGTATCATGATGTGATAAAGTAATATGATCTTGACCAACACAGCTTGAGAGTTGGCTTGCGTGACAAGATTTGGATATGAGTTATTTTTAGTGTCCATGGAACTATATCTTTAAATTAAAGTTGTGTTTCTTAACGTCATTTCTTTAACCTTTTGTATGGATTTGGGGCAAGTTCCTCTGAATAGGTTGATTATGCTAACGTACATGTTGCCACTATGACAGCAACAGAAGGGACATAGTCCCATATGTATATCCAAGGTGCCATGAGTGTGTTGTTCCGATACATACATTATACTTCTGTTTTTATTAATAACATATTAGAATTTCCTCCAAACATGACCTATGCCAATGGTTAGTTGCATATGCGTTTGGAATATCTGCGCATGCAACTTGCAACCGGCAACCCACAGGACATTTTATGCGATCCCAATGCAAACTGGATTGAGAAATTTGTCATAACAAAGGTTCTGGTTCAGCCCTGAAACTGTGTAAAAACTCTTGTAAGCAATTGAGAGCAGAAGGTAAAACTTACATGACGCTCCATACATGTGCAAGAATGTTAAAGAATTGCTTTCGTAATGTCTAATTTGTAGTTTACTAGACTTATATTAGTCATCATAACATGTTGACCCAACTTACCTGAATTTAATCAAGTTGCAGTTTGGACTGATTAGTTAAGGCACCATACCAATTGTATTGCAGGCACGAAAGATGCAGGAGAGCGGGTGGAAGCCTAGGTGGTTTGCAAAGGACAAAGCTACTGACACATACCGTTACACTGGTGGTTACTGGGAATCCAGAGAAAAAGACAGCTGGGATGGCTGCCCTGACATCTTCGGACAAGTCCCTAACGATCTGATGATAACTGACTAGGTTTGAGTAGGTTACAGGTCTTTTGGTTCTCTGCTGTTTTCTGGGATCACTTGATTCCCGAGATTTTAGTGGTTCATATTAGAGCAATTAAATGCCCGTTGACATGTAAGCAATGGCAGTGCATCGGACAATATTGGCCTCGTACATAATAAGAAGAGAATGGTTCATCACACGTGTCACCTTAAATTTGCGGGAAAGTAATTGTTTTCTTGTGAGGGTTTCATCCTCGCAAGTTAAAGAGTGGTGTCACCATGTGTGTATTTCACATATTGGATATGTAAGTATGCATAATGGAGGGTGTGAATCTGTGCATTACATTGGACCGTTCGCAGTGCTAGTCAAGACACTTGTGTTCATAGTTTGCATATCCTGAAGCACCATAGGCTACTTGTACATCATGGTTGTACAATATTTACATCTACAAATAGAGATATTATGAAATATCGATTATTTTTGTACAAAACTGATTCCAGTGGACAAACTGTGAAATAAACATTTTTAGGTATAGTTAAGCTCCATAGTTTTAAATAAATTTTATCTTTATCTGATCTCATATGAAGATGTGCGAAAAAACAGATAAGTTTTGCCTTTTTAATTGGCTGTATTTAAATTCCGCCTTTCGAGTTTGGTGGTAGAAGTTTACTTTTGTAAAAATGCTTCATTTTAGCCAAAAGATAAAAAACTTTCTGTGCGTTGCATTGACATTGGGCTATCTCAGTCCAGCTGGTCCATTTGCCACTGGTCTCTTACAGCCCATTATTTACTTCAAAAAACAGTACTCGTACAGAACGATCTCCGCCCCGTCCGCCGCGCACTCAGCGGCATTCAAAGCCTCCCTCCCCCCTGCTCCGGCCACTTTCGCCGTGCTCTGAAATTAATGGAAGGCGGACGGTCGAGAGGAAGAGGACGGAGCGCGATGCGTTCAGGGCCGGCCCGCTGCTTCATTACTACCGCGGCCGCCGGCCGGCCACCTTTCGGTTCGCCGGCCCCGCCCGCTGCCGCGTGAACCGCCGGCACCGCGGCCCCACCCGCGCTGCGCCCCACCTGGCAGGCGACGAGTAAATGCGCGGATCGCTGCTGCTCCAGGGGGCAGCCGGGTGGCATGCGACGCCCGAGCCGCTGCCAACTAGCCGTCGCCTTCGGTTGGGGCGCCGGACGCCGGCGACCGCGGAACCTAACCCAAGCCGGCGCGGGCACGGCCAACCTAGCCAACGCGTGCTCGGGATCACGGCCTGACCTTTCCGGTGACAGCGACGCGATTGGGCCGGGTCCGAGCACCCGACAGCGATCTCGACGGCTGCGATGACACGACCGTTCGCTCGTGCACTCACCCATTCCCCCGGAGGTCGTCGTACGCTTGGTGCCGGCCGAGACAGATGGGAACGCACGTGACGGCCGGGGGGCAGTGGTACGCGTACGGGTGACGGGGCAACGGCACGTACGTGCGCGACGGCGAGTGCTTACTTGTTAGCGCGCGGCAGGAGTGGACATGCCATCCGATCGGGCAGCGACGGTAGCGCGTGACGTGCTCGCGTCCGGGTCGGGGATCCAGCCTTGTTCTCGGTTAGCTAGGCACTAGGACGACCCTGTACGTTCGTGTGTTAGCATCCGCGTCAGCGTCAGCGTCAGCATTAACTTGTTGACGGGAACCGACTGTCACGGCCAAATCTTAACCGACAACGTATACTGTCTGAGTCAGTGAAAATTTGTACATGTTCGTGTGTACGATCATGGCAAGTTCAATGAAAGCAGATACTCATACATGAGCCCATGACGGGGAACAGGAAACTTCTGTGGCAGGGCAGGCCATGGAACCCCGCAGGCAAGCCCGCGGCCGCCGCCGGCGAGCTGCGGTGGGGCCGCGGCATGCACGCACAGCAGTGGCGGACTGTATTGGAACTTAGGGTATGTCATGTTAAAACTTCAACATATAATTCGGTATTCGGTATAATCTAAAAAAAATCGATACACAACAAAAAATTTCACGAGCAATTTGGTATATAACCACTTAGATTCAATACTTACATAGATTACAATATAAGTAGTAGAAGACACTAAGTCCTAGAAAAACATAAAATAAGCTTACAAACCTATAATAGTTCAAAGAGATTACCTAATTTCTTCTTATCAGGCTTACGCTTGTTAACTATTTAGTTGTATGCATCAATCAATTCAACCCAAAAGCTTAAATTGATGGGAAGAGATGGGAGTTTCACTTATACTTTAACACTCTCCCTCGCGTGTAGGCTCTGCTATGCCTCAAATGTGAAAATAAGAGTCGGTTGCAATTATTTTATTTAATCGCACCTGCTGAGGTTCGAACTCGAGACTGTCAGACCCAGGGCAGCGGGACTACTCACAAACGTGGAATATTCTAGAGTAAGGAATAGCACATGGATACACCTTACCTCTCTTGTAACTACTCGTACGACAGTAGAACTAGTTGATGTACATGGAAACTACTCGACCTTGTTGTAGTAGCACTCTAGTAGTACTCGACTAATACTTTCCATATAACCCTGTCCTCCCAGACTATATAAGAGCGGGCAGGGATCCTTCCAAAACATCTCAACACCTAAGTCAATACAAACGACCACACAGAACGTATGGTATGACGGTCTGAACCTGTCTAAATCTTTGTGTTCCTTGCACCATCGCGTTCTGATCTCGACGAGTCCGTGCCTACAAACAATCTCCTCGAAATATACCTCGGAGAGCTTGGCAGTAAAACACCGACAGAGACATCTGGCCCTAATACCATATTGAGTTGCATGTACCAACCAATTCAACCCAAAATCTTAAGCTGATGGGAAGAGGTGGACAATTCATTTATGCTTCAACATTAAAGTCCATGAAATATTAATTATATCATCTTCATCCGCTCGAAGAAGATATCTCGCTTGATGAATGTGTGTAGATAATCATCCAAAAGACTATCTCCCATCTTATTTCTTAGCTTAATTTTTGCTAAAATCAATGACCAATTTTAAAAGATTATAAACCATATCATAAATCTTATTTCTCTCAGTTTGAACTAGCTTAACTGAGAGATAACCATAATTGATCAGACATTTGAAGTTGTTTCCATGTCTACTATCACCAATATAATTATTAAGTTGCAATTTGAATTTGATCAAATCTAAGTTAAAGAAGTCATTAGGGTAAAAAGGGCTGGTTTATGGTATGTCACGGCATACCCTGGCCACCCTTTGGGTCCGCCAGTGACGCACAGGGCTCGAGACGGCGACCGGGAATGATGCAGAGGAATGGAGGCCTGCACCGGCCGGCAATCCAGGCAGCGACACTGTAGCACAAAAACCACCGGGCAGGGCAGGGCAGGGTAGGGCAGGGCAGGGCCATCCGGCCATGCAGCGCGGCTGGGCGGCAACCCGAGAAGGCAGCCGGCGCCTGGGCGCGCTGCAGCCGCTCGGCAGGGGCGCTGGAACAGTGGCCTAGCCCCGGCAGCGATGTGAAAGGGCTTCGGGTTGCCGTTGCCGTGCGCGGCCGCGCTGCCATGCCTTGCCTTGCGGCGCCGATTAAGGGCGTGTTTGATATGGGCCAAAAGGGGGAGGCCGAGCCCGTGGCGTGCAGAGCGGGTGTTTGATTTACTTGGCCCGGATTGGGAGCATGGCCTGCGGCGTGCAAAATCCCTTCTCTCTCCTGGCTCTGGCCATACGCTCTAGGTTTTCGTTTCTCCTCGGCCATGCTCTTGCGGCGCTCGCGCTGGCGATTCGCGGCGGCTGCGCGTGGCTCTGGCGGGCTCGCGCGGGAAGAGGGAAACTTCCGCGCGCTCCCTTCCCCGCCGAAATCCATGGCCTATATGAACCCCCCCTTCTCCCTCTCTCTGCTCTCCTCCTCCTCTCCACACTCCACTCCCGTTGAGGTACTGTCGTCGAGGTGAGCTCCATTGCCGGCGCGTCGATTGAGTTCCGCGGGGTTCGTCTCCGTTCTCCCGGTGTGGATCTGCGTCCAGGCGGCGCGGCTCCCTCTGTTGGCGGGCTCCGGCGAGGCGGGCTTCTTCCTTCTTCTTCTTCTCCGGCGAGGCGGTGTTTCTGTTCGTGGATCTTGCGTCTCTTGTCCTTTGTCATCCAGATCTGCTCCTTCCTCCCCACCACCTTCCGATTTGAGCAGCATCTGCACCCCTCCGACTCACCCGAGGTGAAATCGGTTTTCCCCCCAACCTTCTCGGTCTACTTTTAATGTTTGCCTCGGATCTCTGTATTTTTTGTTGATGTTTACTATACTCATGGTCAATCCTGCCTATTGTCGTCCATGGTTACTTGTTCTTATTGTTGGTACTTCGTTGATTTGTTTCATAGTGTTACTATTCTTGTCGATGTTTATGTTTTGTTGGTACTGGGAGATGAATGGTCGATGATGAATAGCTTATGTGGCACAGGGAGGCATTTTTTATGCGGGCCGTGCCTTTTTGTGAATGCTTCCACTACCAAGCAGAGACCAGCCAGGGTCTACCTAAATTACTTATACATTTGTGAATGAATGTAGATGGATGCAAATGCACAACATGCTTTGATGGCTAGACAAGCAGCTGGGATGGTTGTTGTGATGGTGACCTTTGTAGTAAATAGGCTTAGAAGGATTAGTGGAGAAGAGGTAATCCCTTATGGCCCTAGGACTCATGCTGAGAGGCATAGGCAGAGCACAATGCAATTGATGTACAATTACAACGATGTTGAATGCGTTGCAATGCTGCGCATGAGAAGAGTCCATTTTTTCTTTATGTAACCTGCTCAGAAATAGAGGCCTTGTACCTGAGACAGTAGGGTGTCCTGTGGAAGAGCAGGTGGCAATGTTTTTGCATGTGGTTGGTCACAACCAGAGATTTAGGGTAGTGCACCAATCTTTTAGGAGGTCCATTGAGACGGTGAGTAGAGTCTTTCATCAAGTGTTGTATGCAATTGGTGAGTTAAGGGCTGACATGATGAAGCCTCCTTCCACTACCACACATCCAAAGATTTTGGGGAGCCACATATGGTTTCCTTTTTTGAAGGTAATTGTTCATTAGATGCACATCTCATTAGGTTGGCGACACTCGGTACACTTGTTGCTTAAATGCACTGCGCCAATTTTTTGTAGAATTGCATTGGTGACATTGATGGCACACATGTGTTGGCAAGGGTGCCTAGACACATGCAACAAGCTTTCAGGGGTAGACACAAGCATCCAACACAGAATGTGATGGCTGCAGTGAGCTTTGACCTAAAGTTTACATATGTTCTTGCTGGCTGGGAGGGCTCAGCCCATGATGCACTAATCCTGGCTGATGCCATTGAGAGAAATGATGGCTTCACTGTCCCTGCAGGTAACTGCATTAGCTAGAGATTTACTTATGCCCACTGCAACCTAGTACACATGTTGACACTGCTTCTACACACATTGTAGGTCATTTTTACCTGGTAGATGGTGGATATGCATGCAGACCTGGCTTCTTGCCTCCATTTAGGGGGGGTCAGATACCACTTGAGTGAGTTTGGGAACAGAAACCGCCCCACCATTGCAAAAGAGCTATTCAATCTTAGGCACTCCTCTCTCAGGGTATCAGTTGAGAGGGCCTTTGGTGCACTTAAGGGTCGGTTCAGAATTATTGACAACAAATCTTTCCACAAGTACAAGAGTCAAGTTAAGCTTGTACTGGCTTGCTGCATTCTGCACAATTGGATCATTGGGTTTGGCCTAGATGAGATTGTACCAGTAGAGGAAGGTTTTCATGGTGACCTGCCTGAGGATGATGAGGGAGAGGTGCCTCTAGACTCACCTACCATGGTGACTCTTAGGGATGAGATTTGCAATGCTATGTGGGCTGCTAGGGGGGCATCTAGGACTTGATTTACTTGTATGTCATGGATGTGTAAAATAATTTGGTAGACCCTGGATATGGAACTAATGTGTGGTGGATTGTTGATGTAGTCTTACAATGCTATGTCTGAGACCATGTTGCAATTTGGTTATTTCTACTTCATTGCTTCTGTACCTTTTACAGTGGTTATTTGTGCTTCATTGCTTCTGTACCTTTTACAATGGTAGGATGGCTGCTAGTAATGGTGATGTCGATGCTGCGTTTGTGCCTGCTGCTACCTTGATGCAGGGTGCAGCGGCACTTGGTCAGCCAGCACAACCTGCTTTGGTTGACCTGGATGGGGGACCACCTAATGGTGAGCCTGCAATTGCTGTAGGACAGCAAGGACCCATGAGGTGGAATAACAACACTTCTGGTTTTGTCCTAATGAGGATGGCCCAGATTGTGTCTGAGGGGTCTAGGACTGACAAGACATACAAAGATAAGGATGTCAATGCTGTAGCTAAGGCTCTTAGGGACTACAGTGGGGTTGCTGTTAGTCCAACTCAGGTGTACAATCTTCTGAGAAAGTGGAAACAAAAGTGGGCTAAGGTAGCCAAGTTGAAGGACCTTAGTGGGGCAACATTTGATGATGATGTCCATGCCATAATGCTTGAGCAGGACCACTACCTTGGTCATTGCAAGGTACTAAGTAATGTATGACAGCCTGTACAATTCTCTTCTTAACTCTGGCCTCTCTTCTTAACTGTCTTGTATCTTCTTCACTTTGTGGACTCACTACAGGACCACCCTAAGGATGCTGAATACCTCAACACCCCCATCAGGTTCTACAAAGAGATGGAGGCCCTCTTTGGTAGCACTTTGGCAACTGGTAGGTTTGCCTTAGGGTCCAATGAACCATTGGGGGTGAATAATGCAGACAGTGTGGCTGCTAAGCTTGAGGGGCAGGACTTCTCTTGTGGTACTTCTGAGTTTGGGGAGGGCAGCAAGGCCACAGCACCTGTGTTTGGGGAGGGCAGCAAGGACAACATTGTAGGGGCTAAGAGGAAGAGGGCCAACTTTAGTGAGGAAGAGATGCTTATGATGACCAACATGATAGATGCTGTCAACAATGTTGCCAATGCTATGCTGAAAACAGGTGCTGCACATGTCGATCCAGACCTCTACCTTGCTGTCATGGAGATGGAGATGTCTGACTTCTCCACTGAGGCCTTGATTGTTGCCTACACCCATCTCCTTGAGAACAAGGCTGTTGCAACTGGTTTTGTCAACATGCCCACCCCCCATAGGGCCATATGGCTGAGGACCTACCTGGCCAAGAACTACTATTTGTAGTTATGTCCATGTTGTGCAGACAGCACTTAGAGGGGGTTGACTGTTGAGAAGTATAGTTCCTCCACCTCCCTCCCCCACTCTCTTCTCTTTTGGGTTCCATTTTGGCTAGAAACTGTGCATGGTAGATGGCTGACCAGCACCTGTTCTTTTGGGTTTAATTAGTAGGAGGGTGGCTAACTAAGGATAGTGTACTTATATTTCAACTTGTATTCAAATGCAGCCTCTGTTGGCTTGCTGTTGCACTGATATGAAGTTGTATGCTATTACGATCCATTCCTGTTTCATTACTTCATAATATGTTGCTTTGTATTTGGCCTATGATGCATTGTACACTAATCTGAGGTGCATTTGCTTGTTTTCCATATCAATAAGGTGGCTTTGCTTCTTCTTGTCTCTTGGAATGAAACTGAGCCTAGTGGTGGCTGTAACCAAGCTGAGTTCATACTCCTGCCAGGCTTTGTTGCATTCCAAAAGCATTTGATGTCTTGTGACTTTTTTTTCTGAATCTCATGCCACCTTATTATTTTTTGCACCCATGATGATTTATAGATTATGCCAGCAGCTGAGGCCTTGTTTCTCCCTCTGATTTGTGTGCTTCTCCTGTTTAATGCCTATGATGATACCAATGCCATGGTGAGGAAAGGTTTACATTTATGGTCTTTAACTTGTGAGGTACTGGGCATATGATGAAACTATTTTTCATGACTGTCATCGAACCGTGAATAACATCCATGCCCAAGTAACTTGTCAGGATCTGGACTTATGAATACTTGGGGCGTGTTTGATTGCTGGGCTGGATGTTGGTCACGCTCTCATGGCCTTCATGGCTGTACAGATTGCCTACCTTTCCCTTATGCTCCAAGTTAATAGACTAAATGAAAAGGCAAATTGAATCTGAGGCCGATGATGTTGGTCAACTCTAACTCCAACTCAATGTTGTTATTTTGAAATGGCCGATGATGTTGGGTAATTACCTGAGGCCATTATTTCAGACCTGATCATATGAACTTTGCTATTTTCATGTGTTGCTGTTGAAATATGTTGAGTTGTGAATCCATGGGCCATGCTGGATTGGCTGGAATCAAACACCATCTCGTTTTGGTAGTTGATGGTAGTTGGGGTTGGGCCAGGCTGCTGGCTGTGAATCAAACACATAAAAGTAATAACTTGGCCCAAATGCTACATGCAAATCAAACAAGTTCACTTGTGCACCGCAGGCCAGGCCGTGGCTGGCCTGGGCTGGCTCGCTGGCCAGGCCTTGCACAGCCCTGATATCAAACACGCCCTAAGGCGCTGTTTAGATCTTTACCCTCCTAAACACAAAAAAAAACATTATATCGAATGTTTTGACACATGCATAGAGTACTAAATGAAGTATATTTATAAAACTTTTTACATGGATGGGCTGTAAATCGCGAGACGAATCTAATGAGCCTACTTAAACCACCCTGGCGTCGAGCATCTCCCGCGCCCGCCCCGCGGAGATCGTGCGCGCCCCGCCGAGCTCCCTTCTCCTCCCTCGCCGGTGGGCCGCGGGGCCATGGCGGCGGCGCTCTGAGCTCGGCCTGCTCCCTCCCCCTACCTCGTTCTGGCGCTGCTCCGGCCGGCCTCGAGTGGATCTGCGGAGGCGGAGCTCGGCCGGCCTCCTTCTCGAGCTCGGAGGCCATGGCGGGCCTCGAGCTCGGGCTGTGGAGGGTGGCGCGCCAGCTCGAGGCCACAGCGCCTGGGCCTTCGCCGCTCCGAGCCGAGCCGAGGCAAGGCGTGCCGTCGCCGCCATGGCCGAGAAGATCCGTGCGTGGCCGAGCCGAGGAGATCCATTGTGCGCCGGTGAGCTCGAGGCGGCCATCAGGGATCCCACACGCCTCGAAGCTCCCTCCGCCACGGGTCTCCTCCGCTTTGCCGCCGGAAAGAGGCCGCGCCCTCCGCCGTGGGCTGAGCCGTGGTGACGTTGACGCGGCCGCCTGCAGCGCCGTCGGCTCGAGTGCTGTGTCGTTGCCCTTGAATGCAGGGGTATTTGAGTCCTTTCACCACTTCTCTAGTCCCTTTAGCACTTCAAAACAAACAAGAAGGGACTTTTTATTTTAGCTCATGAACTAAAATTAATCTAGGGACTTTCAAACAGGGTCTAAGCTGGTTGATCCGCCCAGTTGCTCGTCACCCGTGGCGGCGTGGCGCCCAGGCCCAGCCCAGGCTGATCATGCCGTCCTGCAGCCCCTTGGAGCTGTACTGTCGTGTGGGCCTGCCTGAGCGTGGGCCCATCCCAGCGAGCATGCAGGGTAGTTGGGGCCCACGGCCCTATGCCTCGCGACGCTCTTTTTAGGGCTCCGAAGATACGTCCCTTTCGCCAAATGGGGCAGTCCCCCCTGCAAAACCCTGCTTCTGTCCCGTTGCATTGCGTTACGCTGAAGAAAAAAGGTTGCAGCGGCTAGGAAAGGGAGAAGGATGGACGACGAGACTGTTCCGCCCAGAGGTGAGGGTCCTACCGAGCAGAGAGAGAGAAGAGGGTGAGCCCGCATGGGGCCCCACGTGCAGGTGGTCCCTCCTCGCACTCCAGGAATCAACGGGAACCCTCCTCGCCCGTTTAGGATTAGCTTTGCCCGTAAGGGCAGTCCCAACGGAGCATTGATGGTAGTTTTTATCATTCTTAATTATAATGACAACTCAGCAATTTGATGATGTGGCAATAGTGTTATCTGCGGGACCTTCCATGCCTATTCTCCAGCTGGACAGATACGCGCAAATAAAAAAAGGAATACAGAGTTATACATGAAGATGAGACAAAAACACACACATCTCGGTACAGGACTTGCGGTCGGGATAACCTCTACCGGGGTACTCGGGTACAAAATTGTGTTTTCGTCCAGTAACCGGCTTCTGACCCTGTTTGTTTGGCCATTCTTTCTTGTATCCCTACAACGCACATTTTTCTAATAAAAGAATCTCACATGTATGGAGTACTAAATAAAATTTATTTGTAAAATTTTTTTAGGGATGGATGTAACTTTTCGCGACGAATCTAATTACGGTAATTAATCGATGATTGGCTACAGTGATGCTACAATAATCATTATTTGATCGCGCGGTCAAATGCCTCATTATATTCTTCAGGGTTCCTAACGAAGGAGTTCTAAAATTAATTTTGTAAACTGACTTTATCTGACACCATAATTAGTGGTCAAACCCTGTTTTAGAATCTCTAGAAAACAAACCAAACAGGACCTATGCCACTGGTTTCCTGCCCTCTTCGCCCAAGCCAAAACTTGCAATCCCAGCCCTGTTGCTACCGCACGCAAAGTCGCAAAGACCCAAAGCCCAGCGCGGCGAGGAAAGGGATGGAGCAGCCTGCAGCCAGGAACAGACGGACGCGGAGTAGAATTGTTCCGGCTCCGCCGCAGGGAGGGGAGATTCCGGCGCCAGCCAGCACACTTTGCAGAGCCTCAGCCAGTCAGCGAGACACGTCAGTGGCAGAGCTAGCTAGCCCTAGCTGCCGCTGCACACCGGCCTCGGAGAGAGGCACGAGCTGCTGGCTGCTCTGCTGACGACCGTTGTGGCGTGCAGCGATGGTCTTGCGCAGGCGCGGCAGCGGCGTACGGACGTGCAGCCCAGCTCGTCGTACACGTACGAGTAGAAGCAGGCAAGGCGTGTACGTCGACGACAGCTACTATACTTGGGAGCGCGCGGTAGCTACCTAGCCCTGCATGCCTACGCAGTGTGTAGCATGTAGCTGTGGTAGTGGTCTGGTCGTAGTGGCCACACCACACTAATTCCTCCGTTCTAAAATAATTGTACATCTAAAATTTAAAATTTATCCAAAAAAGTGCTATTTTGACCCAACTATTACAAAAGATAAGAGTTTCTAGAGTTTTTTTACAAAAAAGATAAGACAATATGAAGATCCTTCTCATAAAAGATAAGAGGCATTTTTTTAATTTCACACTATGCATTGATTTGCATGTCTAGTCTTAAAATTATATTTATTTTGGAACGGAGAAAGTACTGTACTAGTAGCAGTAGCAGTAGCAGCTAGCGTATAGCACTAGGCATATGCAACAGGCTGACTGTTTACGTTTTTATGGCGCAAAGAAAGGCTCCGGGCACGGTCCAAAAAGAGCCCCCATTTGGGGCAGATCAAAGACGCAGAGACGCCTGCAAAGCTAAAGTTGGTGCCTAGACCAGACCATGCATGCAGGGAAGATTGATGAGAGATTGGGAGAAAAAAAAAAGATGGTGGTGGAGAGAGAAACGTACCGGTACAATGTTGCCACATTGCTGCCTAGACTACAAATGTGAGCAGTGAAGCGCCACGGTTCACCGCGAATTGAATGGCCTTTGGAGCGCCGGTATGCTGGCTTAGAGCAAGTATTATAAGTATTATGGTGAGCTATAAATAGATCGAATGTTAAACCGGAAGAAAGAGAAGAGAGAGAAGAAAAATAGGATGTAAACTTACGGCCAGTTTCGACACAATAACCAAAAAAGTTTGTGAGATAGACAAGTAGACCATATATTAATGATGAAAAGCTAAGAGCAAGTATTATACATGGTGGGAAACTAAGAGAGTCTACGTGGACAAAAAGATAGAAACGAGTGGGCGTCTTGCTACATGGCCGCCCAAGCCGGCTGGGAACTTCTCCGAGGTTGTGATTGAGTGAGCCAGTGGGGCCCACAACTTTTATGGCATGCATTCAGCCAGCAGCAGCTATAAACCTTGCTCTAAACCACTATACAAGTGGGTTGAGAAATAAGCTGTAAGATTTTTTATAGCCAGTAGCTAGTTAAATCATTAGTCTTCTGCTAGCTCGAGCTAGCTGGTGCTGTGGTGTGTGTACCACGCACGCACAGCTCAGGGTGGATGGATCACGTACGGTATAGGCTGGGGTAAAAGAAGGGGCGCGTTGATAGATTCTGGCTGGTCAAAAGGGTGTGCCCCACTAGTGCTGGATGCAATAGGGCCCTGTTTAGATTTTTACACGTAAATCCCGTAAACACAAAAAAACATCACATCGAATATTTTGACATATGTATGGAATACTAAATAAAATCTATTTATAAAACTTTTTGCATAAATGAGCTATAAATCGTGAGACGAATCTAATGAGCTACTTAATCCATGATTTGCAATAGTGGTGCTACAGTAGCCATCTATAATTATGGATTAATTAGCATCATTAGATTCGTCCGCGATTTACAACCCATCTGTGTAAAAAAATTTATAAATAGACTTTATTTAGTACTTTAAATTAGCAAGATTATGTTGCAAAATTTTTTTGCGTTCTGTCTAAACACAGCCTAGATTGGTTCGCCGGCCGCCGGTTGGTAACTTGCAGCGGTAACTTTGACCCATGCCGCCAAAAGCCGGCCGTCAGGATCCGGCCGCAGATTGCAGAGACGTGATGCGGAGAGAGAGCGGCGTGGTGGGTCGACGACGCGTACGTGTTTTTGCTTGAGAATGTCGTTTGCTCCCGGGCAGGGTCGAGCAGATGCTCCGGTGAATTCAGCTTAAGCCAATGCTAAAGACTACGGAGACCCGATCCATGGGTCCATACATGCTTGGTGGGAGCGGACGGGGTGGGGAGTGCAGGACGGGCCGCGCGCTCGTGAGCGTGACACGCCCAACCATCGACGCGCGCGGGCACACACCGTCGTCAACCCGTGATCGACCGAGACCTCGCCCTACGCGTGTACTACCGCTAACACTGCTGGCACCCTGCAGGTAAGGTAAGCGCAGCACGCATGCCCGTCGTCGTCGTAGCGGCTGGCGAGGCGCCGAGCCTGACGCTAAGGCTTCACGTGAACCGATCACTGCTGCCGGCGCTGCCGCGCGCACGGCGGACGCGTCAATCGCGAGCGCAGCACGCAGCGCGCTCCGATCCCACCCACGCCGAGATGCAGCGATGCCGTACGGTACGAGCGCGCGCAGGCACGCACGCACGCTGCTCACCGGCCGTCGGTAGGCTAGCCACCGATCTATCGCTGCTGATGAGCCGGTCCGGTCCGTGCCGTGCCGGGACAGGGACACCATGAGGCAAGAGCCAGGCCGCGGCCCCAGACACAAGTGTACGTACCACCGCGCAGATGCAGCAGCAGCGTGCGTGTGTACGTACCACCGTTTTAATATGAACACACGAGTAATATATAGCTTTTCCCTTTAAAATTTCACATGCATGAGTGGGGTACGTACTTGCTAGTACTTGGCACCGCTTCCCCGATCTGTGCGTAAACCTCGCCGTAGGTGCAGTGGGACCAAATTAAAAGGGCTCCACAAGCAGTGCCATGGTAAAAAAAATTTAGCGTAACAGTGCCATGGTAATTGCTGGAACCGGAGATTTTGACCTGGCAGCCGTACCGAGTCGTCAACACGGCGCGGACGCTCGGACCGCCGAGACCGCGGCGTCGGCGAGGCAACAACCCACCAACCACCCCGCGCCCGCGGCGTCGGCCCGCGCTCCCACGGCCCCGTCCGGGGACGGCAGAAACGGCCGCCGCCGCGTCGTGGCCTGCCCACCTCCTCTCCATCTGGAGGCGCAAAGGCACTCACTCCACAGGCCCTAGTGCTCCACCCCCCCCCCCCCCCCCCCCCAAATTTTTTTACAGCAACCCAAACCAAACAAATCCCTGGAGCAGGTCAAGAGATCCACGCTAGAATCTCCTGCGCGTCCACGCTGCCCGCTCGGCTCCATTGACCGCGACCCGGAAAGAAAATTGTTTTCCCCGGCATGGCCTGGGATTTGCAGAGATCTCCACCCTTTTCCGCGTGCCAACCACACGGCAGATATACGGAGTACTTTGTAGGTATACTGTATAGCCGCGTTGCCCGTCGTACGAGTACAATCCTACGGCGTATCGGTGTCGCCGGCAGCCGCAGCAAACCTCCTCGTGCCGGCTGCTAAACAAAGCATCGCATTTGATCCTGGACGCCGTACGTCTGTCGATGCCGATGCAGAGAATCGTCTGCTTGTTCGGACACGGACGTCGCCGCGGGAACCTCTGGCAATCTCAAACTGGGAGGCTTCGGCTGTAGCAAAACTGGACATGTCATGGCAATTGCCAAGGCGTCGGCATAAAGCGAGGAGATGTGGTCAGACGGCGTGCGTAGAGCAGGTAGGGGGAGGAAGGAAATGACAATACGTGTATATGGAACGGTACGGAAAGGCTCGGGGCATGGCTACTGCCATGCGTTTTGGACTCTTGGCCCTTTGATTTGGTTGGTGTGTCGAAGGGTCCCTAATAGAGAAGATTTAAAAGTGATACAATATCAGTCTCAGAAGGCTGATAATATTTTTATTACATCAGATGGTACATCACCGTACAACTCTATGCGGAAGTGGGCAGTGAAGCGCCACTATCGCAAGGATAACAACTAACACCCACACAATGATATTAACTACGAAGAGGGGTCATCAGAGTCTTGCGCCATACGAAACTTCCTGCGGATGACCATATCCACAGGCAAGGTTGGGTGCACGACGGAACCTCTACTCAACGTCTTCGGGAACGAAGTCTGAATCTTCCTCTGTAAAAATTAAAAATGGTGTGAGTACAAACGTACTCAGCAAGTCCAACCACACCCACGGAGGGGGTATAAAAAGAATGTAATGCACAGGATAAACCAAGAATAAGGCTAGGGTTTAATTTGCGGAAAACTAATTTTTATGCAAATGTTTATTTAAAAGAAAGGATTTCCAAAGCAAGTTTTCTTGTACCGAGTAACACGTAGTGTTGATCCACATAGGATCCAAGTTTTAAATTGCTACCGGACTCCTCATCCGCCGTAGCACACGGCACAACTGCCGGACACTTTTCCAAAACCACTCATGCCAACCCATCTATTCCCAAAAGAAACACTAGTTATGTGACCACACCGTAACTCGCCCAGTACCGTGGGCATGGCTATTCGAATAGATTTTAACTCTGCAGAGGTGTGCAACTTTACCCACAAGCGGTGTACCACAGCTCGATCACCGTAGTATCGGTGCAGATCCCAACAAAGCCATTACCCACCTAGCTAGACCTGACTAGCCACCACGGGATTCACCAAGGGGCCATTGACCAATCACTGAGGTTTAACCAGGGCATAAGTCACACAGAGCTAATCTCTTCTCTTTGATCACCCGTTGCTCTCAGCTCTCCTGATGGCTATCAGACTAACTAGTGGGGTTTATGAAAAGCCGTTGCCCATACAACGGTCGAGTGGTTTGCACGATAGTGGAGTTATGTGATATGACACACCAACTCGGTCCTTAATTGTGACAAGATGGATATCTCCCTTCCTTACCCAACCACACAGGTTAGAGCACACCATTCGGCAATTCAAACAGAAGTGCCATCCATCCCATCTAAACTCATCTTTCAAAAATTCCACATTTTTCCCTTCCCACACACTCACGCATTTTCCTTTTATAAAGCAAGTTGGATCGTGTTTAAGGTCCTAAGCATTCTAGCAGCGATTAACGTCCAAACAATTCACATTCAGACATTAATCTAGGTGGTCAAGGAATGGTTATAACAAATCAAGGGGTGGCTATCCAACTATATTTTCAGCAGGCAAAACATATGCAGTTTTATAAAACAGGCCAATAGTTTGTGTTTATAGACACTGGGACAAAACATGCATCAAAGGGTGAGATTGAACTTGCCGTCTTCAAAGCCTTCCGGAAAGTCCTGATCGAGGTACTGTCCTTCGGGTTCGGGGTCGCGGTACTGGCCCTCGTTCACTTGCTCGCAGTGCTGCTCGTCGATGGGTCCTCCCTCGTTCACACCATGATCTACGACGCACACAAACAAACACACAATCAAGAAAAAGAAATAAAGGTTTTATCGCTGGGCGCGTATCGGAAACAATTAAGATATGAAGATAGGAGTAATATTTTTGGGCGGCTTCCTAATGGCATGGCCAAAATGTTAGGGATTGTGTGGTAAAGTTTCAGGTCGATCGGAGATTGTTTGGCGCATGAAATGATATGTTATAGGGAGGTTTAGGAGTCGAACGGGGTTCAAGGGCCTTTTTGTAAATATTTTTTAGGGGCAAGGGCTTGGTTGTAATTTTTGAAAACATCGGGGCCACTCTGGAAAAGTGTAGGGGTATAATTGAAATTAAGTTTATACGGTGGAGGGCTAGTTCCCTAAATAAGTAAAAGTAGAAGGGCCTTTATTCAAAAGTAACATATAAGGGGGGTTCTTTAAGAATTAGAGGGAAGGGCAGGGGGTTTTGGGCATATTTGCCCTTCTTCTTCCCCTCTCCCGCGACCAAAACAGGGGAGGGGAGAGGGCGGCTTCGGCGGACCTGGGCGGCGGCCCTGGGGGGGTTCGGCGGCGGCCGTGGGGAGGGGAAAAGGGAGAGGGAGGTCAGGAGGCCCGATCCCCGGCTACAGCCCGGGCGGAGGCGGCGCTGTGCGAGCAGTGCGCGCGTGTGCGTGGCCGGCGGCGAGGGCGGGCACAGGAAGGCGGTGGTGGTGCTGACCAGCGGGCGGGGTGGCGAGCTTCGGGACCGCGTGGAACGCGTGCGGCGCGTGGGCAGGCGGCCGTGGCGTGGCGCGGGCGCCGCGGCGAGCGCGTGCGTCCGCACACGCGTGCGCACGGCCCAGGGGTGCTTGGTGCGGCTGGGAAGGCGGGGCGCGCGGGCTGGGCAGGCGTGTGCCGCGCGTGGGGAGAGGGCGGCGGCGAGCTGCTTCGGCAGCAAGCGGGTGGGGCGTGGTCGGGGAGCCGGGCGTGGCGGCGGGCTGCTCTGCAGCGTGCGGGGAGAGGGAAGGAAGGGAGGAGAAGGAGGAAAAAAGAAAAAGGAGGAAAATAGAAAAAGAAAAAAAAAGAGAAGGAGAGAGAGCGAACGCGCCGGCGATATTTGTGGCGGCGATCGCGGGGCCGGTCGGCCACGCGCGTTGCGTCGTCCAGTCGGACGGCGACGCACGCGGAGCGAGGAGAAAAAGGGGAATAGAACGATGGTTGAAACCGGGTGTCGGGGCGGCGAAAAATTCTAGGAAGGGATTAGGGTTTATGGATAATTGAGCTCGATGAAAAAAACTTTGAAAGTTATTTTTAGCGCGTGTTTTATTTTGGTAGATTTTTTAGGATGTCACAGGTGTAGTGTGTAGAGAGAGGTGGAGAGAAGATATATACTATGTTATCTTTTCTTGGATGTGGCTGCGGGTGGTAAAAAAGAACTACCGCACGACGATGCTACATTTGCAGGAAGCTGATACTAGTGGATTTATCAGATTTGATGGGTTTTGGTTTGGTTCAAAAGGTGCAGCAGCCACGCAGGGAACTGGCGAGCTCGTGATGAGGCCAAACAAAGAATGGAAGTGGGCCAAACCTGAAAGACGGTGGTGTCGTCAGGGGGGTTCCAGATCGCTCTGCATAGCATACCGAGGGGTTTGTATTTTGTCACGGTGCCAGCAACCTCTCTAGAGGCTATTATTAGTCTTGCCATATTAGGGTAACTTTGTTTAACCGGAAGGATTAATAAAAAGAGGTCTTAAGATGTTTCTGAGCTAGAGAAATTCCTTTTTGGTGGGGTCACATATAATTACAGATTGTGCTTGTGCTCCCTCCTCCCCGGAGTTTGTTTTATATAAACTAGTAGGATTTATATATGTGTTTAAAGCAACATCACGTGAGCACCTTCCCAGACGTTTTAGAGAAAGAGAAGCAGGGTATGGTCAACCACGCAAATCGAATTCAGTTTTTTTTTATCAAAAGGCATGATGCGAATTCGTTAATGGCTACTAGCCAAACAAAGCCCTTGTTGGATGGTTGGCTACTTGGCTTGACAAATAAGGCTAGAAGATGAGTCCATCAGATTGACCAGCTTAGACCAAGCCTCTCCTTTTCTTGCGCCCCAGTGCAAGCCAAGCCACCAGCCGTCCAGCCCACCATGGCACCACCGAGGCACCGAGCACCGAGCACCAAGGCACTAACCTTCCTTCCACGTGGCATCCATCTATAGGCTTGCACGGACCCCAAAGGCCAAAGAGTCAGAGGAGAGATTCCAGTTGAGGCCCGGGAGAAGCACATTTTTAACTGAGGTAATTTGCTGGCAAGCAGATACACTAAGACTAAGAAAGAAAAAAAGTCGTAAGTAGGCGCAGGACGAGACCATTAGCCCTTAACCACGCCTGTGGCCATCTGCATTAGCTCAGGGAGAGTGGACCATGACGCCCCCCCAAATCTGGTCCGCATCCGCTGGCCACAGCTCGAGACGCTCCCTCGGGCAGCCCAAGGAGGAACGATCCCATCTGCATCTCGGTGGGGCTGATCCGATAGGGTCTTGGGGGACCGGAGACCAAAACACCCGGTGGTGAACCGGGTTAGCAGCCGGAATCAGCAAGCAGATTCGAGGTTTGGGCGTTATACGAGCGGAAAAGGAGAGATAAGATCGGCATTCTCTCCAATCTAACCATCTGCTGGGGTGTGGTGTGCCCCCCCCCCCCCCCCCCCCCCCCTCTTTCTCGTCTTTTCATGCTCCCCTCCCTCCCACCACTTTTCCCCACTTCCAATACTCATCTCTCCCCCTGACACATCACCCACCTCAGGTCAAGGAGTTGCAAGCTTCCCCAGTCTCTCTCCAGCCTGCCAAAAGCTACGGCACGGTACAATAAATACTGGGAAAGGAAGAAGCCAACAACACAAAAGAGAGGGAGAAGCAGGGGGCTGGGGCCCAACAGGTCATGAAGATGCCTAATTGAATTCTAATCCATCCATTCTCAGGATCAAGGTGTATCTGTACATGATCTTATTGTTCACTGCCTGCCACATCCTTAAATAACCTCTTTCTGGAAACGAAACCCCCAACCCCTTTCTTTACATCGGACCGATATATAAAAGGGGCCAAAATGGAAAAGAAAACCTCTGAGGCAAAAAAAAAAACTACTGCTACGACCGAGCTGGAAGAACCAATCTCTCACCCGCCGAATCACATAATTTACAGACAAAATCTTCCGATCTCATGGCTGCCCTTCAAAATCCAGCCACTCTGATGATTTCCGGAGCGAATTCACAGCAAGTTTGCTTCGAACTCAAATCCCCTGCACTGTTGATCAAGGCTCAACGGTACTTGCCCAGCCGATGAGCTGCTGCTTTACCGGATCCCCATGGATGAAGATGAATCTTGGCGATTATGGGTAGGCTGCTTTACCGCGCACAAAAAAAAACTGTCCAAACCACCTCCGAATCATTGCAGGTGCTCTGGCCTTCGCATGGAACTCAGGCTGCATCTCCACCCAATGCCTCCTAGCCGTCTTCCACGAAAATTCTGCCGATGAAGTCTTGAAACCGCTTTGAGTAGAGCTTCGGGCCCACCGCAGAGATTGAGTTGGGGTCGGTCTGCAGCGATTTGTAAGCATGCTCAAGCTTCTTTGTGATGTCGTAATCCTGGAGGATGTCAATTATCCCGAAATACAGAATCACGTCGTGCACTTCACCAGTCTGGTTTGGGAAAAGAAAACCGCCACCAGTGAAGAGATACGGGTCAAATTCGCTCCTTCTGGATGCTTGCTCTGCCCGGGCTGGCATGTGGGAACCCAGTCTAATCAAAGCTTTCCTGAAAAATTAAAAAAAAAATGTTGGCACACGACATTAGATAACTGATTAAATTATTGAAGTTTTTTGAGTTCTGGAGCATTGGCTGCTTTTTAACTAAGGACCAATCATCTGCGATACAGATGAGCAAACAACTGGGTCCCAACTTTGCCTAAAACGCATCCATGTGTAAGCCAAGTGGGTGGCAATGAAGTTTACGCTATGATGACAGCCCTGAGTCTCATACAAGATGGAGACCAGGAACAAATCATCTCTGATACAGATGGAGGCATGAGCATAAAATTCAGGGAGCTGATGGCAAAGCACAAATTCCAGTTATATCACATTTATATCTTTAAAATCAAGAATAAATAAATCCGTTTGTTATACATGGGTATTGCAGTTGATTTATCTTCCAGATCAAAACATGCTGCTATACTCAACTCAAATATGTGCGCCAAAATATTGAGTAAATCCAGAACATCAGCAGCATTTATTCGTCGGAAAAATGGTATGCATGTAAAAAGTGGTATTATGAGCAACATTCATCCCCACAAAATTGGTGGGAATATACTCATCAGTTATTCAATTAGCAGAGTATGTGGTTCTATTGTTCCAAGGGATATGCTCCTTAAATAGAGAACTAAAATTGGTTAGCAGCACCAATTACATACAAATGCAATGCATACAAGTCACATCGAAACAGAGATGCATATATTATAACACTCCAACTTACCGGCGGCAATCAGGTATCATATCAAAATCATCATCTGAGAAGCACAGCTCTGGTGTGCCGCCACCTTGAAATGACTCACTCTTCGTTAAAAGCTCTGTAAAAAGATCATTGCAATTGTTAGAACAGCATACTTGACATAGCAAGGTCCAAATCAAACTGCCCTAACTTACTTGGAGAAGCAGTAAACGTAGATGAGCCCATCTTTGAGGCAGAGATGTCATCACAAAAGTGAACTCCTACCAAGAAGCTGTAATCCATAATTCCTTCAGATTCCAAAAAATTGCAGTCTCGCCTCAGTTGCCTGCACAGTTGACTCCATAATTAGCATTGTTATTTCAGCGCAAGTACAATTGATATCCTAGATGTTGTAGCAGTTGAACTTACTCATGAAGATCGGTGTACCAAGATCGCTGCAAGCGAAAGACAAAGTTGAGGTCCAAGTCCTTGAGAGTAGTTGTCTCATCAATCTCATCGTCAAACTTGTCTGCTGTTCGGCCATAGGACGAACCTTTCAAATCAAAACGGCGATGAATCCGGTATTCTGAACAGAACAAATTACCCATGACAATAAACCGGACCTGGAGAAGGGAATTGTCAGAAACCATGACTGCTAAGAACATTTGCAATAAGAGGTTATTATAGTAAATATCACGCACCTTCTGTCCATTAAGGGGCTTCACACAGTGCACACCATAGAACCGCGTGATTAAAGAGTTCTTGTACTGACTGACATGTTTGTAGTAGCTATTTAACATTCGAATTAGCAGCTGTAGCAACAAGATAGCAACGCAATTAGCCCACACAAGTGGTAAAGATAGATTTTCTTCTACGTGACTATATTTACTTTGTAGAACATTTGTTTATTTAAATAGTACAAAACAAACTAAGTACATAACACCAAAAGACCAAACGTAATACACAAGGCATGGTCGCAGGGAGCGCCACCAGCAAAACATTTTCGGGATGGAATACCAATCCAACAATGAAATTTATGACAAATACAAACTAGCATAACTGACTACACAATACAATTATTCCCTATAAAGAATACAATTTACTGCAGTTCATTGGCGTGCTTACATCAATGGTAACCAGAAATAATTACCTTGACTTCTGATTTCTTCACAGTCTTAATCATGAAGCGGTCATCTTGGGTAAGGTAAAAGAAGCTCCCACTTTTCCCGGGTGAAGACAGCTCCCTCAGAGCATCATTGCCACAGATGGCGAGCATGTAATCTGCTGGATCAACAGCAAACAACTTCCTCAAATGCCTGCAGTGCAGAATCCAACACCCCAGTTAATAATAGAACACTAGATGAATAACTGCTTGACAACTAGCCAACTAGGGTACTAGACAACGGCACACAGACATAGATGAGGTGAAATATGGAGATAAACACCTGAACACCATGGGGCAGTAGTCCTTCCATCGGAACTCCGCAGATGAATGTGGCGGTGTGACCTTCGAACCCTCCGGTGGGAACCGAGTCCAGAACTTCTCTTTTGGGTCGAAATCTGCCTGTTCCAGAGCTCGCATCGGCACCGCTGCAGACTTTCCCACCGAATGCCTGCAAGATACAGAACCATAAACACCAAATCCTCAACCTATGCCAAAACCCAGACAACATTGTGACTTGTGAGTGAACCACAGTAGCACCAAAACGTCACCTGATGCCCAATTGCAGCTGCAGCATGAGCTCGTAATTCTTGTGTCCCTTGGAGATTGTCTGCCCTGGACGCTTGCACTCTGGCGTGGTGGCCGCGGACGACGCCCATCGTGGAACTCCGCTGGCCGCTCGCCGGGTACTCCTCTGGGGCAGCGACCGCATGTACGTTGCTCCTCCGTCGGCCGCAGCTTCCTTGTAGAGCATGGAAGACTCGAGCGCGTCGACGATGTCGCAGGTGATGTCCCCAGCTTCGCCCTCCGACTCCCAGATGCAGATCCGCGGCGCCGTCTTCTCCCCCACACCCTCCACGGAGGACCTCTTCCTGACCGTACCAGCAGCCCCCGCGCCGACCGGCGCGAAGAACGTGCCGCTTATGGCCGGCAGGTCGACGCAGCTCCCAGGCCAGGAGCCGACGTAGCGGCTGCCGTCGGGCCAGGTAAAGACCCCGGTTCCCCTGGGCACGCCGTTCTCCCAGACCCCGTCGTAGCGGCTCCCATTGGCCCAGATCAGCACGCCGCGGCCGGAGAGCACCCCGGCGCGCCACTCCCCGACGTACTGGTTGCCGTTGGCCCAGACGTAGCGGCCGTGGCCGTCCTGGAGGTTGCGCCGCCACTGGCCCTCGTAGTAGTCCCCGTTGGCGTAGCTCTTGGCGCCCACGCCGTGGCGGCGGTCCGCCACCCAGGCGCCGCGGTAGGTGGCGCCGTCGGGCCCGACGAACGCGCCCTGCCCCTCGATCCGGCCGCCGCGGAACTCCCCCTCGAACGTGGCCCCGGACGGCCACGAGAACCGGCCCTTCCCGGACGCCTTCCCCTTCCGCCACTCCCCCTCGTACATGCAGCCGTCCGCCCACACGTACTTGCCCTTGCCGTGCGGCGCGCCCTGGGAGAAGCCGCCGCGGTAGACGTCGCCGTTCTGCAGCGTCTTCTCCACTACCGCCCCCTCCGCCGTCTCCTCGCCGCCAGCGCCGCCGACGGCGATCAACGCCGGCGCCACCCGCCTCATCCCCCCACCCTCGCTCACTCACACCCGCCGCATTGCAGATCGGGAGCGGCTAGGGTTTGCGATTTGGGGCTCGGGATTTATGCTGCGCTCCCTCCCTCTCCTCTTCTCCCCCAAGCTTTTCACCTCCGCTTTTTTCGCTTCGATTTTTTTCTCGTGCTCCCGCTGGCTACTTTGGTCGTTCGATCTGGGGGGCTACGAGTGGTGCCAGTACTGGCCTAGTACTAGTACTCCTCTTCCGCTAGCGTGCAAGGGGGTTGGAGGCAGGGTTTTATTTCCCAACCGGTTTCCGGTAACCGCCGGGCTCCGGTTCCGGTTTACCGGACCGGTTTGACCGGTTACCGGTGGAAACCGGTTGAATTCAAATCCAAATTCAAATAAATTCAAATTTTCCCGTGCAACCGGTTCCGACCGGTTTACCGGCCGGTTTGACCGGTTTACCGGCCGGTTTTACCGGTTTACCGGTCGGTTTGACCGGTTTGAAATTCAAAAGCTCCCGTGCAACCGGTTTTACCGGTTTACCGACCGGTTTGACCGGTTTACCGGCCGGTTTGACCGGTTTGATCGGTGGGCCTTCATGGGCCGGCCCATTTTTTTCTTTTTCTTTTTTGATTTAACTTTAAATTCCCACAAACTATACTAAATGAATGAATTTTTGAGAAAATTTGACACCATTAGATTCATCACACCTTAAAGTATTTTTAGGAATTTTTTGGGAATTTTTCATTTTTTGAATTCAAATTTAAAATTTGAATTTTGGCCGGTTGGGTACCGGCCGAAACCGGAACCGGACCGGACCGGTTTGACCGGTAACCGGTCAAACCGGACCGGTTCCCACCGGTTAGGTTAACCATGGTTGGAGGAGGGGAGAGGGGACGAGGAGCGAGGCGGGGGGCGCTTTTACCGTGTACTGCCCCCAGGCATCGCTGAGATCGGCGGCGCTCCTCGGCCTGCTGCAACGGGAGGCTCCCCGCGCGGATCTCCTGAACGCCGGGGCAGTTCACGGAAATGCCCCCTTCGGGGTGTGGGGTGGTGGGGCCACGGGGCGGCACGAGTCACGAGTGGACCCCGCCGTCCTCGTCCGCGACGGGTCGGGGGTCGGTGGGCGCGGCAACGCCAACGCGCGTCCCGCGCCCGTGCTGCACGCAGCGGCCGAGGATTCAGGTTTGCCTGTTTGGGTTCGGGTGCGCGACGGGGTGGACCCGCCGACACACCGGGGCCCACGGGACATGGGGTGTCGCGGCGACTGACGTGTGGGGTCCCCGGCACTTTGGTTTTGACAGCGTGTCCGCTTGACTTCTGCGTGGGCTCGCGGGAACGTTTCCGAAAAGGGAATTTCACTTGCATGGTGTACTAAGGTCTTGTTTAGATGTATAAATTTTTGGATATAAAACACTATAGTACTTTTGTTTGTATTTGTTAATTATTGTTCCACTATAAATTAATTAGATTCAAAAGATTCGTCTCGCAAATTACAGACAAACTGTGTAATTAATTATTTTATTTAGTTACATTTAATATTTCATGCATGCGTTCAAAAATTCGATATGATGGAGAATCTTGTAAAGTTTTGGAATTTTAAAGGCATCTAAACAAGGGCTAAATGAAGTCTATTTGCAAAATATTTTCAGGGATGGGTGTAACTTTTCGCGACGAATCTAATAACGGTAATTAATCGATGATTTGCTACAGTGGTGCTACAGTAACTATTCTCTAATCCCGCGGTCGAAAGCCTCATTAGATTCTTCGGGGTCACTAATGCGGGGTTCTGAAGTTAGTTTTGTAAACTGACTTTATTTGACACCGTAATTAGCGGTCAAAATGTCACAATTCCTAGGACGAAGAGAAACCAAACAAGGCCACATGCTTCGGTTCGCTTTGCTCTCGTTGGTGGCTGGTGTCGGGCAGGCGTTGAAGGTTTAAATGGCAACTCCTATGCGATGCAATGGTTACTTGTACTTCAGTCTTCAGGTATTCAGAATATGATGGTTTCTCCTGGTAGCAGGAGTACAAGGTGTTCCCGTAGAACTGCAATGTATTCATGTTTTATTAGGAATCATGACGGGACAGAACATGAATGTCTTGGGTTGATTCTCTATATCCAACAATATGTGAAAACAAACATGAACCATCTAGACAACATAGAGCAAAACAATAGCATATCATGTTACAAGGGCTACGCTTTTCGAATGCAATCAAATTTATGTTGGTTTAGCATAAGCATGTTTGATATCCACAAGCGCATTTGCAACGCGACAAGTTGCATATATAAGGATACAAGTACAAACAACAAAAACAACACCAAGAGCTGCATTAATGATATTGTTGCTGATAAATTTCTTTAGACAAGTATGCATGTACCCGAGGAGTGGAAAGAATTAGATTTTTTGAATGCGGTCAAATTTATTCTGGTGCAGTATAAACATATTTGATATCTACAAACGCAATTGAAATGCGACAAAACTACATGTATAAGAATACAAATAACTATGCACACATATAATAAAAGTAAGAACAAGAGTTGATGGCAATGGTGTGACTTAGTTTTCTTAAGGGAAATCGTAAGAAAACTCTCACGAACACAGAGCAAGATAAAAAGTGCTTATGTCACCAAGGAGCGGATAGCATTACACTTCTCGAATGCAACTGAATTTGTGTTGGTTTGGTATAGATATGTTAAATGTGACAAAAGTTGCATGTGGACAGCCAAAACGCGAAAAGAGTGTTACAATGGCAGCATAGCTAATTTGTTTCTCTAAGGGAAACTATTAGAGGATCCCCCCACACTCTAGGGACACACAGAGAGCGACAAAAGTATGTATGTAGCCAAGCAACGTATACTAGTAGTCTTCTCAAATATGATCAAATTTGTACTAGTTTTGGTATATTTAAACATGTTTGATATCCATGGACACACTGCAAATACGACAAAACTATATGTACGAGGTTGCGAGTTACGGTTACCATTCATGTCAGCAACAACAATAGAGCCACATAGCTGAGGCTTTTTTTCGGAAAGTTTAGCTGTTGGAGAGCTAATTACAAATTTCTTTTCAGAAATATGCATAATGTATGGGATAACCAACACTCATGCTTCATGCATAATGTATTGGATACCTTGGTACATCCAAACGACCAAACCAGACCATTATTAGTTGGGCTCTTAGTCGTGTTAGATTTTGAGATTCTTAAGTTCATACAAGGATCGTGCTCTGTGCACAGATCGGGCACGGGTACAAGTTCTAGTGATACAATAACAAGTAGATTTGATGTTCTTTCCTATCTCTAGTACAAGAATGAGAGAGAGGGTTAGGTGTAGACCGGATCCGCCGGTGCTGGGCGGCGGCACGGAGGTGCTTGGGCTCGGAGTCGTCATGTCGATGATGGCGGCGACGAACTCCGGGTCGGAGAAGAGGCCGTCCGGTGGCGGCGAGGTTCGGCGTGGGTGTCGGCGGCCTTCGGGTCGCTAACGGCACTAGCCGGCGACGGGAGCGAAGAAGCGCGTTGGGGGAGGCGGCGTCGGAGGAGCTTCCCGTCGCCACTGCGCTCCCTAGATCGGCTTAGGCTTTAGGTCTGTAGGAGGGGACGGCTGCGGCAGCGAACCTTGGACCTTGAGCCGTGGGGTCCCCTCCCCCTTTATATAGCGCAGCGCGACGGGGCCCACCAACCACAGTAAGGTTGGGCGCCCCCGATTAGGGCGCGGAGTCAAGGCCCGATCTGGCCTTTGGGCCAGATCCGTGAGAGATCAACCCGACAATCTCCCCCTTGATCTCCTCTTTTTTATTCTTCTTGTTCTTTATCTGTACTTGCTCCATTCCATCACAGATCAGTGTATAGGGTGTGCCTCGTCATAACGGTTACTACCGTTAGATTAACAGGCACAATCACTTTTTTGTTTTGAAATAGAATCTTATTCTTGGGCCCTCTTTGTCCAGAAATCATAGGTCATCCCTCAACCCCATGCCAGCTAAGTGTTTTCTGAACACATTGGGTGGTTGACCTTTTGTAAGCGGATCCGCTAACATCTTGTTCTTTCTGATATATTCTAGCCAAATAGTTTGATCCTGGATTTGCTCCTTAACAACATAAAATTTAATGTCGATGTGTTTGGCAGCACCACTCGACTTGTTGTTATGAGCATAGAATACTGCTGGCTCATTGTCGCAGTATAACTTTAGTGGTCTTTCTATGCTGTCGACCACTTTCAATCCGGGTACGAATTTCTTAAGCCATGTGACCTGCCCTGAGGCCTCATAACATGCTACAAACTCAGCATACATCGTGGATGATGCTGTAACTGACTGCTTTGATTCCACGATATCGCTCCCTTTGCAAGAGTGAAGATATATCCAGGCGTGGATTTTCTATCATCTGCATTTCCTGCAAAGTCTGCATCTGAATATCCTTATATTTCTAAAGATTCTGATTTTCTGTAAGTCAGCATGAGACCTGTTGTACCCCTCACATAGCGCAAAGATTTCTTTATCATTTTCCAGTGCTCTATGTCTATATTACTCTGATATCTGCCAAGTACCCCAGTAACAAAACTCAAGTCTGGGCGTGTGCACACTTGTGCATACTGTAAGCTTCCGACAGCTGAAGCATAAGGCATTGCCTTCATTTGTTCGAGCTCATACTTGTTCTTGGGACACTGATGTTTCCTGAAACTGTCGCCCTTGACTATTGGAGCAGGTGTGGGTTTACTCTTATGCATACCATATTTTTTTAATATCTTTTCTATGTATGCTTTCTGTGATAATGCCAACACCCCATTTCTTCTGTCTCGATGAATCTCAATTCCTAAAACGAATGAAGCTTCACCGAGATCTTTCATATCAAACTTCGAGGACAAGAATTTCTTTGTTTCCCGTAGTAGATCAACATCACTGCTAGCTAGCAGAATGTCATCCACATACAGGATGAGGAAAATAAATTTCTCGTTCTTGAACTTTGCATAAATGCAATTGTCCTCTTCATTTTCTTTAAATCCAAACTTTCTTATTGTTTTATCAAATTTCAAATACCACTGCCTTGAGACTTGTTTCAAGCCATAAATCAACTTTTTCAGGCGGCACCCTAAGTTTTCTTTGCCTTCCACGACAAAACCCTTCGGTTGGGCCATGTAGACATTTTCATATAAATCCCCGTTTAGGAATGCCGTCTTCACATCCATCTGATGTAATTCTAGATCATAATGAGCCACTAAGGCCATTATTATTCTGAAAGAATCTTTACATGAGACCGGGAAAAAGTCTCATTATAATCTATCTCTTCTCTTTGCGTAAAGTTTTTTGCCACAAGTCGTGCTTTAAATCTTTCTATGTTCCCTTTGGAGTCACATTTCGTCTTGTAAACCCATATACAGCCTACTATTTTGGCTCCTTTAGAAATTTCTTCTAAGTCCCAAACTTTATTGGCACTCATAGATTTCATTTCATCTTCCACGGTTGCAGTCCACTCGGATGAATTCACGCTTCTCATGGCTTCTTCAAAAGAGGTGGGATCATCCTCCATTTGAATTTCTTCGCTATTATAGACTTCATAGTCATCAGAAATAGCTGGTTTTCTAATTCTTTGTGGCCTACTCGGGGCCACTACAACTGGTATTTCTTGCACAGGAGGCTGCTGTTGCTCCCCCTCATCCATGGCAACAGGTTCTATTTGGCCCTGAGGAATAGGATCCTCATTTTCATTTGTTGCCACGTCAGGAGAACTAACAACAGGCGCCGGCACTGCAGTTTCCTGCTCTGTCGGTGCCGCAACCACAGGCAACGAGAAATATGGCTCTTGACTCATCGGAGTGGGAACGAATACTTGCTTCTCTTCAAGATCAATTTTTCTGGCTACGATGCTCCCCCTGATCATCTGATCTTCTAAGAAGGCATCATGTCTGGTTTTTATAAACTTCGTGTGTCTATCGGGACAGTAGAAGCGATATCTCTTAGACTTTTCTAGATAGCCAATAAAATGGCAACTGACTATTTTGGGATCTAATTTCCCAATGTTTGGATTAAATACCTTAGCCTCAGCTGGACAACCCCACACACGAAAGTGATTAAGCGAGGGTTCTCTTCCTGTCCATAATTCATACGGTGTTTTCGGCACCGACTTACTTGGCACACGATTAAGAATGTAGATGGCGGTTTTTAACGCCTCCATCCACAAGTTAATCGGTAGCGTGGAGTAGCTCATCATGCTTCTTACCATATCCATCAGGGTACGGTTTCTTCTTTCAGCTACTCCGTTCTGCTGAGGCTCGCTCGGTGTAGAATACTGGGCAACTATGTCATTTTCCATAAGGAACCTTGGAAAAGGTCCTGGAACTTGACCATATAGGGTGTGCCAACCGTAGTACTCTCCTCCACGATCGGATCTTACTACCTTGATCTTTAAATCATATTGATTTTCTACTTCTGATTTAAATATCTTGAATTTATCAAACGCTTCCGATCGTTCTTTAATTGGATAAATGTAGCCATAACATGAATAATCATCTGTGAACGTTATGAATGAATCATAGCCATCCACGATAGTTACAGGAAAAGGTCCACATATATCTGTGTGGATTATTTCCAAAATTTCCGCACTACGTTTGGCATCTTTCTTTATTTTCTTAGCAAACTTTCCTTTAATGCAATCAATACATTATTCTAATTTTGAAAATTCTAACGGCGGAAGAATTGATGCTTTAACTAAGCGCTCGATTCTCCCCTTTGAAATATGGTCTAAACGACAGTGCCATAATTCCGACGAGATTGCATTAATTCGTTTGTGTTTCTTAGTAACATTCTCATATGAGGAGGCATTCTTAGTCTCAGAACATACTGCATTCACATTCTCAGATAATGAAAGCAAGTATAATTTGTCTTGTCGGAAGGCAAGACCAACACATTCTGAATTAAATTGTATCTCACACTTGCCATCACAAAAATGACAAGCAATAGTGTCATCATCTAATTTAGACACACTTATTAAGTTTCGTTGCAAAGACGGTACATAAAGAACACCTCTGAGATAAAATACAAAGCCACTATGTAATTCTAAATGAAAATCTGCAATGGCTTCGACTTCTGCTTCTACACCGTTTGCAACTTTAATTCTTCTTGGGCCTCTTGGCAGGGTCCTCCTCATACTTGATCCCTGTAAGAAATTAGTAACATGAGTAGTTGCGCCAGAATCAATCCACCAAGTGGATTTATCATAACTTAAATACAGGGATTCATCTACAAAAGTAATGGTGTCCTTACCATTTCTTAACAACTCTTTCAGGAACTCGGGGCAGTCCCTCTTGTAGTGTCCTCTCCCTTTGCACTTCAGGCACTGGTCTTTGTCAACTGGGGAGGTAGACCAATCCTTCTGCTGAGGTGCGTTGGAGGGACCACTCTCGCTCTGATCTCTAGCAGGTGGGAAAGGCCTCTTGCTCTGGTAGTTCTTATTGTTCTATATGTTCTTCTTCTTATGCTGGACATTGAAAACAAGCTGGCCACAATGTGAAGTGCCCCGACCCGAAGATCAAGGCTAAACCATGTATTAATTACCGAATAAGGTCTCCGGCATAATACATGTACATGAGCTTTATTTAACACGTACATGAGGAGTAAAGTGACAATACAAAGCTACACAGAACAACCATAGGATAACAACTAGCATAACGACATGCAGGACTAGCTCTTCATCCATCACGGCTCCACTCGATCAGCTTGGGTGCGGACACGATCTACTCGTAGTCTTCTGGCACAAAGTCAGGATCCTCTGGAGAAAAATCAGCAGGGGTGAGTACAAAAGTACTCAGCAAGCTCCACCTCACCCTACGGGAGGGGACTGACATGCACAACACATAATAAGCACATTCTACTAACAATGCAACTAATGGTATGCAACCCTTCCCGACACAACCCACAATAGGTAGCTCACTAGTTGTCAGGACCACACCGTAGCCTGCCCATACCGTGGGCACGGACCATTCGAATGGATTATACACTCTGCAGAGATCGTACACTGTACCCACACGCTCGGCTGCCCGAACGGACAACCGACATAGCCGACACCCAGCCGTGGTCACGCCCCAGCCCGGCCGCACAACCCTCGAGCCCTGACCCCAATGGTCTATACCCGTAAACCATCCCTGCGACCGTCAGGCTAACCAGTGGGATTAGGCTAAGTCCGGCCCATACCGGAACCTGTGGTCGTACTAAAGTAAGCTAGGTGAGATGTCAAAACAACTCGGTCCTTATGGTTCACCAGGGCAGCAACCATCCCTCAACATGTCAACTCGAGCCTACCACCACGGTACCACTCACCTGCCAGTCTACCACCACGGTAGCACCGGCTCCAGCATACCCAGCTGCCCTAGTCTCAGCCAGATCCCTACGTATTCTATTCTCAGCTCTGGATATGCATGACTACTCAAATGCATGCATGAGCACACTCAATCACTCAATTACTGGTATATGTAATCGATCCTAGACCCAGGCTACAGCTAAACGTCCTCACATGGATGCAACCGCTCACGTAGGGGTCGATGAAACTTGCCTTCGCTTGCGTACGCGTCGTCGGCGGTGGCTTCCTGCTCGTGGTACGGGTCTTCTGGCTCCTTGTCAGGCTCCTCCTCGGTCACTCCGTGATCTACGGGCGAGAACGGCACAACCGGCAAACAAACACAAGCAAGCAATAAAATAAGCTCAAATGGAGATGAAAATAGGAGGAAAAAGAGTTACGTGAAAAGGAGTTGATATGAAGGAGATATTGAGTTTACAGTATTGATTGGTAGAATGATTTGGATTAAGTGCTCACGGTCTGGGGGTGTTTTGGGCCTTTATTAGTGGAGTTAATGGTCGGGGGAGCTGACTGCCATCTCACCTTGGCGCGGAACAGCTCGAGGAAGAGGGCCAACTGTTGAAGCTTCGTTTCGTGAGTGAGCTGGGCTCGGGAGGAGTGGTTCAGCTAGCGGAGCGAAGCGGCTCGGTGTGCTTGGGCTGGTGACGGGGCTCATCACGGCCTTGCTCCTTTTATAGGCGAGGAGAGCAGCAGCGGTGTTGCGCAAGGACGGCGACGGCGTGGGCTGTGGCAGCTTGTCGTCAACGCGAACAGTGGCAGCGCTGAAGGCGCAAGCGCCGAGGCGGCAAAGCCGGCGAGGGCGCTGCAGCGGCGTGGGCGAGGTGGGGACGCGGGAGTGGACGGCACGGCATGATGCCGGCGGCAGTGCGCGGTCCCGTCGTGGGGCCGGCGTGTCGCGCGTGCGCGAGCGAGAGCGAGCGGGTGAGGCGGTTCGGCGGAAAAAATCTCGGCCGGCACTGTGCGTGGCGACCCCGATTTTTAGGGAGGTGAGTGCTGCCATGACGGGTCTTTTCAAGGTCAATGGTGTGGGTACTCTGTGGCTTCCAGGGAATGATGAAGTTATGACAAAGGAGGTAGGCGCTGTCATGATTGTCTGGGAATTATGGCATGGTACGGTGACTTGAGAGACTTTTTTGGAAACGAGATGATTTTTGTCGTAGGTGTAAGCATGCGTATGCTGGTTACTGGAGGGAACGAATGTACTAATGCAAGGCAAGAGTATAAAATAGTTTACCTAGTAGTTATGTAATACCTCATATGACGTTAGTATTATTTTACGTTACTAGTTTAATTGCAACATAAGTTTTATTTTAGTGATTGTTGGAAATTGAGGCGGCCCTACTAAGTTGAGGATCTACACCAACTCACTTCAGAGTCGGTCAGCTTCTAGTTACTTAGTGTACCGGGTCCTTTTGACGGCAGAGCCGCCTTTTGCTTCCGGGAGGCAGAGCCTACCAACAGATGAAGCTGGCTTCCGGGTGGCAGAGCCAACCTTCGATGAAGCCCAGACCCTTTTGTGATCCCGGGTGGCAGAGCCAACCTTCGATGGATCACAACTTATACACTAAGTACTTAAACTTAACCGGGAGACTAACACTTATAAAGACGCTTACCTTATTGGAGCAACAAAGGAACACACCTAGCACACTCTACCTATGCTCACTTCTACCATGCCCTTGGATGTGTGTAGGATGGAGTGGAGTAGTATGGCATGGCAAGGGGTGGCACCCTCCTTATATAGGCACACATACCCTCTTGGATGAGTGACACTTGTCACACTCTAGGAAGTTCCCTACAAATATCTAAGTTCCCTATAAATATCTAATTCTAGAAAATTCTAAATTTTACCATGACAAGAAAATATCCAAGCTTCTTATCTTCTTATGATTCTTGTGGAACATTCTAGAACCTTGTCATGGTGAACAAAATTATGCCATGATTTATCCTTATTTTTATAGAACCTTCTAGAAGCTTGCATTATAAATTTCAACACTCCCCCTTAATCATGATGAAAACTGGGATGTTACACAATGTGAGTGCTTGAGTCTGTCTTCTTCCTGAACGCACATAGCAATCATCTTTTCTAGGTTCCATTCTTCACGTTGAGTGTTGTAGTTGACATTAAAAGTTTCAAAGTCCTTGGGAAGGGACTTGAACACAAACTGAACAACGAAAGCTTGTGGTAAGGGCATGTTCATTGTCTTGAGCTTATTTGCAATGTGGCTCATTTCTAGGATGTGTTCTCTAATGCCACCGCCGGTATATCTCTTGGTCACAAGCTGCTCTGTCAAATTAGCAGCATATGTCTTGGAAGAGCCAGTGAACTGACTCTTCACCCTTTCTAGATACTTAGCAGCGGTGGTAGATTCTGGAATTGCTTCTTTTATATTGTTTGAGATCGACCCCTTTATGATCATCAGACACTTGCGGTTGGAAGTGTTCCAATGTGTCTTGTCAATATCATATTGCATCATAGCACGATCATGGTTCTTCTCACGAATGGCCCATGCGTCGTCTGCTTCATTCTGAGCCCGCACGGGCTGTTCTGGTTCTTTAGGTGCTGGCACTGTGACAGCCAAATCTATCTCAGCCAGTGCCAAAGCAATTTCTAGTTTCTGGTGCCATTTTCCATAATTCTGGCCATGTAGTTCTGGAATATCATTCACATATGACATAAAGCCTGAAAGTAAAATTCAGAAAAATGAGGACAAATTCTCAATAACAATAATTACATGTTTAAATTTAACTTTGGTCAAAATTCAAACATACAGTATTCTATGCATTAAATCTAAAACACCTTCGGGCAAAGATAGAAAAAATGCATAATGTAATTTCTGGACAAGATTATAATATTGCAATATCAACTTTGGTCAGAAATTACAATATCATAATATACTAAAAATTCTGAATTCATGAACAAATTCTATGTTTCTCTATGTCAATTATCTTGTTGGTTCAAATTAACATGGAGAAAACAACAATAATGATTCTTCGCAGCCGAAACATGTAAAAATTCTAAATATTCAGAAGCATATTTCTTTGTTCTTGGTTCTAAAACAATTTACACTAGGTGCAAATTCAAAATGGTATTCATATTCTATTCAAATTCTTCAAAACATATCCAAAAATGCTTCTGAAATTGGAAAAAACTGAACTGTGCTCGCGGGCCGGTTTCTGGATGCGGCCCACGGCCTGCCCACGCGCGGCGCGCGCTCTCCCGCGCCTGGGCTCGTGGCCCAGCAGCGACTGACCGGGCCTTCGAAGCAGCCCCGCGCAGCGCGCCGCCTCTTCCCTATCGCGCCACATCCGGCCCAAAGGGTGGCCGGGCGCCCCCGCCCGTCGGATCAGATCCGACGGCGGAGCGCCGATCACGGCGGGGCAAAACCCGGCTACAGCCGGTGCCCCAAAACCCTAATCCCCATTCTTGTTCTCTCCGTTTCTGGATCGTGCGAGGCGACGGCCGGCGGGTTTCCCAGCTACGGTGACCGGCGCGAAGCAACACGGCGGCGCTGCCGCAGCTGCCTCGCCGGCGCGCGCTTGCCCGAGGGTGAGCACACGGCCGTCGAGATGACCGCGGACGGTGCCCCTATTCTAGAGCAAGGCCCGGGCTCGCGCGGTGGCAAGCGGCGGCCGCTGTTCTGGAGCATGCCCCGGCGAGCGACGGCATGAGGATTCCGACTCCCGCGAACGCGGTAGTTCTGACCGGGAAGGTTAGTTTGCCCCCCCCCTTCGGGTGTTCTGAGTTAGGATTAGGGTTCTAGATCTAAAATTCATCTCGGGTTTTCTCGATTCACCTCTTCTAGATGCTTCTTGACCCGAGAGCACCCGATCTAGGCACTAGATCAGCCTCTGATGCCATTGTTAGATTCTGAGATTCTTAAGTTCATACAAGGATCGTGCTCTGTGCACAGATCGGGCACGGGTACAAGTTCTAGTGATACAATAACAAGTAGATTTGATGTTCTTTCCTATCTCTAGTACAAGAATGAGAGAGAGGGTTAGGTGTAGACCAGATCCGCCGGTGCTGGGCGGCGGCACGGAGGCGCTTGAGCTCGGAGTCGTCATGTCGATGATGGCGGCAACGAACTCCGGGTCGGAGAAGAGGGCGTCCGATGGCGGCGAGGTTCGGCGTGGGTGTCGGCGGCCTTCGGGTCGCCAACGGCACTGGCCGGCGACGGGAGCGAAGAAGCGCGTTGGGGAGGCGCCGTCGGAGGAGCTTCCTGTCGCCACTGCGCTCCGTAGATCGGCTTAGGGTTTAGGTCTGTAGGAGTTGACGACTGCGGCGGCGAACCTTGGACCTCGAGCCGTGGGGTCCCCTCCCCCTTTATATAGTGCAGCGCGACGGGGCCCACCAACCACAGTAAGGTTGGGCGCCCCGATCAGGGCGTGAAGTCAAGGCCCGATCTGGCCTTTGGGCCAGATCCGTGAGAGATCAACCCAACAAGTTGCTGTCAGCTTTGGAGACGATGCTGGATGTCAATCTCGCCGTACGTTTACTTAAAATATAGGGTTAATTGGATCTATACCATTACAATTATCACGTTTCTGAGATATACCATTACTATTCCTGATATAGGAAGCATGTCTTCTGAAAATATACCACTACGTACCCTTTCGATGTGTTTATGAAATAATTTGGACCAAAATACCCTCATCTTCAACCACCCACTTCTATCTCCTTTCTCCCCATCCTTCACTGCCGGAGTACCCGTCGGAGTGGGCGTGGGGCTATAGCAGCCCCGCAGCTCGGCACCTGGCCGCCGCCCGCGCCTGGCCGGCCTCCCCACGCGCGCCGCCCTGCTACGCCACTCATGCCCGCCTGTGCATGCCTCACCGTCTCTGCGCACGCCGCAGATCCTCGCCCACGCTGTGCGCCCCGCGCGCCGCGCCGACTGCTACCGCCACTCCGCCTGCGCCCCGGCTTGCCGCGAGCCCCCTGCGCCATCGGCCGGCGCGGGACGGACGACGTGGGAGGGCTTGCGCAGCTGCGGCATGCCATTATTCTTGGCCGGCGTCGAGGGCGGGTGCGGTCGGGCGTTGTGCAAAGTAAGGCCGCGGTGCTGTTGCTGCAGCGGAATCGGGCGGACCGGCTTCCTGTCCGACGAAGTCGATGAAATTACCAGAGCATGTCAGAAACAAATTGGTGACCGCACCAAAGCTTGATTTGATGTCCAAATCGACACCAATGCCTAACAGTTGTGTCGATTTGAGGTTGCTGCCGCCAGCGACGATCCCAGCAAGTGGGGGGCGCACCACCACCAGCACACGGCGGCGTGCTCCAGGTCCCCGACGGGTGTCCTTGCTCAGCGTCGGGGTCATGAACACTGAGCCGGGAGGAAGGGAAAAGACGGGGGTAATTTGGTTATGAAATATTTATAAACACGTTGAAAATGTATGTAATGGTATATTTTGAACAAATGTGAAATTGTAATGATATTCTTCTAATATCGCGAATAGTAATGATATATATCAGAAACGTGACAATTGTAATGGTATGGAGCCAATTAACCCTAAAATATATTGCGAGAGCACGTAAGATCGGCAGGCACACACTGTATTATTATTGCCACTTATAGGATCTAAACCTAACGAAAGCATGGTATGAACAGCTCGCGGGTCACGGAATTAGTTCGGTGGGTTTTGTTTAGCCCGTGAGGATCAGACCGATCGGGTTGGTGGATTATGCATGAAGTAGTGAGCCATGATTAGGATTCCGTCGTTGACGAGTGAGTCTCCCTTCTGCATCCGACAATGGTTTTCCTCGCGGCTTTCTTTCTTTTTTTTATCAGTTTCTCCCATGCACGCACGCGTCGGTGGCTGCCGTCGTTCAGATCGTAATCTTCAATGTGTCGTCTGATGACGCCAGGACGCTGACCAGGTGAGCTCGGAGCTACTAGTTGCTTTGGCTGGCCGTTGATGTTGGCTAGCTTCAGGACGGATTCGGTCGTTGGACCGTGACATCAACTTTGCCGGTTGTGCTGTGCCGCACAAGGGTTGAGTTCGATTGGCCGATTGGGCTTGTGTGTCTCAAATTTGAAGAACTGAAGGGGGCATGTGGTCTCTTGAAATCGCAACGCTTCAGTTCCTGCTAAATAAAGCGGGTCTCATGATTCTTTCCCGAAATCAGCACAGGGCGAACACCGGCCAGACGAGATTTTTTTTCCATTCAGAGTTCAGAGTTGAGACCTGGGGAGGAGATTTTTGCCCGGAATAGCAAGCGTCGAGGGCGGGCGAGTCCAATCCACCACCCGCCGCCCTCGCCGCCGGAGGCGAGGCAATACCAACACAAACGGCAGCCAGCCACGCCGACGCCGCAAAAGGCGCGCTAGCCCACAACCACCCACCACAAGGTCCCCGACGCGCCCGGTTTGTTCCATCCGCCGTGCCCGACGACGACGGCGACGCGCGGTGCCATCAGCGATCGCGACGTGTGGTGCTCCTCCTCCTCCTCCTCCCAGACCCAGCCCCCGGACAAAGAAACGGCGTCATGCTGGCTGTGGACGTCTCGGGTCGGTCCGTTCCTGTCTCAACAGCCACCGAGCCAGCGAGCTCGGCGGCCCGAAGAGGCGCGGAGAATGACGTGAGGCTGGAACCAAAGCGCGGCGCGGCGTGCTGCGTGCTGACGCGTACGTGCTGCTGCTGCCTGGGCGTCGCCGGAGATCTTGCAGCGTTTTTTTTAATGGGGGAGAGAGAGACTCCGGCGAGCGGACACGCATGGGATATGTTGCCATGATTCCCTTGGTTTCACTGTCGATACCGGGGGCTTTGTTTGGCAGGTGACATTTCCAAACCCGTCGGTAACAGTTATGCTTACGCAGATATTATTGCCCAGGCCACAGGGTGGATCGGGTTGGAAATGATAATGAGTGGTGCGTGCCGTTGGACTAAAAAAATGGAAGATTATTTTTTTGGAACCCTATGCTCACTCAGTGATCAGTTTGAGCTAAGCTAGATGGGTTGATCGACGTTAAGATTACAAGGAGGAGAAGGTGATTTTCTTGATTATCTATACCCTCCTAGACACCGATCATCAGGATATGGATGGACAGTACAGAGCATGGAGAGGAGACATAGATGTACTACTAGTATTGGAGATACGATACGCTAGGATCCGTAGTTGTCATTAGTTGCGTTGTGTGTTGGAATATCCCAGGGAGGGATTTACCATATGTCCTGTGTCTTTATTACTTGCGTTAGTTAAGAGGGGGCACTTAACTACGGATCAATTCATTTTTTTTTCGTTAGGCACATCACGAACCTGGATGGAGGGAGTATTATCTAGGTCATCAAGCAATCACAATGTAGATGTACACAGGTGTACAGAGGTCCCCGGCCCCATGATGGCAATCAAGTCTTTAAGGTAGCACACGATGCCAGATGCCTGTAGAAATCTCACGAAGAATTGTGCCCGAATTCAAAGGGAACAATTTGATTCCAACTTGAATTAGAAAAGATTGCTAACGTCCAAACGGGTCTCATGATTCAAGCCGTGGCTTCATGGCCATATATTTTCTTTTTACAAATCTGTGGACTTTCCTCCTCCATAGAAAAACGCACACATGCGGATCAAATCGACCAACGTGTCTGGGCGCCATACCTGCCACCTTAAACTAGAAATGCGTCCCGGTTTCTGTATCTCTGCTAGTCTGCTTCATCGAGAAACCAAGGCGTCGTGACCTAAACCTTCTTGGCTATCTCTGTCCTAGATGATACGATCTCATCGTTTGACTACAAAGCTGTGCTGCAGCGGTTAAATGTCGCCATGTGTGTGTCCGTAAACAATGCAGATCCGAGACGGAGCAGTAAACGCGCGGTGACATAGCGCACAGTTGTTAAAAGACACGGTGGAGTCTGTCAGGCGACCGTACCAACGCAGGCACATCGAGCCAGCACTCGTACGTCCTACGGCAATTTAAAGGCACCGGGCATGAAAACTGCCCTGGAGGTTCCTGGAGAGATCGATCACCACCGTCTTTTTCTCGCCAATTCCTTCGTTTTCTAGATTATTAAGGAAAACTACTTGCAATTCCTTTCACGAAGCCACATCGACCCACAAACTGTCGCCAGCTAGAATTTAGAAGAAAGCTCGCGCGCTACCGTCCGTTAGCAAGACAAATCGAAGGCGTCAAATCGCACACGGACCGAGCGATTCACCCAATGATTGGCAAAAGGAACAAGCCATCAGCTTATACCATGGAGGAACGGATGGATTAGAGCCACACGTCAAGGTCTCCGAGCAGAATAGCCGCTCAACCTGATCTGATCAGGTTCAACGTTAACACGAGGGGGGCACCGATCGCTGTCACCGGCGGCAGCGGCCTTGATCAGGTTCAACGTTAACACGAGCCAAAGCCTGCTGCTGTTGGGGGTTGCGAGTGGCAACCAGAGAACCCTGTACCACCTGCAGTGCGGCTGTCCAGGGCTCTCGTGCGCGTTCTCGTCTCGTCAGCGAGATCACCAGAGGGTCGTACCACACCTTGTCCTCGCCCGTATCTTTACATCTCGGCTCTCTCCCGACGACTGTTCGAGGCAACGCCGCCACAGTGCGCGCGCGCGCGGCGAGGCCGGACGCAGGCTGCTGGCGCCGTGTCCCGCGGCGGCACAGTGACACAGCAGCGGCGGTTGCTAGTAGGAGCGGCGCGGTGCGGCACTGCTCCGCCGCGGCGAGCGATTCGCGTCTTGACGACACCCACGGCTTTCAAGGGAGATACACTAGAGCATCGTATCAGGGCGGCTTCCGAGGCGCCGGCCCGTCCGTGTGGCACCAATCATTCCCCAGAGATACACACCGTACTCTCCTCTTCGTTGCTCCTCTGCTGATCTCCCATAGTCGGAAGCCCAAGTATCCCTACTCTATCTCTATCTACGCCCCTCCAGTTCTTTATGGATCCCCGTGCTTGCAGATCCTGCTAATGAGAGCAAACGGTAGTAGGTTTTGATGCTGAAAAGCACCGAGGGTTAGCGACATGATGGCCTGCTTTCGCGTATCCTGAATGCCCTAGACCCCCGTTTGATCGGGAGGCAAAGATTTGCTTGCCTCGGAAAATGTCGTCGCCGGCCGTCACCCGAGATCGTATCTTTGCAAGTACATCATGCGAGCATTGTTGTGTCCAGTAGTGGCATCGATCATGGATTCTCCTCGAGTGCTCCACTCTCCTCCGAGCGTGCCGGATTGCTGCGCCTCCACGAGCGCCGTCGACTCGTCGTCGTCCTTGTTTCGGGCGAGTACCTGACGAAGTGTCACTTCGGCAGATATGGCTGTGGCTTCACGTCGATCGGCGCGCTAGGGTACAGGCCTGGGGCGCGGGCACGGGCGTCGCGTGCGCGCTCCCTGTTGCCGCGGCGCGAGCATGATCGGAACACGTGACCCGAGGGCGAAGTCCGTGGATCTTCTTCGTCTCGCTCCCCACCTGTACGAACGGCATGGGTCGCGAGGTGAACGGAATTATTCAGGCCAGATGCATGCTGGCATGAAGCGACATGATGGATTCGTACGCCGTTGCCTTTTTCTGGTTTGCAGCTCTCAGATCAGTGAAAAAAATCTATACTACTCGGTTGATTTTGGAGAGCGGGATTTGTGAACAATCACTCGGTTGATTTTGTTTCATGTTACCACTTGGTTTTTTACGATTCGTTTCGTGGTGGGGTTGTGATTTGTTTATTGGTTGATGTTGTGGGCCAAATTTGCATCTGTTATGTCTTATGTGGTCTGTTTTCGGCCCGGTTGCATTTATTTTCTTCCTTCACACTCGATTGAGCCTTGGGCGAGGCAGGGATGGAACAACCAGCTCTAAGGTGGGCCGAATCTGGCCTTACTGGAACAGAACCCACATTATATTGACTTGCAGCCTTGATTTGCTTACACTGGGCCTAATGTCCTTGGATTGTGCTCCATGGCCCATATGATACGTGGTGGGCCGATTGCCCTGAACAGTAAATGTCTCCCGGCGTCGGGCCAAATCCGTGGAGGACAAACCTGGGCTAGGTACCTAGAAGACAAATGTGCAATTGTGCATGCAAAATTGTTACGCTGTGGAGACGAATTGTTACCAAGTGATCAAGGCACATGTATCTAATATCTAAAAAAAAAACTGATCATGGCACATGCCATCGCCCATCGGAGCAGACTGCCAGCCTCTCAAGAACAGCTGAACAGGCCCGGCCTTTTGCGACAACTAATGCCAAGCTATACGCCTGGCCTACTGCCAGGGCCGGCCCTATAATTTTAAGGGCCCATGGGCAAGAAAAAATAATAGCCCGTTAAACTAACTTTTAGTATCAAAATTAATTAATATATAGTACGAAATCATAAAAATTACTTTACAACATATACGTAGCTCATAAAACATAACAATAGTGTAAAAAACTAAAATAATAAGGGACCCCAAATAATAACTATTATGATTATCTCAAATAAAAATATAAAGCTTCAATGCTTTGTACGCATTTCTTGATGCAAAAATATTCAAGAACTATATCAAGATTAATATCGTCCAAAATATCCTTCTCAATGATACTGTTACTGTTACATTTTATAGAAACTTCTTTCAACTAATGCTACTATTACTGGAATAGTGTAGAGAATCCAATATGCAATAGAGACAATTCGGATAATAATCTGCAGCTTTACCAAACTGAAGAATCTCAGTTGCTTTTATCAATTCTTCTAGCAAAGATACTTGCAACACTTTTAGTTTAGTGAAAAAAATCATTCAAATCAACATTAGAGTTGTTGTCCTGAGAAAAAACATCCAAATCAAAAATTATATGTACTAATTATCTATATGGTCTTGGGCCCCTAAGCTTCGTGGGCCCTGGGCGGTCGGCCTGCCTGCTGCCTTCCACATCACATCATCAGATGCCGAATCAGGCCAGGTTAACGGAGATTCAGTAGTTCAAAAGACGCGCATTATTTCCCCAAAGGAGAGAGAGAGAGAGAGAGAGAGAGAGAGAGAGAGAGAGAGAGAGAGAGAGAGAGAGAGAGAGAGAGAGAGAGCAATTTTTTCTTAAAAAAAAAGATGTGCATTATTTGATGGCACTAACAATACAATTGCACACGAAACGAAAGAGAACGCAACGCAAGCAATTGCCGTTCCTCTGAAGAGTCCCGTCCCATCCAATGAACGTAAAGAACGCAGCCCCCCTCTCACTCTCACCACGCACCACCTCCCAAAAGAACCCCACAAAAAAACGCATGACTTCATCCCATGACCCATGTGTTGCACGGCCCCCGGATGCCCACGGCCGGCGCGTATCGGGATCGCGCCACGTACGTGACGTTACACTTACCCCGGCCGGCGGGCGCGGCCCCCGGCCTCGCTCGCTTGCTTAGGGGCTAAGCATGCCGGCGTTCGTGCCCGCCCAGCCCCACCCACACACACCCCCGCACCACACCGCGCGCGCGCTCTCGGAGCGAGCCAGCCGCGACGTCGCGCGCGCGGGTGCCGGCCGAGTGCGCCCACGAGAGTGGCAACCGGCAAGTCGCGCGCGCGCTGTGAGGGATTAACAAGTCGCAACTTGCTTGCCCCGCGCGCGCGGATGGGCTTAGAATCCAGTGCGCGCGCGCGTCACCGCGCACGCATTATTACGCACGCACGCAGGCACGTCCCCATTCGCTCGCTCCGGCCGCCAGTCCAGCGCGCGAGAGGGGTTGGTCTCCGTCGCCCCCACATCGCTCGCCGCGCTTTGCATGCCCTCGGCGGCTGTCAACGCCAGCCAGCCCGCCACGAGCCCACGACCAACCAATCCGGCCGGCACCTGGTGGTTCCGGTGCGGTGCCGGGCTGCCGGCGAGCGGCGCTATCCGTGCGGGGGCTATGGCTAAAGCGGCGGGCACGACGACGGCATGTGTATCCCCGCGCGATCGCGCTTTTCTTTGCGCCCAAGCGGCTTGATGCTTTTGTCGCCCGCGAGACCTTTGCAAAGCAGCAGCGCACGATTGGCTCGAGCGCGAGCTCGCTCTCATGGGGTCAAAGCTACCAGCTTCGCGGCTGGTGCGGCCGCGTGGGATCGAGATCGAGCACCGGCCTTCCCCTCGGTGGGCTGCTGTGTACCGGAGTAGTGGTGTCGGGGGATGTGCGCTGGGCTCGCCCTGTCCCCTGCATTCGCCATCGCCGGGTGCACACACGAGCATCCGCTGAGAGCCACTTGGATCGTCAGATCTAGACACCGAGGCTTTGGCATCTATTATCTTATTATTTGGCCAACAAACGGAGCTTTTACTTTCGCTCTCAAGGTTTAGAAATTCTCATATTAATCGGAAAAAAATAAAAATTACCCACCACTACTATTATAATAAAAATTAGCCTTAAATACCCATGTGTCTAATTAAAAATCACCCACCAATGTCATTATAAAAAATTAAATATAAAATATAATTTAGATATGTACTAGTTACAAACATATTCTATTAAGAAAAACTAAAGTTAACAACAATCAATTAAAATAAAACGAAAACAAGAATAATTATATGCATAATATTATTAAAGCTCAACAAATCAAATTGTTATTATAGGTAGATTATATTTGAATTGTTTTAACCAATAATAAGACATAATTTACGCTAATGAATAGTGATATATGGTAAAAAAGTATAATTTTTAAGTAAGAATACGCACAAACGCGCGGGCTATACTAGAAAATTTTTGAATTTGCAATATTAGCCGCACAAACGCGCGGGCTATACGCCTAGTTCTTCAAAATTAGCACGCACGTTTCCCGAAAAAAGAATCTCGCATGCATGAAGTACTAAATGAAGTCTATTTGTAAAATCTTTTTAGGGATGGGTGTAACTTTTCGCGACGAATCTAATGACAGTAATTAATCGATGATTAGCTACAGTGATACTACAGTAACCATCCTCTGATCGCGTGATCAAAAGCCTTATTAGATTCTTCAGGGTCACTAGCGCGGGAGTTCTGGAGTTGGTTTTGTAAACTGATTTTGTTTGTCACCATAATTAGCGGTCAAAATATCACTATTTATTAGCACGCTAAAATACTAGCGGTAACCAAAACAAGACCCGCACGAATGAAGAGCTCTGGAAGTCCCGAGCGATACCAGACTGTACACCTCACTGTACGGCGGATCCGCGGCCGATCCATGGAGGCAGCTCGCTGCTCGCCACAGTGCCCGAGCGATCGCCGGGATCGGTGGCGAGGTGACCGATAGCTGCAGCCGGCGCTGTGCGGGTGGGTCTCCCTGCTCTCCTCTCCGCCGGATCGGACTTTTTGGCTGCGGCGGGGCCCCTGGAGATTCGCGCTCGTACCAGGGGGCGTCCGCGACCACGGGTGGCGGATGTGGCGTATATAATTGCGCCCCCGAGTGTCAATTCACGCGGGGGGTCAGAAGTGAGATGGCTTGTCACGGGCCTGTCGGTAGAGATCGCGCCGGCGATCCTCTGTCGTACGATCGATCGCGGCCGGCGGGCCAGCGCCACGCCGCCACTCATCTTGACCTTTTTTGTTTCGCCGCTACAATTCGCTACAATTGTAGCGTGTTAAAAATAGTAATAATTTTGACTACTAATTATAGTGTCAAACAAAAGTAGTTTACGAAAACAACTTTAGAACCCCCGCGCTAGTGACCCTGAAGAATCTAATGAGGTCTTTGACCGCGCGATTAGAAGATAGTTACTGTAGCTAATCATCGATTAATTACCATCATTAGATTCGTCGCGAAAAGTTACACCCATTCCTAAATTTTTTTTGCAAATAGACTTCATTTAATACTTCATGCATGCGAGATTCTCTTTTCAGAAAAACGTACGCGCTAGTTTTGTTGCCAAACCAAACAAGGCCCTTGATTCCTCTCCTCCTAAAGCTGGTTCGGAGGTCGAAAAGGATTGCTCACCGGGGGCAGAATGAAAACGATGGCGACTGGTCACCGGTGATTGGTGAGAGATGAGTAACAGTCTAACACATGGAGTGAAGCGACCTGCGCCTGATGGGGAGCAACAAGTTCTTATCCTAATTCTGATCGAGTTCCTCGATCATATACGGAGTACTACTATCATGTATGAGGTGCGTTCACCTGAGTTTTTTCAGGTAAACATGAGTCTACGGTAATACCGAATTCAGGTGTATTTTCTGTCGGGTTCAAGTGGTTTGGTTGGTGTAGGTACAAGTACTCGATCAACAGCACGTGCTGTTGGTGCGCTAGGCTTTGGGTCGTAATTCCGCCCAGGTCAATAATAAAGGCGTAAAACGTAGACCCACTTTTCGAAATGAAATTCTGCGCTTCTCTCCCTCGGAGAACCACCGACGGATCAGCGCTGAAGATTATGAGAGCACGCGTCTCGATCGGTTCAGCAGTTGATGAAGAAATCACGAGCGTCGAAGGTTTCAGGACACTACCATCACCCCCATCCAATTCAGATGAGGAGCTCCTGCCTTTTTCTGCCATGCAAGCTGCAATGAGCAGCAGCGGCGAAGCAAGAACGTCACTGTCCGAATCAAAGTAGTGCATCGACGTCGCTCGCCTCTCTGCTAGTGGTTGCTGCAGGGCGCAATCAGCAGAGAGAGACGAGCAGGCAATAATCCGGATCCAGCTCGAGGCGGCTGAGGCGCCATTGGCACACCCCAAAAGGGGCATTACATTATAGGCCCGTTCCATTGGTCCATTCCTACAAAAGCTCGTGCTGTCAAAAGGCAGCGCCTCTGCTTCCATCATCCCTCAACCGCAACAGTGAAAGCCCATCCGTCTGCGCCAACGAGCTGACAAAGGGAGGTTTTTGTTAATGGTGCCGGGCTTTTCAACACCCCCAATCATGAGAAGTTAGTTCGCCCAGTTCGTGGATTCTGCTTGTGTATGCATACATCGTGCTTAAAAAATGCTGTCTAGTGGATATAAGCACGCAGTCGATCTTGCTTTCAGCTGTTCCGGAGAGGAGTCAGAGACCAAAGTACCCCCGTGATGCATTCCTTCTTTTTTTTTCGCCCCCATTTTGTGAAAAGGAATGGTCCGAGATCTGCCTTTCACTTGGTACCTAATGCGTGATCTCACTGAACTTATCCGGACGCTCGAAAGTAACCGGGCTTGTTTAGAGCTGGGAATTACCGGTGCAGGAGGCCACGATTTTTCAGTTCATTCGAGAGCTGAGCTGCTGAGGCAGTTCCCAAAAAAATTTGCTACCCGTCACATCCAATCTTTGGACACATGCATGGAATATTAAATGCAGTTGAAAAAAATAACTAATTATACATTCTAACTAATTAGCACGAGCTGAATCTTTTAGTCCTAATTAGTCTATAATTAGATATTATTTGTTAAGTAATAACAAAATTAGCTACAGTACTAAAACCTAAACTTTTTCACCAACTAAACATACCCCGAGAGTTACTGGTGGGGAGTTGCAGCAGTTGCTCGTCCGGAAAACTGGAGGACGGACGGACGCTCCATCGGCGGCTTGTGCTCTGAATCTCTGATAGCTGACCTGCCCATGAACGGGTTCAGTGTCTTGATCGTCCAACCTGGTTTCATTAGCCCTTTAGAAAAAAAAAGGAAACACATGATTTGATCTCGGTGACCCTGACTTTGGAGTACATCGCGGTGGATCTGTCAAAGATGTGTCGCGCTATGTGAAGACCGCCAGTACACGGGCGGTCACATTACACGGGCTATGTGTCTTCCGGGTATCCATTGGAATCTTGACTACAGCGGGAACGATCCCCTGCCTGTTGCAATTGATGCCGACGCGCAGAGGCACAAAATCCTGACGACTGAGCGAGGGAAATCGATCCACACTTGGAGTGTGTTCTGTCGGATTCGTATGCGTGTTCACAAGAGAACTGGAGTAGTACAGTGTATAGCAGAGGCATAAATGTCTATAAATTATTCAGCTTATCCGATAGAAACTGTTCTAAAACTAATGATTCCGAGTAGCGTCGCATTGCTGACGAGGAAAAATAATCACACGAACACAAAAATAGACAATACACAAATATAGGGTGGAGCTCTCTTCTCATTATTTTCTGAATAATAGATCTGTACAAAATTCTTCCCTCTCCTCTCATATATATACGGGCCTGCGGGGTCAGGGTCCTACTCGAAGCCCAAGTTTCGGTAGAAGCCCGTTCGCGTCCTACAGGGACACGTTTCATAACACCCCGCCTCGGGCGAATACCGCGGAATGCATGTCTCATTAAAAACTCCATCCGAAAAACCCAGTGGGAGAAAACGGTTCTATGGAGAAAAGAGTACATTGCATACGCAAGATGTATTTGCATGTATTGCCTCATTAAAAACCTTATGTGAGAAAACTTCAAATAAAAACTCACTAAGGGAAAAAAGTACAAAATACACAACCTTCATAGTTTATTATCTTCAAGATAAATTATTCTTCAGGAATATTATGCGTATGAACTTCATCGTTCTAGCAAATAAGATCTACTTTATCTTAAGCAACTAAGTGATAGATAATTCAATCATTATTTCAGATAATGAATATGCTCCCCCTCATAGTGACACCCGTTGAACTTCATTGTCCAATATGTCATAATCGCATTTTGCATAAATGCATATAAGCAATGTGTCGGTACCCTGCAGTTGGGTACCCACTCCAACTGTGCCAAGACTCGCGTAGTTATCCGTAACTACGCCCTAAGGAGCTGAGCAACTAGACCACTGGGGTCTGACTCCTTCTCACCGGACCAACGGTTCCGGACCCGTCCCCGAGCGGGAAGCGGGTCCAGTGTCACCACGTGTCCCAGAGGTGGAAATGCTCAGCACTTGTGGCCGCGGACCCGGACCCCCGCAGGTGGGTCCGGGACCTCCACGTGCCATCCGGACTCCCGCAGATGGGTCCAGGACCTCCACGTGCCTATCCAGACCCCCGTGAGCTCTCGGCTCAGCTAGCTGCTCGGGAGGGGTCCGGAGCAGCCGCGTGTCACGCAGACGCGGGCGCGGGCGCAAGCCTTCCGCTGGAAGCTCCCTCACCCACCCGCATTAAGTGCGAGTGGTTGAGGCGAGCTCTGCTGCCTCTGGGCACGGGGCAGCTTTTGTCAGTCCACACTGTGGATCGCCAGTTACCGAGGCGGCTCGTCAGTTACCAAGGCAAGCATTAAAGACTCAGCACCGCGCGCATGGGCGACGAGTCATGATGACCAGCTACTGACTGGAGCAACAGTGCACGCTGCTACAGTGGACTGAGTCAGTAGTTCGGCGCTTCATCATGACCTCGACGCGCGGCTGCAGAGGCTAGACTCTACTCTGACAGGACAGCTCAAGACCATCCCTGGCCAGAAGCTACGCACAGAAGCCGACGATAAGATCTCCGGATCTGAGGCATTGAAGGCCAAAGTGTAGTTTATAATACATCGCCGGGCCCACCTGTCGGGGACCTGCTCAGTGTACGTGCTCCCCTTGGACATATAAAAGGGAGAGCACGTCCGCTAGAACACAGGTTCACACGGCTCAGACTCTCTCGAGACTCAGCTGGAGAGCGCAAGCAATACAACACACAGTGGACGTAGGGTATTACGCTCCGGCGGCCCAAACCACTCAAAACCGGCTGTGTTCATCGCATTCTTCCACCGAGATTGGGCTAATCCTAGCTAACCCCCGAGTACTCACCCTCTGGGTTTAGGCGGGTGCATTACGCCACCCGGCTATGGGTTTGCACACCACGACACAATGGTAAGTAAATACCACAACGCTAAGTCTTCATGACTTTTCCCACAATTCTTCTATGAATATATCGAGAGCTATGGAGCAATATGCTTCAGGCATATTTGAATTTGATGCAATCAAATTATCACTTAATTGATTTATTGTGCAATACAATCAAAATATATTCTCTATGGAGAATAAAATCATTTCAGAGAATTTAGGGGTATTGTAGTTGCAAATTAAATATATCTTCGAGACATAATATATCAAACTTCATAGTAAGATATTTAATGCAACATTCATTAGTCCGATCTTCAAGATCATATACCGGTCTTTTCTATATGGGGTTACACCATGTACTTTCATGGTACAATATAAAATTATTATTCAATTGCTAGCTAGTACCTTCTGAGTACTAATGTAATTTCATATTCAATCGGGTATAAAATCCATTGCTAGGATTAATGGTGTTTATTCAAAATTCGACCGGTAAGTCATTCATTGACTTATTCCTTCGAGGGTATATCTCTTCTATGAGATGCTCTTCATGAAACTTTATTCCTTCCAGGATAGACGCTCTTCATGAGACTTTAATAATTATATGTTGCGATTACTATTCTTCAAGAAAATTAAATCCTTCAAGGATTGAATCATATGAATTTTCTGAATTCATTTTTAGGGTAATTTTCTAAATTCATTTGATTAACTGCATTTATTCATATTATATCATTTGCCAGAAATGCAACAGAACATTTTATGAGTAGGAGAATAAGTCCTTCGTGGACCATGAATCATAATATTTCACCAATTTTATGATTCATCCTCAATTGCTTTCTTCATTGACCCGATGTAAATGCTTCATGCATTTATGCCATGGACTTTATTTTTGGATCCGGGTTCTCATAAGAGAAATAATAGCAATTTCTTGAGGAAAATATTGTTAACAATTATCCTATTCTCTCCCACATATTCATCAAAGATGATTCAAGTAACCATAATATTTCCCACTAATATGGTTGTTCTGTTTTCCCACACTAGATATGCATGCACCTATAGTGATGGGTTCATCTTCAGGATGTTCTCTTCATGAAATATTCTCTTCGTGAGAATTGAGGAGTTTTGTTAATTCATTCATGAATATCAGTAGTTCTAGAATCCACAAACACCAATATAGATCTTAGAGTGATCAAGTCTAAAATCTATAATTATCTGTCTATATAAGATCTAGATAAATGACTTCTACGTCATTCTACTGTGATGATATACATGCAGGCGTCCCCGCAATATATCAATTCAATATTAATTTTAATGCAAGTAAAATGTAACTTCTGGTCTGAAACTTCAAGTTTACTCCTCTTTGCTTCAATGCAAAATTTACCTGGCATTCATTCAATCTTCGTACTTTTAATTAGTGCGTGACATTATTCTTGCTGCAAGCTTTCAAGGAATATACTCTCATGATCATGACCATTCTTCTTGAATGTAAGGCATTATATGAGGCTTTCTCTCCCCGTAATGTCGTCATTAGATCATTGCGATAGCATACTTCACAACTATATCCCCAGTGATGGCATTCATGACAAAATTTCAGGTTTCTATGTCCCCATTTCAGATGGGTGCCCTCTTAAGTATGCTATCATGGTGAAATTTTGGGAAAATACTCACGCACTTATTCAATTTCAATCTATGCAGTTAACTAGACATATTCTAATTTCAGTAGAACAATAAATGTCTAGTTTCTTTTATTCTTTCGCAACAAATATAATTCAATTACATAAAGCATATAATTGAAATCAATACTGAGATAAAGAAACTGCAATTTTCTAAATGCTAGGAATTTCTTCTAGAATGTGCAACTGCCATTTCATCATAAACCAATGCAAATATTGAACACCAAGCAATAAGCACTGCACAATGGACTACCAGGTCCATGCCACATGCTCAAGTTCAGTTGAGCATAATAAATCCCATATTAATTTCTAATTTGCTCCCCCTGATTTGAACCTTCATGGCTCAAGCGAAAAATGATAGCTTCTATGCTAAATCATTTATGTGCATTCTGTGCACAATTTGAAGTGACATACGAGTCATTCAGTACTATTTCGTCTAACTGGACGAGAGTACAAAGGAGCAAAGTAGCTACTTTCAGAGTAGCACATGAGTATGACATGCAAGTCATTTTCATAACAGGATTAATAGCGCAGAATAATAAACTTCAGGTTATTAACTTCTTCAAGAAAATTTATGCAATGCTATGGTATAAATACTTCGCATAGAGCTACAGGCTCAATTGTCATGGTTATATCTATTAGTTTCTTTATATTATCCACATTCATCCATTCAACAATCAATATCCTCCCCCTATTCACGCAATCTTGTAACTTCAAGTTACTATATGCTTCATGCATTACATTGATCCATTTCAGATGGATATTGCAATTATGCGAAGAGCATAATGTAACCGTGAAAACATTTCAGATGCATTCACAACTTATGCCACTAGCATAGGTTTATCGTGAAAATTAACATATGTACTACTATGTACAAAATATGTAAAAATAGGGTGGATATGATATAAACTTCAAGTTTCCATAGAGCAAGTAATCAGTACATAGTAAAAGATCGCACTTTTCAAGGCCAAATTGATCTATCAAAATCAATTACAAGGCCAGCGCACTCGATTTGTCCATGCGCTTCAAAGAAATTCAGTTTCCATGTACCTTCTTGGTCATAGTGCACAAAGGATATATAATTATTCTACAAGAATAATTATTGCTCATGGTGGATAAATATCGTTACAGATGATTTACACTAATAGATATAGGCAGTTACTAACAATGGTCAGCATTTAATTCATATATTCCAAGCATAATATACTGCGGGTATATAAACAATTGCATCTTAATAAAATAACATGCTCCAAAATGAACCTTCAAACTATATTAAAAAAATGTCTCTTCTAGAGATTACAAGAAACACTTAATTCGTTGCAGGAATTAAAAACTTAATACACCACCACTACTATGCACATATGTATCATATCGATCTTCTATGATCATATTTATTTTTCTTCATGAAAATTTAAAAAAAATACGATACAATTTCATGATCTTCAAGATCAATGTCCAATTATCCTAATATAAAAGCTGCATGATTATTAGTATATTACTGATATACATTCACAAGTCTGCTGTGAGCTTGATAAATATGTAACCAAAATTCAAGTGTTTTGCACTCAATTATTGGTGTTATCCTGGATCATGTACTGATGATGCTCAATAATTCTATTTTGGTTTCTTCTTGATCCCAAAATGAATGTATTCTTTTATCACGATCTTTGGACTCGTGATACTCTCTATATGTCCTATCACTTCAGTGATAGAGACTATGTAGCTTCATGCTAACAACAATATTGAGCGCTATCAAAATTCTTAAAGTGTATTAATTCTCAAACTTCAAGTTTGAAAACATATTGAACTTTCGTATTCAATAGTTAGATTCTTCAAGAATCACTCATTCAATGAGTTTTACTACACTTCAATACATTGAATCTTCAAGATTATATACCAAATATATTATTCTTCCACTGACTTTTCTTCAGAAATAGTCGGTGATTAATCCTTCATGGATTTAACATCGATAAATTGGTATTTAATGACCATACAAGGTTCTTAATTCTTCCAAGATTATTTCAGGATATTATTTCTTCTAGAAACATGGACATTTTATACTATTCAAATAATTGTGCAAATAAGTTTGCTATATGTAAACTAGTAGTGGAGTGTATAAGTAGTGGTAAAAAGGTCCTAAAATCATAGTTCTGCTATGATTAAAGGTTCAAAATTCTATAGTTTGAAGTTCATTATTCATGCAAAAATTATTTCAGATCATAAATCATAGTAATTACACACAAACTAAGGATTTATTCAGTAAACAACAAGTATTTATGCTTCAAGCATAATTTCCCTAATTCCCGAGGTGTTATTTGCCAAATAACAAGGTTCACACTTTTTCGAGTAAGGTTCTGGTTCATTTGCAAAGTTTTCTGAGTGCTATTGTAGTTTGCAGAACTACTAGTCACAAATTTGCAAAATTATTCACTGCGTGTGAATATCCAGATAATTCTAGGAGAATTCTGTAAATTTTTACAAATTACAGACTTCATTTTGCAAAATTCTAGGTTAGAATGCAATTTTCAGAATTACCAGGGACCAAGTTGCAAAATATATGAACTACATGTTCATAACTGAAAATATCAGGGAGTAATATGCTAGATTTTGTGGGCACACAAGATTCTGCCATGAATCCAATTAAATCTAAGGGTCTATTTTCATAATAGCATGTTCCAGTAAATTTCCAAAAAAATAGAGGGTATTATGCAATTTTTCAGAAATTACAGAAATTATTTTGCGAAATTCAGGGTCAAAATGCAATTTTCTGAATTATCATAGACCAATTCACAAAATATATCAACTGCGGGCTGATTACTGGAAAATATAGAGTATTATTTTGCAAGAATAACATACTGGAACGTAAATATAAAATTTACGGGGGCTAAAACTCAAGAAGTTCAGATTTTATCAATTTTCAGAATTGATTTTGCGTTTATGGGCCTACTTCGGCCTCTATTGGGCTTTGCCGGCCCAATTTCCCCACACCCTCGGTCCGACCCGTCTGCTTGCGTGAAACCCTAGCCACCCTCAACCCACTCCCCACTGCCACACCGCCGCGATTTCTTCTGGCAGCTTCCTGCCATCTCTCCCACGCCGCAGCTTCTCCTGGCGTCGTGCCTCCATGCCGTTGCATGGCTCTCTGCCGTCGCCCAAATAACACCGCGTAGCGCCGGCCATCCGCGCCTCCCTGGCCGGTGTGAATGACGAGGACCGAATGATTGCCAGCCGTCGGCCCCTCATGCCGAGCGCGTGAGGTGCGTGAGCCCTTCAGATAGCTCCACGGGCGAGCGGGTCGACGAGATCGAGGTGGCTGCCACTGGCCGTCGTCTCGATGGCTCTAACACCGAGCCCGTCCATGCCTCCTAGGCCGGATCACATGACAAGGTGCGCTCGACAGCGAGCCGGCGTCCCTTCGGTGGTCCTTGTGCACCTGCTTCCGAGGTGCGTCGAGCAGGAAAGATGTGTGGGCGTCCATTCAGCGGCCCCTGCACGGTGGTGCATGGTTCTGGCGGGGCTCGTGTGTGGAGCAACGGGGGTTCCGACCATGCTGTGGCCGGATGTGGAGAAGAGGTGAGACGGATCTCACAGGATCCGTAAGTGATCTCAAATCGTTAGGGTTAGGGATTTTTTTTCTGTTTCTACTTGTTTGTCATCAAAATCGGATTTCTGATCCGATCTGTTTGTGCAATTTGTGGTGGCTTCAAGGCCCACTGTTCTATTGTACTGTGAATTGCATGAACAAAATCTACTATATGTCGATCTGCTGGATTTGCATACCTTCAATTTTTCTTCGGATGCATACCTTCAATTTGCGTAGGGTAGTATCTAGTAGATGCAAGCTGCGTAGGGCGATAGGCATGGTCGAAAACCTGCCTGATCGACGTTGTTCAGCGACAGTCTTTTCATCCACGCGGCCAAACGAGCTTTTCATCCACGCATGGTGTCTGTGCTTGCTCGTTGATCATCGTTCCTCGCAGTAGTAGATTAATCGTATGATTAGTGACTGCAAGCACAAATCAATCTACTAAAAGCAACAAATATTGAACGACTCACCCGGAATCAGCAAGAGCTATGCGTGCTGATAACGTGTTGTAAAACTAATGATTCTGAGTAGCGTCGCGTTGCCGATGAGGAAAAACAATCACACGAACACAAAAGTAGACAATACATAAATATAGGGTGGAGCTCTCTTCTCATTATTTTCTGAATAATAGATCTGGTCTTACTTGGAGCCCAAGTTTCGATAGAAGCCCATTCACGTCCTACAGGGACACGTTTCATAACAGAAACATTATCATCTACTGTGGATAAAATTGCTTTTGAAGGCAGATAAAAGACACTGGGGGCTTGAGTATGGGAAGGCCATTGTGGTTCTAAGTATGGGCTGTAGGGTGGCTCGGTCTGTCGGGCATCCTTCTTTCCTTTCTTTTTTTTTTCAAAAAACGTTTCATCCTTTTCGTAAGCCCCTGCCTTCATATTAGCCCTGGATGCATTGATCATCTGTGTGTCACTTAGTACAAATTCTACATCGAACAATGCCGATGAAGGCCCATTTTTGCAATTTCTTGTCTAGGAAAATCGCCAATGCTGCAGAGTGCAGAGTTGCAGACCCTGTGCTCCCAAAACATGCATGGCAGTCAGGCGTCTCGGCCGTTTGGGATTCGAACTTGCTGTAAACGTTCTGACAATCTGTCTTTGCATTAAGACGGGGAGTATAGCACAGTTGGATTCCATAGAGGCAGGGAATCTTATCGGCATTTGGGCGAGATCCCCCTGTCGACTACTGCATCACGAAGACAGAAAGGCCGTGTTTAGATGTTTTGCAAAAAAAATTTGCGATAAAATCTTGCGAATTTGAAGTACTAAATGAAGCCTATTTACAAAACTTTTTGCACAGATGGGTTGTAAATCGCGAAACGAATCTAATGATGCTAATTAATCTATAATTAATTAATAATTAGCGGATGGTTACTGTATCATCAATGTTGCAAATCATAGATTAAGTAGGCTCATTAGATTCGTCTCGCGATTTACAGCTCATTTATGCAAAAAGTTTTGTAAGTAGACTTCATTTAGTGCTCCATGTATGTGTCGAAATATTCGATGTGATATTTTTTTTATGTTTACGGAGTTTATGGGGGTGGTAACTAAACAGGGCCAAAGTCTGGTTGGCTTGGTCCCTTGCGCAGTGCTCTTCGTTCGTTAGGTCTTGGCCACCTTACCTCGGGCCCCCGTGCATGGACCTTTCCTTGAATTTTGCAAACAGGACCACGCGCACCCGCGGCTTTAGAATAGACCACGGTGGATTTGATTACGTCCGGGCGCTGGGCCACGCCCACGCGCCCGCCCAAATCGCGTCCAATAGGCTCTGCGGGGTTGGCAAAGCCCAGCCACGCTTTCCCGAGACGCTTTCCTCAACCGCGCCGGCTGGCCGCGCCGGCCGCCGTCCGATCCGGATCCGCGAGCCGCTAGGCGCGCCTGCTGTTGCCGTAGTGCCGTACAACACATCCTCAGATATCTCTTCTGCCCGGGGGGCGCTGGACAGCGCTCGCGCGCCGCGACAGCGTCGCCGCGAACGATAGTCTTCTTTCTCTTTCTACTATTTTTCTTCATCCTCCCTCCTCCTTTCTTTTTTCTTCTTACGTCTCTGTTCCTCCCGTCGCCCCCGCCGGCGACCACCTCCTCCGGCTCCGGCGGCCTCCGCCGCCTCCGCCGCCGCCACACTAATCGAGCACGCCACCGCGCCGCCGTCCCGTCGCCCCCGCCGCCGGCCACCGCCCACCGGTTGTCCGGCACCGCCCGGCCGGCGGCGCGGGAACCCGCCTCCACCGCCGGGCCGCCGCCACCCCCGGCCCCTTCTTCTATGGCCGGTGGCTATGGGAGCCGGCGAGCCGCCCCCACCCCCAGCAACCCGAATGATAAAGGCCTCCGCCTCCTGCCGCCACCCTGGCCGCCGGCGACCTCGCCGGCGGCCGCTCCGCCCACCTCCCACCCTCCATGGCCGCCCCCTCCCCTCTCCCCCCAAACCCTAGGTCGCTCCTCGGCGGCGGCAGCGGCACCGGGCGCGTCCGCCGCTACCGAGCGGAGCGGCGCACGCTATAAGGAATTCGCTTCTGCCCTGGTCCAGAGCGTGGGCGAGGCGCCAAAGAAAAAGAATAGAAGGACAGGCGGGCCGCAAGGCAGCAGGGCAGGGCTCCCGCAGTAATTCGCCGCCGGTAATATCTCGGCTGAGCGCCGTCGCCGTTTGCCGGTAAGCCAACTAGCCAGGCTAGCCTCCTCGTGATGAGATGCAGATGAGATGAGAATGGCCAGCCAGGCCAGGCCAGTCGGCCGGTCCCCCTGAGGCGTCGCGTCAGTGGCGGGCATGCAGATTCCAGGCCGGCCTGCATGAAATCGGGGTGGAGATCGCGTTCCTGACACACGCCACGCTCTAGCTGCTGCTACGGGTGGAAAAGGCTAGCGCCGGCGGTCGGCGAGGGGGCTCGGAATGGAGGCCATCCGGATAGTGCACTGGGAGCGGGAGCGTGTGGTTACTCGAGCGAGCCGGACCACGAATGGACAGCACGGTTGGCTGGTGCCGGTGGTGGCCTCGCGCCTTTGGTGAAAATTTTGTTCGGTGCCGTTGGGGTGGGGTGAGGGGTGGTGCGTGCCCGTCGAGCTTGTCTGGTGGGCAAAGGCGAGCCTGGCCATTTGGACGCTTTCAGACCTGTTGAGTGGCCATTGGTCGCAGAGAAATGCTATGTATGAGCTACTACGTCTGTCTAGTGATTTTTTGTTTTTGCGTGTGGTCCGAGAGGAATGCTACTAGGAGCCATGCTTTATTTCCAATTTTGACTACCGAAGTTTGCACAGCGCACCGCTGTGTCCTGCTAGAGCTAGACGTTTTCAATCAGAAAGATGAAATAAAGCAGGTAGCTAGAATGGTGATTTCAAGGACGTTTTCCTTCAAAAAAAAAAGTTCAAGAACGTGAGCGCGCCATGAACGAACGTTCACCGATCCTGGGCCACTCCTGCCCCTCTTCCTCGTTGATTTTTTCAGTCCCCATCCCCATACATGCTTCGATACAAAGGGAGCTCGGCCACCGTCACACCTGTGAGAAACAAATAAAAAGAAAAGGGTGCGTGCACACCCACCCGTTGTCCGCTCGTCTCATTTCAGAACGAGAAACGGCAACCACGTCAAATCAAATCCCCCCTAGATAAACAACATTACTCACTCGCGTGCGGTGTCTTGTCCATCTTAAAGTCTTAAACAACAGCGGGAACAAACAACCTTACTACGCACGGAACTCGGGAGCATCTCCGTGGGGTGCCAGTGCCAACAATTTCCGTTTCGGGCGCGAACAAGCGCGAGTGCGCGCGCCACCTGCCGGCCGCCGGACGCCCGAACCGCGTCGCCGCCGGGCGCGGCCGACCGCAGAGGACGATCCCCGGCTGCGCACATTCCCCGGCTGCGCAAATTCCCGTTGGCCCCCGAGCCGATCGATCCCACTCGCCGAGCTAGGCGAATCCGACGCCTTTTAGGCCCGCCGAGGACGGCTGGATCCGCGCCGGCGGCCCATCGGACGGCCGCGCCGCCGCCGGGGCGCGGGCCGCTCACGTCGCTCCGCGCGGCCTCACCTCGTTCGCCCAGGTGGCCCTCCGCAGGTGAAAGTTCGTTCGTCCGGGGGGCTTGCGCGTCGGTCGGGTCTTTTCACGGGAAAGGCCCCGCCCGCGAAATCTATTTATCGCGCGCGCGAGAAATCACCGCGCCGTCGCAGAAGCGCCCCTCCTCCCCTGTTCATCTTCTTCCTCGTGACAGGGGAGGGGGCGCTGCCCCAGCAAGCAAGGGGGAGGAGGAGGGGGCGGGAATGGGTGGTAGGTGGGCGGAGCGGCCGCCGGCGAGGTCGACGGCGGGAGGCGGCGGGGCTTATGCATCCGGGTTGCTGGTTGGGGGGGGCTCACCGGACCTAAAAGAGGGCTCGGCGGCGGCGGAGGCGGTTCGGCCGGCGGAGGGCGCGGCGGCGCGGGAGCGCCGCCTGCCGGCGGGGCCGGACCCCCGGTGGGCGGTGCCAGCGGCGGGGGCGAGAAGAAGGCGGCGCGACGGCGGCTAGACGGCGCGACGACGAGCTCGATTAGCGTGGCGGCGACGGAGGTGCCGCGAACGGCGCTAGAGCCGGGGGAGGCGGGGGCGGCGGAGGAGCGCAGATGCGATGTGCGGTCGATTCCTCGCACATGAGAGGAATAGATGCGCCCGCCATGCCCGACCCCGCGAAGCGCGAGCCGCTGGGCTCGGCGAATGGACGGTGTGCTCCTCCTGTACTGTACCTCTCCTGAATCCACCGCCGGGATTGGTGGGTTACGGACGGTAGGTAATGGAGGCATCTGAGACTTTGCTCGATTGGATAAAGGGCGTAGAATAAATTGGGGGGAACGCCTACGGTTGTATTTTTCGCAAATATATATGTACGGTTCTTTTTTGGAAAGAGAAAAAAAGGAGTAGTACAATTACGTTGTACAGAGTGGGGGCGTTAACAAATAACAATGCTTCGGAATAATCTCGGTAAACCTAAAACAATTCAAAAGGTCAATGACGAATTTGGACTCCCGTTAGATGCTCAATTACTGAGCCTGTTTGGACCACGGAAAAGTCTTGATTCTGCTTAAAGCTTTCCAGGCTGGGTTAGGGCCTGTCCCGCACTATACTATTGCGAGTAACTTTTTTTTTTAAAAAAAAGAAGATGCATGGAGGTAAGGTAAGTGAGCTGATTTGTTTGCAGTTTCATGTACCATGTGTTTAGATGAGCCTCTCCGGTGACAGTTAATAAGGACGAGGTTATTAAAATTTTACAATTAACTCATTATAGTTCGTTCTTACTACTAGCTTGTCATTTGTTCAGACGCACCAAATCAGTTTTAAGCACCTATAAGCTTACACCCAAATTTACTAACTTTTTTCTCTGCATGTCTTTTAGTTGCTCAGTTTTAGTTGTTCAGTTACCTTAGATCGTCTCGAAACATTCACTTGCAGTGCAACTTAAGTGTACTTCTATAGTTCTATATGGTACAAAGAGTACTATAACAAAACAAACAGTGAGTTTGAGGTTGATTAACGATCCACACAAAAAAAGATTTATATAGCTACTAGTATAAATAGTAAGACATGAGGACACATTATTCTCTATCCGACAAAAATGTGCTAAAGCCTAGAGAAAGTATCTGCATTCCACTTAAGAAGAGGGTGACGAGTAGGCTAAGGGAGAAAAAGGCTACCTATAAACATATAAATATTTTGCCTGTGCTGATGAAAAGTGCTTAAGATGTGAAACAGAAAGCAAGCGGAGTTATGCTTCATGCTTTCTCGCTTATGCTTCAATTCTTGTTCCTGTATGGAAACGCAAACAAAACTTAAAGGAACAAAAATTGAATCTTTCCATGCAGTGCTTACGTAAACCAATATGCAAGAACTAGAGCAAAGTTTTTTTAAAAAAATTGATAAGATAGCACAATTTGGTGCGTCGAGGATGCTCCAGCTGTAAACGAGGAGTAACCGCTGGGAATTTGTCCTTCCCACGCACAACACGGGTGCGTCACCTTGTAGCGGGTATCGTGCAAGCTGAATGTTTTAGCCACAAAATCCGATTAATCATGACTGAAGCTATTATGTGGATGAGGTAAAACATTAGTGTCATTGAATAAAACATTAGTATATAACAAACAAACGTCTTCTCCTGAAAATTCACTAGAAGTCATGTACGTATGGTAAAAAAGGTACGATGGTCTAGCTACATAAGTTTAGTGGGTAGATTTGTATATATCCTGAATTCGGTAACCTATACAAACTACTGATAATTTAGTACTATAATCTAAGGCCATGTTTAGTCCGTGTTTTTTTTTTGGATTTTGGTACTGTAGCACTTTTGTTGTTATTTGATAATTAATATCCAATCATGGACTAATTAGATTTAAAATATCCGTCTCGTTATTTACAGTTAAACTATATAATTAGTTATTTTTTCAACTGTATTTAATGCTCCATGTATGTGTCCGAAGATTCGATGCGATGGTACTGTAGAAAAATTTATGGGAACTAAACATGACCTAAATATAACGACATGCTTGAACTGTAACATATGTATAACATATTTTTATAACTACTACTCTGTTAACAACGTCGATTACTCATAGATATACATGGGCATAATAACAACTAGGGAGTTGAATAAAATAGATCATTTATTATGGAGCCACACAATCATGCAGATACATATTTTTTTAGTACTTGTACTATAACATTTTTTCCCTTTCCACTAAACTTACACTGTCATCGCAGATAAAGAACCAACTGATTTTAAGATGTGCTAGCACTAACATTATAAAAAGGGATAAGTCTATTTTACAACCTCGAACTAGTCAAGAAGTCTGTTTTTCAACCTCCAACTACGAAACCGGGTAACATAGGCCCTCGAACTGGCAAAACCGTCCGAATCACCCCCCGATCACTGTGGCAAGATGTTTTGAAGTCGGTTTTGCTACAGTAACATTTCCGAATTTCTGGAATTTCACACCTCTCGGTTAAATAATAAAGAAAGCATAGTTAATATTGTCTAAAAATCATGATATTTTTTGGGAGGTAGATAAAAAGACAAGGAATTTATTTTGGCTAGATGTGCTACATTAAACATAATGAAATTTGAATTATAAAATCTTAAAAATGGGTAGAATTCAAAATTCCTTGAATTTTTGGGTTAGCTAAACCTTTGATAAAAATGAAATAAAAATATGATAATTCATAATTTTTTATTTAGTTTAATAAGGTATTTTTTATTGGCCCAAGTTTTTAAGAAAGTTTTTGAATTCCTTCGCAATGCTCAAATTTGAATCAAATTTGATTCCTCAAATTTTAATTTATAAATATTCTATAGAACTTGGGCCAATAAAAAGTACCTAACTAAACTAAATAAAAAATTATGAATTATCATATTTTTAATGCATTTTTATCATAGGTTTAGCTGACCTAAAAATTCAAGGAATTTTGAATTCTACCTATTTTTAAAATTTTATAATTCAAATTCCTTTATGTCTATTGTAGCACATCTAGCCAAAATAGATTCCTTGTCTTTTTATCTACCTCCCAAAAAAATATCATGATTTTTAGATAATATTAACTATGCTTTCTTTATTATTTAATTGAGAGGTGTGAAATTCCAGAAATTCGGAAATGTTACTGTAGCAAAACCGCCCTCAAAACAGCTTGCTACAGTGATTGAGGGGGTGATTCGGACGGTTTTGCCAGTTCGAGGGCCTATGTTACCCGGTTTCGTAGTGGGAGGTTAAAAAACGGACTTCTTGACTAGTTCGAGGTTGTAAAATAGACTTATCCCTTATAAAAAAGAGAATTCTAAAACGCATCAAAGAGTTGGCTCAAATCCTAAATCATAAGCATCTAAGTGTAACATCCATATAGTTTTAGCCTAAACGTACATGTTGGTGAACCCGCAGCGAACAAAGCTAAGGGGCCATTTGGGAGAACTCCATGGGAGGCTAGATCGGAGCTGGACCAGATGGAGCCATGTTTTCTGGCTCGATCGGCTCTGCCTATCTATCCACAAAAGGGTTTGGTCTCTCTCAAAACCACCCTCAGAAGCTGCTAACGGACCAGCCCATTTGATGCAGCTCCTGCGAGAGTTGCCGGTGGAGCCGGAGCTAGAGTCGCACCAAACAGGCCCTAAGCATCACTTGCTGTTACCAATAACGCGTGCGCTTCTGTTCTTGTTACCAAGCTCCAGTCACGACAAGCAATGCAGCACCCATGATCTAACCATTTTGTCCATATGAATAATAGCCTCAACATAAACCATATATCCACAATAACCTCAGCAACATTGTTTTATGCATCCCACCTAGACCATGACAACATACCCTGGCAAGAAATGCGAAAGCATAACTTGCAAAAAGGCAGAGGAAAAAAACAGAGCATGGTGGAGGCAAGTAGTGGAGGAGCATGGGCCCCTCGCCCTTTGGCCCTGGACGGCCAATGCCCCCTCTTCCTCTCTCCCCTCGCCCCAGCCCCGCGCCTACAAATAGCCCCCGAGCCAAGCAACCACACCATACATGCTTGCAAACAAAGCTTGTGCTGTGTGCCTGTGCAAGAAGAGCAGCGCAGGGATCCAGCTCGAGTCAGGACTACAAGCCAAGATCACTACTCCCAACTACTTCCAAGACCACCCCCCCCCCCCCCCCCCCCCAGTGCTTCCAAATCCCAGGCTCCCCTTGCGGCGTGCATCTCTGAGGTAGTTGTTGGCTACTCTTACTCTTGACTCTTCGCAACAGTCGCCAGTCATCTGTTCCTCACGTCTCTTTACGATCGTGCTTCTTCACAGGGAGCAAGCGAGACTGCCACTTCACATCTTCCTCCAGGCGGCGAAGATGTCGGTGGCGGTGTGCCGTGGCCCGGCTGTGCCGACGTTCGAGGCGCCCAGCTGGCTGCTCCCTGTTGAGCCGTACAAGCAGCCGGAGCCCGTCGTCGACGACCGGCCTAAGCAGGCGGACATATGGAACGCCATCCAGGCTGACGTCAACAAGGCGGCCGCCGGCGCCAAGAAGGCATCCAAGCCGTACGTGCACCCGCTCGTGCGCCGGTCGTCGAGAATGATGAGCCAGAAGAGCCTCGAGGTCTGCACCGAGAGCCTCGGCAACGAGACCGGCTCCGGCGACTTCACGTCGTCCCTGGACCTGGCCTGCCTGTTCGACTCGGCGCTGCCGGTGGCGGCTGCCCCGGTGGAGTCCTTCTGGCAGCACGACGCCGCCGCCCGCGACTGCGAGGAGGAGCAGTGGGAAGGGAAGGACCTCGCGGCGGTGAACTACCACTGCTCGGCCGGGACGCGGTCGTCGCGCCGCGCGTTCCCGCCGCCGCTGCCCTCCATGTCGCGCCGCGACGGCCCGTGCCTGCAGATGCGCCCACGTCGCGAGGACGGGCGCCTCGTGGTCGAGGCCGTGGCGGTGAGGCCGCGCGGGTACCTCCACGCGAGGCGCCAGGGCGGCCGCCTCCGCCTCTCCTTGGTCGAGTGCTGTGCTCGCGACCAGAGCGAGCAGGTCAAGGTCACCGCGGTGGCAGCAGAGGCGCCGTACTTCCCGGCCGTGGAGCCCAGGAACGTGCAGGAGGCAGAGTCGGAGGTGGAAATGGAAGAGGAAGACGAGGTTGACGAGGAGGAGGTGGAGGTGGTGGACAGGGGCACCGTCGTGGAGGTCAAGGTGAGCTCGCAGCCGCAAACGCCCGCCGCCGCCAAGGTGCACCGCTCGACGCTCGTGATCAACAAGTTCGTCGGCAGCACGCCGCTGTCCGTGGACCACCAACCCCGGTGCCACGCCGACACGACAGCAGAGCCCGAGGCGGAAGCCAGCGACGACGAGGCGGAGGCGGTGGCGCAGTCGTCACCACGCCCGAGCCTTCGCCGGGTGCCGTCGTCCACGACGACGCTGGCGGCCGCGGTCGCCGTGGCCTCGACTGGGACCGACGTCGTCCCGCCGGCTCCGGAGGACGACGACGACAATTGCGGCGGCGTGCACCTCTCCGCCTCCGCCGCCGCCGCCGAGCCCAAGCAGCTCCTGCTGTTCACGTCGCGGCGTGGGGACAAGCAGGACCTGCTGCAGAGCGTGCGGCGGTGCCGGCAGCTGCGGCAGAAGCCGCTCTTCATCCTGGAGCCCTACTGCATTGCCACCTCCTGAACAACAAAGCCGCCGTCGGCCGCATTCACAGCCACGCGACACACCGCTGCGATCGCGACGACAGCCCGGTCTTGTCGCCATTGCTAGCCCTAAATTAATCACTAGCAAATCAAGCACGGTCCTGATTAGCCCCCATTATAATAACCTCGTCAATCCGTCGCCGTCACAGTGGCCACTGCATGCTGGGCATTATGATTATTATTATTTTTGCGACACATCCTTCCCATGTGTTGCTTGGTGTTCTTTTTTGGGACTGCTCGTGCTGCATCGACCGGTCGCCCTTTGGTCCCTTTGCTTGCAGTGGCCTCTCGTGCGTGCTGTAATTGTTGTTGCTCTAGTAGTAGTAGCTTTGCTGCCTCCTTGTACTATTTGCGGTGTGATTTAAGTAATTTGCCAATGGATTAACAGATTCGCTGTATAAGCACACGCTTCTTAATGTCCCTATGGATTAGTAGATCCAGTGCTTTACTTGGATGAGGCCTTGGTGATTGGACGGATTAACAGAGCTTGTCGTTTTCAGAGGCATGGCGCCTTCGATTTTTTTTTCCTTTTCTTTTTAAAACCGTTTTCCTGCATGACGCCTACTACTAGCGCGGTATGTTGGATCCTGGAGAAGATTTCTGGAGAAGCCGTATGTGCGTACCGAACAATTGTCGCAATGGGAAAAAGGATAAGATAAAAAAAAGGATACGTGAACTAGTATGGCGTGTCTTGCTGCTTTGGGTAACCCTAGATCGATCACTGAGAGTGGATAGACAGATATATCATATATGTGACGTTTCGGTGCTATTCATACCAAAGATCCCTCGTGCTTTCTTTCGGAACATATAATGCTACATTACAGCTGGATTCTTCTTCTTTTTTTTTTTGGTTCTATGGCAATATCGCTTTATTGTGACAATTGGTTTGTTATAGTTTAGAAGTAGGTCGTAACAAGAAAAAATGTTATCGATATGAGGGCAACTGCAGCAACATATGAAGGCACGGACACCCAATTTTTTTAATTTCATATTATTTTTACAGAACGATTTGGATCTTATCTTTTGTGACAAATTATATCTATGGATAAACTATGGAAATGCCAACATTAAAGCTCCTTTTAGAGTTGCACCCTTTTGTTTCCAATGCATTCCCATTTCATAATAAGATTGTATGCATATACATACAATTAGTAGCAATACTCTTGTTTCCAATGCATAGGCGCGACAATTGGGAGAGGAGGGCGGCGGTAGCGGTGCGGGGGCGCCTTTGGCGCGGGGCAGGAGCGGTGGCATGCAGCGCAAAGGGCAGCGGCATGGAGGAGCGGTAGCCGCCGGCGCGGGGCGTCTCATTCTTTTGTTTTTTAACAAGCAACATCGCTGATTCTAAATTTGGCGGTGATGCGCCATTCCATCACCGTCGATCCTAATCCAACGGGTGGCTAAACCGGTGCTGATGTTGTTTTCGACCTGGCGGTGACGAAGTTGTGTACTAGCGAGTTCGTAGGCTTATCATCTTAATGTAGACCCCTAACCTGTTCAAACTCTACGGTCCTTGTGGATCGGATCGGGTGTGGCCACGCCAGTACACATGACGTGTTCTCTGTTATGTTCCTGGTTGGGCTACCTACCTTTGCCGGCGATGGAATACCAACTCTCGGATTAAACAACCAGCAGATACTGTAGCATATATCATCAGGCAGTCAGTCCACAGTAGGCAGCACTGCACTACTAGTGTCATGGAAAAGCTCCTCAGTGTCCGTTCCTTGCGCGTGTTGGGAGGCACAAAAAAGAAAGGTGGGGAAGGAATCCTCTCGACCAACGGAGATGGAGCTCACGCACTGAATTATTCGAGAGGGGGGTGGCCAACAAGGAACCAGCTCCATCCCCCGCGGTGGTTCAGATGACCGAGGATCTCGTCTCCACGTCACGTGTCCTGCGAGCCCCGGCTCGCTGTCACGGCAACTTGCAGGGCCGGTCCAGCAACTGGGCTGCGGTTGCAGGGCCTGGGAACCGGCTGGCCGCCGCCGCCCGCTGGCCGCTGTCAGGGGTCAGTCAATCATACGCCGCGGGCTGGATGCTCTGCACCGGAACGCAAAACACAACCGGCATGGATAGCCTGCACGGAGGGCGAGACCACCAGGACCCGGAGAACGACCAGTATGTGCTGAACCACACGTCCAGGCACACATCAGCATTCAGGCCTGGTCGGCAACCAGGAGCTGGTTGTGTCGCGCGCTGAACCACACGTACAGGCACACATCAGCCGCTTGCAACTACTGACTCGCGGACTCGTCTCCAAGGAGTTGCGCCCTCTCTCTGAGCGCTGACCAATTAAGCGGCTGTCACTGCCATTGCAATTGCAAGTAAACTGAAACTAGGGGGTGCCCGTTACGTTCTCACACCGAAACAGCAAAGGCTCCTCTGGTCTGGTGGTATCTCTGCCTTCAGCCGTCCTTCCCATCACGTCTGCCGATCTGCTTCTTCGTCTGCAAGGCACGCATGATCTGAACGAAAAGGGCAGCAGGAACCAAATCGTTCCTGAAGAACCACACGATCCGGCGTTATTCCTCTTCTCCTCCAAGGTTCAGTCTCCGTCGGCCGGCACACGGGAAAAGCGGTGGCAAAAGAGAGGTCCCGAGCAGATGGTCCACCGGAGATTTTGCGTAGGCCGCTACTGTTGTAGCGGGAACCGATGCTCATCCAGCTGACAAGATTTTGTCCCCGGCGGACGTACGTACTACACTTGTCGCAATGGCCTTGTGCCACAACACATTCTCTGTGTTTTTTTTTTCTGTAAGTGAATGAACCTGCTGCAGCTAAGCTTAAATGTAGTACCGTCCGAACAAAGTTTTAAGATCGAAACTGTTTTGGGACGGGAATTACAAATGCCGAGATGGAATGTGTGGTAGGAGAATCCAGTTGTTGGATGTTACTTCCTCCCTCGTCCCAAATTATTAGTCGTTTTGACTTTTTCAGATATATAGATTTTGTTATGCATCTAGAGACGATATATCTATATGTATAGCAAAATCTATGCATCTAAAAAAGCTAAAATGACTAATAATAATTTGGAACGGAGAGAGTAGTTATTTGTTATTGCCGGCCGCCCACTTATGACCCTAATTGAGCTGATGGTCCAAAGACAAGTAGGTAGCCATCATCAAGTGCTGATCAACGTATTAGCTAGGCTGAATTCCTCGGCTCAGTGCTCAAATAATTTAGCCACCCTCTCTCCCCAAAAGTACTTGTACGAACCCTCTCATGACCCATGAGGTCAAACTTTATTCCCCCATGTATGACACTATACATGATCTGTGGCATTCAGTGGAGGTGTTTGGTTCTTTCACCTATGCCTGTAGACACATTAGTCTGTCTGTCTATGGATAAGTTGCTAGATTTTTTTATCCCGACCAAGGGACTCCACTATGTCCCCCCTGTTTCTTTTTCATATGGGGGGTCAGCATTGCGGCTAAGAAAAAAAAAGCGCAGCGGCAGCAGCAGCAGAGAAATACCAAAGTCAACATGGAAAAGTTTCATCCCAAAGTCAACTGAGTAAACAAGTGACGACCGAAAGGGATGCGTGCATGGCCAATGGGCACAATTGCGTACGAATTAAGGGACGCCTCTTATCGGCTCACTTAGGCAAGAGAATTTTCGCCCAAATATAATTAATGCAGTGTAAAAACCAGCTGGTTCCATGATGCGCTGTTGTCATGTTGACCTACCCATATTAGAAAGTGCCCGTGTATTATACGCGCGAATGACGTATGGTACTTGGAGGGTACCAAGTCGATCGATCCCATTGGTATGCACGTATTAATTAACAAGAGTTTATATTTAAAAAGTCATGGAAAGGGTTAGCCCCACTATAGCATAGTTGTTGTTATAACAAGAGCTAAAGCTACACAGATATAGTTTATGGAAAATGAGAGCGTGCGTGGTGCATCACGACGTGGAAAAGAAAGAACCTAATACTTTCCCTGTCCTTGGCAAAAGTCACTTTAGTTTTACCATTAGTATAGCAAACTGCATCTTACAACCTCAAGTCGAAAAACTAATACCGACCGGAATATGAAAAAGTTCGCCTATACAACCTAACAATGGCAATGCACGGCTACTCTCTTCTGCCTTGGCCGCAAAAATAAAATTCCCACCTGAGAAATGAGGAAATAAAGCCCAGTTAGAATGTTCAGAAAAGAAACCAGCATGTTGGAGGAATTTTCATGTCAACAGGAAAATAATTGCTCAAAAAACTGGAAAATAAAATATCATGCAATTGGCTAAAAAAGGTCATGTGTGCATACGTACAAATGCAACATATTTGTAGGGACGGAGGCGAGCTGCCACTTTTAAAACTTTATAATTCACGACAACTGCTTCGTACGTTCTATGAGTATTGGAGGGTACAGTGGCCATTTCAAGACAGGGCACCTAAGCATGCATGCAGTAGCCATGCGCATCACTCACTCACTCACACACACACACACACACACACACACACACACACACACACACACACACACACACACACACACACACACTGCATCTTTGGCTGCAGGCGGATGTTCGATGGGCACACTCGGGGGCTTCCATTCGAATTCATCCGGATCGGAGATGCGACCTTATCTCCATCCACCGCAGCAAACATTCTCCCTTTCACCTTTCCCCGGCTTTCACCCTTTCAGCGGGACATAAAACTATTGCGCCCGCACGGCATCGCATGGCTCACGTTCAGCGCCGGCCGGCCGGCGCGAGCAGCAGACGCACAGTCACTGGCCAGTCTTTCCCCGGCTTTCACCCTTTCAGCGGGACATAAAACTATTGCGCCCGCACGGCATCGCATGGCTCACGTTCAGCGCCGGCCGGCCGGCGCGAGCAGCAGACGCACAGTCACTGGCCAGTGGCCAGCACCTCGCATCGCCGCCAAATTCCCTTGCCGCCTATGCATAAAGAAAGCGGCGGTTCCTCCTTCCACTTACAACGCAAGCCCTGCATGCGGAATGGACGCCGCGGTTCGGCCGTTGCGAAAGTAAGACGCGAGAGCGACAGCTGGTGGCGCCATGGATTCTTGGTATCCCGTAAAGGCCTCTCTCTCTCTCTCTCTCTCTCTCTCTCTCTCTCTCTCTCTCTCTCTCTCTCTCTCTCTCTCTCTCTCGTCCCTCTCTCGTGAGCAGTGACCTGTGCTCGATCAGAGGGCCATTAAAAAAAAAACGCCATAGCTCTATCCCAAATGCGCGCTGATTTTGCAGGAGTGAATCCCCTATGAATCTGTCGGTGAACGGTGGCCTCGTTCGGTCCAATCTGTCATGGAATTTGTCTGGCGCCCGTGATGTAGACCGCCGTGAAGAAGACAGTAGCAGCCTTGGCGCGACACACCGCTTTCTCGTCAGAAATTCAGAATGTGTTCTCTTTTCTTGGCATCTCATTTGCAGCCTTTAACCTCGAGACGCCACACACATGGGAATCATCGATTGGGCATCGTAGTGTTTGCTATAGCAAGGATCATCGCCGCGAAAGAACAATCTGCTCTGTGGCCAGAAACCCGGGAGCAGAGCAGAGCAGATCACCACCACGCGCCTTTTATTCCCCGGCGGCGCGGCCACGACGGCCGAGCAGATAGGATCGCCTGGGTTTCGTGGTGGCGAAGGAGCGCGAGTGAAAAGGCTATGTTGAGACTATCCCAACTTATTTGAGACAAAAAGGCTATGTTGTTGTAGTTGATAATAATGATGATTGTCTGTATTTAAAATGATACATGTAGATTTGTATTAAAATGCATTTTATAATATTATACTTTTATGCATTTATTAGAACAAAAATTAGTTATCAAAATTTTATTTTAGGAACAATGTCTATGCTCAAACAATAATTATTTGTAACTGTTTCCATTTGCAGTTTAGTTTACACTTCGAACAACAGTTAGCCAAAGTACCAAACAACAATAACTGAGAATAGTACTACCAAACAAGATAATTATGATGCAATAAAATGCTAAATGGAATCTCAAAAAATTAATCGCAATTTATTTTCCCAAATTCAATGCCAAATGCTTCTCATTTCTATGAGAATTTCATCATCGACGAATGTTGATTAATGTACAGTTACTTCTCACATATCTTCTATGTTCTACTGTTGTTTTTTGTCTCTGTTCCTGTTACTTTCCCATATTATATAGTAATAATTAGTGAATAATTAATGTGTTACTTTTGGCAATAATTTAGGTTTCACGTACCTGAAGTCTCTAAAAATTACAAAAGGGCATCAAGATGCCATCTAATATTATTGGCTGTGATTGTGAAGGAGATTGCGAAATGTTCATGTGATGAGCACAATGGATCTGATCTTCCTTACGTATCATATAAGGATATTGGCATGAAAGTTTGTGGTTAGAATTATAAGTGGCTTGAGAGAATTACTAACTTGAGATTAGCCAACAGTCAATCAAGGGCAACCATAATCTCAAGCTAGCAAATAAAAGATTCAAAATTTCTCAAAAAACACACTTTAATATCTAGATAAACATAATTTTCATAAAAGCTCAATCTAGAATCACTTAAATATGTGCATGATGTCAAACTAAGTTATGAGAATCCAAGATGTTTAATTCACTCCTCAACGCACAAAATCTTTACTCATCAAGTGGTTTGGTGAAGATATCGTCTAGTTGTTTATCAGTGCTCACATGGCTTAAAGCGATATCTCCTTTGGCTTTGTGGTCTTACAAGAAATGGTGTCTTATGTCAATGTGTTTAGTTCTTGAGTGGTTTACGGGGTTTTTAGTTAGCTTGATCGCACTCTCGTTATCACACAAGAGCGGGATTACTAAATAAGCAACCAAAGTCGCTCAAGCTGGACCTCATCCAAAGTAGTTGCACACAACAAGCAACTGCAACAACATACTCGGCCTTGGCGGTGGATAGGGCAACAGAGTTTATTTCTTGGAACTCCAAGACACTAAAGACCGTCCAAGGAATTGACAAGTCCCGGAACTGTTATTTTGACCGGCATAATCCGAATCAAAATAGTCAAGTAAATCAAAAGTGGAGCCTTTAGAATACCACAAGCTAATGTTCGGAGTGTAAACCTACCTTAGAATTCTCTTAACAGCCATAAGATGACATTTCTTAGAATTAGCTTGAAACCTTGCACATGTGCACACACTAAGCATAATATCGGGCCTAGATGCATAGAGGTAAAGCAAATATCCAATCATGAAGCGGTACAACTTTTGATCCACGCCATTACCATCTTCATTTACATCGAGATGTCCATTTGTTGGCATTGGTGTCTTGATGGGCTTGGCATTCTCCATGTCAAACTTATTGAGCATGTCTTTAGTGTACTTTGTTTGCCAAATGAATGTGCATTCCTTGAGTTGCTCGATTTGAAATCCAATAAAGAATTCAACTATTCCATCATAGACATCTCGAACCTCTTGGTCATGGTCCTACTAAACTCTTCACACCATTCTTGATTAGTATAATTAAATATAATGTTATTGACATATATTTAGCATGCAAATATATCATGTTCAACTTTACGAGTGAAGAGAGTAGGATCGGCTTTGCCTATCTCTAAGCCTTTTCTTAAAAAAAATCCTTAAGGCATTCATACCATGCTCTTGGGGCTTGCTTGAGCTCATATAGTGTCTTATGGAGCTTGTGATGTGGTTCGGTAGCTTCGGGTCTTTAAACCCCAATGGTTGCTCAACATAGACTAATTTGGAGACCAGTCCATTGAGAAAAGCACTCTTTACATCTACTTGATACAATTTGAAATCATGGTGAGTAGCATAGGCAAGTAATATATGAATTGGCTCAAGTCTAACTACGGGTGCATACATCTCACTGAAATACAAATCTTCATTTTATGTGAAGCTTTGAGCCAACAACCGAGTCTTGTTTCTTGTTACCACGCCATGTTCATCTTATTTATTGCGAAACACCCATTTTGTTCCAATGACATTTTGCTTGAAAACTTATATTAACAACTTATATTGAACGGTCTTGTTTTATATAAGTTGTCAATATAGCATCGTGGATCTTGTTTTATAGATCTAATAATAAGAAATGTATGTAGTGGTGCGGACATAATTGAAAACGGACACTCTATAAGAAAGTAATCACATTAGAATGAAAACAAAGAAAAATACGCATAGACCATGGCAGCCCACCTCTCATATTCTGGGCTGCAGCAGGCTGCGCACGGGTCGCGAGCTCGGCGCGAGCGTGACCCGCGCGAGTTAGTGGTGTTGTTTGGTTTGGTTATTTCAAGGGAATAGTAACATTTTGACCGGTATTACGGTGTCAAACAAAACCAGTTTACAAAACCAACTTCAGAATCATGTGCTAGAAACTCTGAAGATTCTAATAAGGTCTTTGACCGCGTGATTTGAGGATAGTTACTGTAGTTAATCATAGATTAATTACCGTCATTAGATTCGTCGCGAAAAGTTATACCCATCTCTGAAGAGGTTTTGCAAATAGACTTTATTTGGTTCTTCATGCAGATGCTAGAATATCCGTTCTAGGAAATGTATAATAGAACCAAATGGGGCCAGTTTTTACCGCCCCGGAAACGAGGCGAGAGCACATTGGGGCCTAGTGTATCCAGGCCGAATGGGGATACTGTTGGGTTTTGAGAAGGCCACAATTCTTTAGGCCGTGGTCGTTTGGGCCGAGCGCTGCGCATGCGCACAAACACATAGTAGGCCGGCATACATAATCACTTTCCACAAAACACCACACATGCCAACCACACCGGACCGGACACACATCACCATCGCGTTCCATCCGGCAAAGGCGAACGACAGACGATGAGCGGCCCTCAGGATGAGGTCGTCGTCATCCGCGCCGGTGAAGGGCGTCCGACTCGTCAGCACGGACGGGGATGTAAGCCTCAAGGGCCAAACGAGTGTGAGGGAAGAAAATAAATGCAACCGGGCCGAAACCAGACAACACTAGAACATTGCGCGGCGTTGCCGCGCAGAAATATGCCCTCCAGTTCAGGTTTATTTTAAAAAATTGAACTGCAAAAAGTCCGGGGGGATTTTCGTAAAATTGGTAGACTGCGGGAGTTATTTGGTATATTTGGTGTCGACGGAGTACCGGTCGATTACTGAAAAGTTCAAGGGGGTTTTCATAAAATTGATGGACATCAGAATCATTTTAACAAAGTCTAGAGTTTTTTTTACAAAATTCACGGAGTATGGCACGATTACTAAAAGTTCAGGGTTTTTTTTTGTAAAGTAAGGCTCCACGAAGTCCGAGGGGTTTTCCGTTAAATTGATGGACTCCATGTTCATTTTAACAAAGCTCGGGTTTTTTTTTTGCAAAATTTACATCCCTATCTATTCCTGACCATCGGATCGCGATCCGACGGCCGATGTTTTCGGAGCCCACGTGGCCCCTTTCCCTGGCCGCGAGCGCGACCAGGTTTCAGTAAAGAAAGATAACAGATGCAAATTTGGCCCACAACGTTAAACAATACCAAATCACAACCCCACCACGAATCTGCAAACAAAACACAGCCGTGTTTCCAAAAGGTGTGACCCTTTGAGTCCTAAGAAATGGGCTCCACCGCCGGAAGGATGGGTTATGGTGAATGTTGATGCAGCTGTGTTTGCAGAATCAAATCGTATGGGCATTGGTTTGGTGATTAGAGGCCACAGGGCCAATTTCCTGGCTGCATGTAGGCAGGGATTTGATAGGATCACTGAACCAGAAATTACAGAGGCGATTGCTTTCAGGCATGCAGTCTACTTTGTTTCAGCCCTTCCATATGACAAAGTGATAGTTGCTTCTGACAGTCTCAATGTGGTACAGAAAATTAAATCAGCAAACAAGGATCGATCTGAAACTGGTGTACTCGTCGAAGACATCAAGCATGCAGCTAGAGCTTCTATTGCTTTCTCTTTTATACATGTCAGCAGAAATTGTAATGAGGTAGCACATGTTCTAGCTAGATCAGTCGTTCAACTTTCTGAATCGGTTTGGTTTCATGAGGCTCCGGAGTTTATCCGAGCTTCTCTCTGTAACGATCGGTTGATTGATTAGTACATAAACTACCCGTTACTCTCAAAAAAAATCACAGCCGTACAAAACCAAGTGATAACATACATGAAACCAAATCCTCGGGCTCCGCTCAGTTTTGAAGTAAGGGACTGGTGAGCTCCGTAGCCCTAACGCAGAGCTAGGCATGAGAGGGAACGGCGGCGGATGATTTAGATTTCTGATATGAGTGGTGGTGTGGAAAAATACGAAAAGATAAGATTTCATCAAACAAGAGTGATGGCCTTGAGTAGAACTAAGCATTACTACTCATGGGCTATTGGCCTACTGTGTTTCAAGTACTAGAGTACGCTTTTCACGTTTAATTGTTACTACTAAAGCTTCAAACTGTTTTGAGATAAGTTACTTAGTTTTATTCAGCACTACATGTGCGGGTGCATAGGCTTAATTTTGATATTGATCGTGCCACTTTTTTTTCTTTTTTATTAAGAAGAATGGAAGTGAAATCATTTTTTTCCTATATTTGGAAATTTTGATTCCTTGAATGAAGAGAAACAATGCATACAATTTGTTTTCAATTAATTTGTACTCTATTCCTGCTGCATAAGATTTGTGTCGACCTAAGCTATGAGATAGCAGAACATGATACATATTTTTAGAATTATTTTCAATATAATATAATTAATACTTAATTAAATATATTTTCAAATTAAAATCTAATTAGATTTTCCAAAATATTTTAAAAAAAAATTATGCGTGTCATACTTCCGTCTATGCTAGTGAGACAAAATCAACGGAGCGATGATGTACGTAAATCCCCCGTTGTTCCCTTCTTGGGTAAGAAACAGCAGATGCACGCGAAAGGGGCGGTGGGCTCAGGAGCGAAGCGAACGGCCCAATCGGCCCATGCAGCAGGTGGCCCGCGGGGCCGGCTGGGCCATTCATGCCGGATTCCCGGCCGAGCGATCGGGCCGAGCTACCCTTGACTAGCAGAAAAGACGTTTCCCGGCCCAGTTTCCAGCGAGTTTTCACTCGGCTGTGGCAGTTTCGCCAGCACACAACAGCCAGGCTTTTCTCGCTGGCCGAGACCCGCCCGAGAGCTAGCTAGCTTGATGATCTCGGTTCCATGAACCTGCTGCCTGCCAACGCTGCGATGAACAACTGGTGTTACTATACCTTATCATCCCGGCCGTACGTCCAAGGCTGTTTCCAGCTCTCAAGGACAGTGTTGGGGATCGGACTTTTGGGAATGCGGGAGATTAATCCCAGCCTCGAAAATATCTCATAATCTCTGCAGGACCCGATGTTAGGTAACAAGAGCGTCCGAAGGGTGCTCGGTGCCAACCAAGACACCGAAGACCGGGAGGCTCACCTTCGGGAGGCCGAAGGTGACGACTGATCGTTCAGGAGCACGCCAGAAGACCACAACCTGCGGAGCATCGAGGGGATCACCTTTGGGAGGCCGAAGCTGACGGTTGATTGCTCAGGAGCACAAGCCTGAAGGCTAGAACCTGCGAAGGTTTTCGCGACCCGAAGGATATCGAGTGCGGAATGCAACCCGGACGAAGGTCCTCAGAACCTTCGTCAGAAGTAGGCGTGCGTGTGAAACGTGAATACGTGAGAATGTCGAATTTGTGCACCTCTCACCGTGTAATTTTACACTGAAACCATCTGTAAGTGAGCTGTAAAAGAGTTGGAGGAGGGCAATTCGGGGATATCTGGCCGATGGCCAAGGGTATAAATAGTCCCTCTCTCCACAGTGTAAAGGGTTGAATTTTCTGGTTATTACTGTAGAATTAAGTGCATACCTTCATTGCCATTTTCATACTGTTCATGCTTCCTGTTTGGGCATCTAAGAAGCAAAGATCCTAACAGCGGCGCCCACTGTTCCAGTTCGAAAAACAACCTTCAATGGCCCCAGCGAAGAGGAAAGCCCCCGCCGGCACCACTAGCAACTCCACTCAGCCTGGCCCTATCCTCGATGGCTCTCCATCGCAGCACGAAGAATCCAACCCACGAATTGAAGACATCACCACCGAAGCTGTTCTTCATGGAGATCTAGTTGAAGACAGCGAAGACACCGAAGCTCATCAAAACCAATCCGCGGAGCTCACCGAAGCAGCACTCAAGCTCAAGGCCCTTGAAATGAAGAAAAGACACATCGAAGCTCAGCTCGCCACCAAAAAGAGGGCACTGGACCACGCAAACAAGCTAGCCGAGGTCAGGCGCAAACTAGCAGAAATGGAGGCAGAAGTTGAGAATTTGCAGAGGACATACCAAGAAATGCCCGAAGATTCTGCCCAACAAGAAAACCGCGTCATCCACCAGACAACCTTCGATCACAATGAAGACCGAAGGCTACCACCGGTCAACCTCCCATTTGACCCGACCTCGCCACTCTCAGTCGCTCTGCAGCGAAATTTATGGCCGCTCGGCTACAAGCCCACACAACTCCCCAAGTACAATGCTACAACTGATCCAACCCAGTTCCTCATGACCTACGAAGCAACAATTGCTTCAGTCGGAGGTGACGACTCAACCATGGCCAAGTCCTTTGTCATGGCTTGCGAAGGTTCTGTGGCCAACTGGTACTCATACCTTCCCCAACCATCAATCAATAACTGGTACCAGCTGAAAGGTAGGCTCCTCCAGGACTTCCAGGGTTTCAGAAGGCTAAACACCAACACTGTGAAAGACTTCAAGTGCCCACAGCACGACCGCGAGCCTCTCTATGACTATTTCCGGAGGTTCGTTCAGAAGAAGGCTCAAATCCCAAACTTTCCGGAGAAAGATGCGATTGAGAAATGCATCGAAGGTCTCCTGCCTGGCCAGCTTGCTTCTCATCTCACAAGAGAGCCCCCGAAGACACTGGAGGAGTTCTATACAGAAGCAGAAAAATATGCGAAGTCAGATGCCAACCACCGCAGAAGGGTAGGGCAAAAAAGAATTATGCGTCAGGCAGAAAAATACAATCAGCAAACAAGGCAGCAAGAGAAGTAGCCAGCTCAGCAACTCATTTTACCTGTGGAACCTTCACAAGATGATGAGGAACAGTTAACCTTTGATCCCTTCATGATATCACCAGAGTCGGAACCTCAACACACAAATAACAAGCAACCTTCGTCCGGAGCACAGGGCAGAGGTCGCAGCAGAGGAAGAGGCCGAGGTCGCGGACCTTTGCGTGAGCCCAAAAAATTCTTCTGTCACTTCCACGGGTCTGACTCTGATCATAGAACAAACCAGTGCCCGGAGGAGAAGAAGACCTTCGAGAGAATGGAGTTCGAGAAAAAAGTCAAGCTAGTTGGGCATACTACATGACCTCAGACTCCACAAACTCAACCTCAATAAATACAGTACACACAACCTTTATTCGTTCCACCCCCCATTTACCCAAGCATACCGTCCACCCATGTTCAACTATAACTACAACCACAACTGGCAGCCGCAGCCAAACCCTCAAGCACAACCCAATCAACCCACCACCCAAGCTCAGCCGACACAAGAGCAGTTACCACCACCCCCAATCCACCCACCAAAATAAGAAAACCAAACCACAAATAGCCAACCCTCGGTACTACCAACCTTCGAGATGATCATGCCCATCTCCGGAGGTTCCACCCTGGACTTCGAAAACAAGAGACAACTTCAAGCAAGTCCATTGCATCGTCTCCGAAGGTCCAACCAAGAGAACCCAGTAGTCACACTCTCCGATCACCTTCTCCAAAGAAGATGTCAACCTCATCAGCTACCCACACACAGATGCTCATGTCATCGAGGCAAATATTCAGGGCTGGAGGATTGGCAGAATACTAGTTGACACTGGCAGTTCTGCAGATATCATCTTTTCTGACACCTTTGACAAAATGGGCATCGACCGAAGCCTGCTTCAGCCTTCGGAAATCCTTTTAATGGGATTCGGAGGAAAAAAAAGTGAATGCAATCGGCAAACTATCACTCTCTATGTCCATCAGTGACACAGCCAACACAAGAACAGAACATATCACCTTCGATGTGGTAGAGATGCCCTATCCCTATCGACCAATCCTAGGAAGGGGGACCATCGACAAGTTTGAAGCTATTGTTCACCAACTATACTTATGCATGAAGATTCCAGCACCTGCGGGGGTCATCACTGTCCGTGGCGACCAGCAGCTTGCAAGAGACATAGAGCGGGGCTACACCCCAGGCCAGAAAAATGTCCACAACCGTCGGACCGAATCCAAGTCCCATACCTTCAAACAACAGCAGAAAGACAAAGAAAAAATAACCTTCGAAGAAGATTGCGAAGTCAAGAAAATCCCCCTAGACGAGCACCTTCCTGACAAAATTGTAACTATCAATGCAACCCTCGAGCCCGTGGAAGAAAAAGAGCTTCTCGAGTTCCTACGCAAAAATCAAGATGTTTTTGCATGGTCCGCCAGTGACCTTCGGGGTGTCAGCAGAGATATCATTGAGCATCGCTTGGATATCAACCCCAACATCAAGCCGAGGAAGCAGAAACTTCGCAAAATGGTAGATGAAAAAGTTGCGGCAGTCAAAGCCGAAGTCCAGAGACTGTTAGATGCAAATGTTATTCGAGAAGTCAAGTACCCAACATGACTGGCAAACACCGTGCCGGTCAAAAAGAAGAATGGCAAGTGGCGCATGTGCATCGATTTCACTGATCTCAATAAAGCATGTCCGAAGGATGACTTCCCGCTGCCAAGAATCGACAGAGTCGTTGATGATGCGGCAAACAGTCAACTGATGTCTCTGCTGGACTGTTTCTCCGGATACCATCAGATATGGATGAGAAAAGAAGATGAAGAGAAAACAAGCTTCATAACACCCTTCGGCACCTACTGCTTCGTGAGGATGCCCGAAGGATTGAAGAATGTAGGACAGTCTTTTTCAAGAATGTGTTCAGTGGTTTTAGAGCACCAACTCAGAAGGAATGTCTTGGCTCATGTTGATGATATTGTTGTGACCAGCTCAATAAGGAGCAACCATGTGGCATATTTGGCTGAAACCTTCGCCAGCATAAGAAAAGTAGGGTTATCCTTAAACCCCAACAAGTGTATCTTTGGAGTTCACAGGGGAAAAGTGCTAGGATGCCTCGTGTCCACAAAGGGCATCGAAGCAAATCTTGATAAAATAAAAACTCTCTGGAACATGGATTAATCCAGGTCCATCAGGGACGTTCAGAAACTCACAGGGAGGATAGCAGCACTAAACAGATTTATCCCTCGCTCCGCTGACCGAAGCCTACCATTCTTCAAGGTCCTTCGCAATGCAAACAAATTCGAGTGGGGCCTCGAGCAAAGCGAAGCCCTTCGGGCACTCAAAAATCATCTCTAGAACATGGTCAAAATGACCTCACCTGACCCGAAGGATGTGTTACTCCTGTACATCGCAGCATACTACTCTGCTGTCAGTGCAGCGCTCGTCCTCGAGAGAGAAGTGGGGAAAAGAAGAAGCTGCTACCTGTCTACTTCATATCCGAAGCTCTTGCAGGCTCGAAGCTCCTGTACTCAGAGCTAGAGAAAATTGCATATGCAGTAGTCATGTCTGCTCGGAAACTTCGACATTATTTCGAAGCTCACAAGATAATCGTAGTCACATATCAACCTCTGCATGACTTGTTCAGTAACAGAGAGGCCTCAGTCAGAATTGCCAAATGGGCTTCGGAACTCTCTGAGTTCTACATAGACTTTGAGAGAAGAACAGCCATCAAGTCACAAGTATTGGCAGACTTCATTGCCGATTGGACATCCCCAACCTTCAAGGACGAATCTTCGACTGAAACCTGGATCGTGCACTGCGACGGGGCCTGGTGCAATGAAGGAGCAGGTATTGCTGCAATCATAGAGTCTTCTTCGGGAGCAAAAACAAGATACGCAGCACGTCTAAGCTTCGGCAACCTCGAATCACCAACCAACAACACCACCGAGTACGAAGCCTTGCTCCTGGGCCTTCGCAAAATGAAAGCCCTTGACCATCAAAACTTCATTGTCAGAATAGATTCGAAGGTTGTCAGAGACCACATCGAAAAGGACTCGGAGGCAAGAAAATCAGAGCTCATCGAGTACCTCGATGCCGTCAGATCCATGGAGAAGTATTTCAAGGGCTTCGATATCGTCCATATCCCGAGGCACATGAACGACGAAGCTGACAAGCTGGCAAAGGCAGCATCAAAAAAGAGTAGTTACCTTCGGATGTATTCTTCGAAGAGATCTCAAAACCTTCGGTCAAATCAAGAAAAGAAAAGCAGGTCTCAGTCATCTCAGCTGAAGACTGGATAACACCTATAATGGAGTACCTTCGGGGAAGCATTGAACTGGCAAATGATAAAGAGGAGAAAAAAATGTTCCAAAGAGCAAGGGGCTACATAATCTCCGAGGGTGAGCTGTACAAGTCAGGCGTCACCAGCCCATGGCTAAAATACATCTCCATAGCTGAAGGCATTGAGCTCCTCTAGGAAATACACTCCAGGTTCTGTGGTTCCCACATTGGCTTCAGACAACTCGTCTCCAAAGCCTTCAGCCAAGGATTTTTCTGGCCCATGGCGCTAAAGGACGGCCAGCACATAGTCAAGACATGCCAAGCATGCCAGATGATGGGCCCGAAGTCCTCAAAACATTCGGAGCCAACCCAGCTAATACCTCCGACCTGGCCCCTGCAAAGATGGGGAATTGACCTGATTGGACCGCTACCCACTGCTCAAGGCAATTACAAATACGCAACAGTTGTTGTCGAGTACTTCACAAAGTGGATCGAAGCCAAGCCCCTCATCGACATCACATCAGAAACAATTAGAAAATTCTTCTAGCAGAACATCATCTGCAAATTCGGGGTCCCACAGGAAATTACCGTCGATAATAGAAAACAGTTTGATTCACAACTCTTCAGAGAGTTCTGTTACAGTGTAGGCACGAAGGCAATCTTTGCTTCGGTTTACCACCCGCAATCTAATGGGGCCGTTGAAAGAGCCAACGGCATCATCTTCGGCAGCATAAAAAAATGCATGTTTGACCAGAAAAAGGACAAATGGGCGGATGAATTGCCGAAGGTCATCTGGTCCCACAACACCTCAGAATCAAGAACAACGAAGTTCACCCCATTCAGGTTACTCTATGGTGCCGAAGCAATGACACCATAGGAGCTTAAAAACCGAAGCCTAAGGGTGACTCACCAAGTCGCGGCCATACCATCAAGCGACAAGGATCTTATGGAACTAGATATCCTTTAAGCTTCGGAAAATCTTGAGAAGTATCAACAAGAAACCACGAAGTGGAGAGACAAAAAGGTCGTGAAAAAGAACATCACAGTCGGGGACTGGGTCCTAAAAAGAAAATCAAACGCCGAAACCTTCGGTAAGCTTAACTCAAAGTGGGAAGGGCCTTTCCTAGTGACCAAAAGCAACAGGCCAGAGTCTTACCACCTGTCTGACGTCGAAGGCAACGAGCTGCAGCATCCGTGGAATGCTGACAGCCTCAAGAAGTACTACATATGAGCATGTAAAAAGGCCGCATCGCAAGACTATAAGCGATTGTGGACCTTTGCAGCTGTTTTCATTTCTTTTTATATTGTAAAGAGCCGTACTTTTTTCCTCACAAGGGGAAACTCCATACCGGAGGTGAGGTTTTTAACGAGGCGGACCCGTTGTAAGCTAATTCAATACAATGAATTTCCCCCAAGAAAAGTGCCCCCTTCGCCTAAGCAGCCCAAATGGCAAACTTCGGCAAGCATCTACATGCTCCTCAAAATAGTAAGTTAGCAAAGTATGCAGAATCCGCAAACTTTGCATACTTATCAAACCAAACGCCAAGGGGCTTCGACCTGTCAAAAGATCCGAACCAAAAAAACCTTCGGCACCCAAAGGCACAATAAGTGCTTGCTAAATAAACGCCAAGGGGCTTCGACCTTTCAAAAGGTCCGAACCAAAAAACCTCCGGCACCAAAAGTCACAACAAGTGCAAACCAAATGCCAAGGGGTTTCGACCTTTCAAAAGGTCCGAACCAGAAAACCTCCGGCACCAAAAAGCACAACAAGTGCAAACCAAAAGCCAAGGGGCTTCGACCTTTCAAAATGCCCGAACCAAAAAACCTTCGGCACCAAAAGGCACAACAAGTGCAAACCAAACGCCAAAGGGCTTCGACCTTTCAAAAGGTCCGAACCAAAAAACTTCCGGCACCAAAAGGCACAACAAGTGCAAACCAAACGCCAAGGGACTTCGACCTTTCAAAAGGTCCGAACCAAAAAACCTCCGGCACCAAAAGGCACAACAAGTGCAAACCAAACGCCAAGGGGCTTTGACCTTTTAAAAGGTCCGAACCAAAAAACCTCCGGCGCAAAAGGTACAACAAGTCCAAGGCCAAGGGGCCCCGGCCTTTTTCAAAAGGCACGAATCAAAACCTTCGGCACAAAAACACAATAACTGCCAAACAAATCAAAAACCTTCGGCTCTAAACGAAGGAAAAAGTGCACCAAGCGCCAAGGTACCTCAATTTCCTGAAGACGCAAATCAAAAATACCCTCGGCAGAATCGAAAGATGGAAGCCAGAAAGGGGGGAGATGTTTTTCTATCTGAACCCTCGGCATCCATCATTCGACCCCACCGAAGCAAATTCAAAGAAGAAAACAACCCTTGGAGACAACAACCAAAGGGGAAGACATTTTTTCCAAAACACAAAATTTACGCACGTTGCCTCGTCAGTGAACAAACTACCTCTCGAAGGCCAATAGAAAGAAGGGAACCTTTCTCTCCCAAACTACCACCAACACCGGTAACCCTCAAGCAACGAGCCGTTAGGAAGGGGGGGTGACATTTTTCTCCAAAAAAACATATCCCTAACGCTCGTTACTTTCGATGGCAACAACTCACTACCCGAAGGATACAGCCAACACCCAATGTAAGGGGGAGACGTTTTTCTTAAGCTCGACAAATCTTCACGCGAAGGTACTTACCCTTGCCAAAAGCAACTAGAAAGCGGGAGACGCTTTTCTAAAGCATTCAAACACATAACACCCGAAGCAACCTAAAAGGCTTCGGACAAAGAGTTTCGATGAGCCATGTGCGAGAAAGGGGGGAGATGTTTTTTCCCAATATTTCCCTCGCACACCGCTCATCGAGACCCAACTCTACTCACGAACCCGAAGAATACGGGAGATGTTTTTCCTTCGCGCACAACAAAGCATCTTGAAGGATGCACATAACAAAGCACCCCGAATGATGCACACAACAAAACATCTCGAAGGATGCGAGCAAAAGCACCTCGAAGGATGCACTTCGTAGAACATCGCGAAGGTCAATTTAAGTCACCAAAACAAACACGATTACAAAGATTTACGACCGGACCAGCATAAGTATTTTGCCATGCTGCATCCGGGACGAGCAAAGCTGAAAGCCTCCCAGCTCATCAATACCACAGCGTTGTTCACATCCTGCAGCATGGGAATATTTACAAACAAAATCTAAAGTCCCCAAAACAAATTCCTACAAGCTAATCTTTAGACCTGAGCCCCCGGTGATCTGCTGGCATTGCGTCCCGAAGGAGACCTCCTAGCCCCGGGCACCCGGTCTCCTTCTGAAGGTTCATCAGGAACCATCTCCTGTGCAAACAAGAGAACTTTGTCAGAAGCAAGCAAAAAAGAGAGAGGAAAGTCACACGGAAGAAACCCCACCTCAGAAGCTGCGACTGCAAAAGTTCGAACGACATCCTTGCCCGAAGGCCCCCAGAACCTCTCGAAAAATGCAACTTTCACATCCTGGATCCTGGCCACTTCCTCAGATAAACCTTCGTAGGGGGACATACCAGAACCCCTCCTGCAGCTTGGCGAGGTCAATCGCACCAGCGCGAAGGAGGTTGCCAACGAGCCCCTCGAAGGAGACGGAAGCCGCGTTGTCATTTGCAACACTCATCACCTCTCCGAGTCCTTCAAATTCAGACACCATCCAATCCAACAGCTGAACGATTACTTGAGAACCTTCGGCCGGTTTAGGCAAGGGCAAAGGCTCCGCTCCAAGCGCAGCAAGTGCCCTCTTGTACTCCTGGTACACCCCTTCGGCCCGACCAGCGACCTCCGTAAAGACCTGCTCGAGCTCATCCATCTTGGAATGAACCGCCTCCAGCTCCGTGATCTTCCCCTTAAGAGCGGCTTTTTCGTTCGCGTCCTCTTCCACCGTCTTCCGAAGACTCTCTAGCACCTTCTGGTTGTCCTTCGCCGTCGTCTCCAACTTAACGCACTTCCCCTTCAATTGCTTGTTCTCGTCCTTCAGAGCGAGAACCTCCGCTTCAGCCCGCCGCAGTTTGTCCGCTAGACTCAATCTCTCGGTGGCGCTCTTGACCCGAAGGTCCGCATCCGCCTTGGCCTTCTGCATCAAAATACGGCTGGCGTGGGCAAGCTTCTTGCTCAAGTCAGTAACGATGAAGGTAGCGTCGGAGGTGGACGTTTCTTCCACGGCTGCATTAAACTCTGAATCAAACACAAAATCTCCTTCGGGGGCACCAAAAAGTGAACAAAAGCTAAACGCAATCAGGCTCCGCCTTACCCTTTTCTGGGGGGAGAATCCTGGTCGTGCCAGGCCCTTGCATCACAGCCAAAAGCTGCTTCATCAACGCAGGCACAGCTGCGAAGGAAATAAAAAGAGGGATCATCTAAGATCACAAACAAACCAAGGGCTAAAAAAAAGGAAACGAAGCTTACCGGTTTCGTCAAAGTTCAACCCCTCCAACATCTCCACCTCCTTATCCGAAGGTAGAGCCGAGGACCCACTTGGGAAATCCCCGCCCCTGAGAAAGAGCAGCGTCTCACCAACCAAAACCTCCCCCTCCTCGGCACCCGCTGCAAGGGTAGGTGTGGCGACCGCCGTCACCGGCACCGGAGCCTTTGGAGCACCGGCCGCAGGCCTGGTGGGCCTCGGCTCAGGCGGCTTCGGAATGTCTGAAGGCTTGGCACCAATCTTAACAAGACTCTGAATCCTCCGGCGTTTCGTTATACCTTCGGGGCAACAATAAAGGTTAATCAGTGCCTTCGCCACCTCAACCCGACGGCCGAAACCAAAAAGCATGGTCCCGTACTCGTCGCTAAGATCATAACGGGATCTAAAAAGCCTCCCTTCGGAAACTACGATCTCCCCGCCCACCGTCCCCATGAGCTCTTCCATAAATGAGGGCGTACCACTATCTCCCGAAGAAACCTCCTCGTCCCGCGCCTTCCTCTTAGCGCTCTCGGCCCTCGCAACCGAAGCCTTCGAGCTCGAAGGTTTCCTCCCCCTCCCGCGACCCCGACCACTACCTCTGCCACCTTCGCCCGAAGTCCCCACCTCCTCTTTCTTAGCCTTGCCCTTGGACTTCTTCGACGCCACCTCGAAGCCAACATTGCTCGGAGGCGTCATCCTCGGAACCGCACCCGCGGGCACCGGCCGAAGGCCGTACTCCACGCCCATCTCCACCAAGCATCTGTTCAAACGAAGGTTCCTCTTGCAAACCTCGACCAAGGAAAGATATTCCTTCCTATTCCAAGGCCCCAAGATGTCCGAGGCCTCCCGCTACAACTCGGCAACAATCACCTCATCACTAGAACCTTCGGGCCTTCGAAGCCCAAGAACTGGAGAGGTCAAGTCATACTCCATCCCAGAAACATGCTTTCGCCCGAACCCTCGAGGAGACCAACCAGCGGACAAAGGTCAAATCCCCGCGGCCAAAAACTCTTCCACCACATCTCTACCGCTGCAAACCTGGCAAGCTGTCATGAAGGCTTCCACACACGGCTTAAAGCCCGGCGCACGCTTGTTGTACGCAGGTTGATAAGTATGATCGAACGCCTCGATATCCGAAGCTAACAAAAAACCTCTCCTCGCTCGAGCTCTCGGGATCCGGAAAACCGATCTTGACATAAAACCAGTACTCCAGCCAATTTCCCTCCCATTTGTTTTTCTGGGCTGCGGCAAGCACAACCTTCGTCAAGCCTATCTTCTTGTTGGACTTGCGAGGGACGAAGGTGCAACACCCATTCTGCACCTCACTCTCTTCTTCATCATCATCCACAAAAACCTTCCGAGGCTGACAGTGCAACTGAAAGAGCATGCAAAAGGCATCAACGGACACCCCACCTCCGAACGTCCTCGCAACCCACAAAAATTTGGACAATGCTGCTATCCCGTTCGGGGAAAAATGGTGAAGCTTCACATTGAATGGCTCCAGCAGCTTCGGAACTACTAGATCCATCGGAATGCGCAAACCAGCGGTAAAAAAATCCTTAAACACCACCACCTCTCCAGGCCGAGGCACTGGGAAAACCTCTAGGCCAGGAGGATGACACACACCTTCGGGAAAATATCCTTTTGAAACATAGAAATCGATCGTACTCTGAGAGACGACAGATGGCTCGAAGTGCAAAGTCTTACGCTTCTCAGGAGCCATCAGATCAGAAACACTCGCTGAAACCCCCGAAAGACTGCCGCTGGCCTATTCTTGTTGGGCTGGCAGACGCGAGGCCTCAGACCCTTCGGGATGTTCAACGGGATCAGAGTCTGCGCGGAGAATCGCCCTCTTAATAAATGCCATATCTACATAAAAGCGAAGAAAGGCAAATTAGAAAAAAAGGTTCAAACGAACCTTCGATTAACCTCGTTGTTTGCCTAGTACGAGCCATGAACTGCTAATCTACTTACACCGAGAAAAACGAGCAGCTTGATCTCGCACGAAGCGGAACCTTCGGAAGAAGCGCTTTATAGCAAAAAGCGTCGAAGGTAAGCAAAGCTCAAGAGGGCACATGTTTTACCCCCACCCCCCGCTTATATAGGCGGGGGGAAAGCAACAGTACCAACGGTAAAATCGAGGAGTCGGCAGCCCAAGCGACGCAATCGGAGCCTGACACTTACACAACCAAAACCGACTGTTGCAGCCGACGGTTCGGGAGACGTTTTTCCTCGGGAGCTTCCCGAAGGTTACGCGCAATCTTCTTCATTAACACGGGTTCAGACCGTCGGCTTCGGACCTCGCCCTCGAGGGGCTACTGTTGGGGATTGGACCTTCGGGAATGCGCCCGGAGGTTAATCCCAGCCTCGAAAACATCTCCTAACATGTCTGCAGGACTCCGGTGTTGGGTAACAAGAGCGCCCGAAGGGTGCTCGGTGCCAACCAAGACACTGAGGACCGGGAGGCCCACCTTCGGGAGGCCGAAGGTGACGACTGATCGCTCAGGAGCACGCCAGAAGACCACAACCTGCGGAGCATCGAGGGGATCACCTTCGGGAGGCTGAAGCTGACGGTTGATTGCTCAGGAGCACAAGTCTGAAGGCTAGAACCTGCGAAGATTTTCGAGACCCGAAGGATATCGAGTGCGGAATGCAACCCGGACGAAGGTCCTCAGAACCTTCGTCGGGAGTTGGCGTGCGTGTGAAACATGAATACGTGAGAAGGTCGAATTTGTGCACCTCTCACCATGTAATTTTACCCAGAAACCATCTGTAAGTGAGCTGTAAAAGAGTTGGAGGAGGGCAATTCGGAGATATCTGGCCGATGACCAAGGGTATAAATAGCCCCCTCTCCACAGTGTAAAGGGTTGAATTTTCTGGTTATTACTGGAGAATTAAGTGTATACCATTATTGTCATTTTTATAGTATTCATGCTCCATATTTAGGCATCTAAAAAGCAAAGATCCCAACAGACAGCAAGAAATCATCTAAAAGAAAACTGCCGCAACCGCAAGCAGGAAGAAAAACCTCTACCTTGTCCTAGGATAACTGGTGTTGTCCCTGAAACACGAGACGGCGACTGTGCTCAGATCCCCATCAGTGTCTGACTATTATTAGTGTCTGACTATTATTAGCAGGCGATTGGCAGAGAGAGAGATGCAATCGTGGTTCGGTCAAACAGTAGGGCAAGTGATGGGGGCGGGCAGTGAGAGTACACACGCTAGACATTACTCCAGCAGCAGCGAGCAGACGATGACAGCACGGACACGAGTGAGTCAGAGAGGTGAGAGAGAGAAGGGAAGGGCCGGTCCGGTCATGCTGCATGCTCGCTCTGCCCCTGCAGTCTAGGGGACACTCACGCTACCAGCAGCAGCTAGCTAGCCCATGTAGGCTGCTGTTGCTGCTTTGTAGGTGGAGTGTTTGCTCTGCGCAGGCGCACCCACCCACCCACCACCACGCCATGCCCATGGCCATATGCTCGCTCGTACGTACCAAACTCAGATCAGTCACTGCTCACCTATAGCGACAAGTGAAAGCGGAGCTGACGCCGGCGCGCACGCAGCGGAAGGAGGAGGCGCGATGGGCGGCGATGGCCGATGGCACTGTTGCCATGCGCCATTCCCAGCTAGCTGCGGGCAGTCGATGCTTGCTAGCAGCTCGATTGACATATCCATAACTATTTAGTTGCCAGCTAGTAGCTTGATGGACATATCCATCAAGCTACAGTCAAAGGCGCGTTTAGTTTCCTAAAAATTTTGGAAAAATTACTGTAATTTTTCAACCGAAGATTAGAAGAACTAAACATGGTCTAATTATAAATCTAATTACACGGATGAACAACGTGATACGAATCTATTAAGCCTAATTAATCCGTCATTAAAGATTGATTACTGTAGCACGACATTATCTAATTGTTGCATAATTAGATTCATTAGATTCGTCTCGCGATTTTGTCCAGGGGTTGTGGAATGAGTTTTGTCAGTTATTCATATTTAATATTTTTAATTATTAGTCAAATGTTTAAAATTACTGTAGCACATGAAAATTCTTGGAAACTAAACGGGCCCGTACCTCCCTACCTCTAGCATTTGGACCAGAATCCTGCTGCGAGGACTGTGACTGTAGGGGCAGGGTGAACCGTTAAAGAAGCTCAGCTACGTCGTCGTCGGTTCGAAGGGCGATTCATGTCTCTGAGGCCCCGTTCACTTTCCAAAAAAATTTCTGCAGTAACCATCACATCGAATTTTTGGATATATACATGAAATATTAAATGTAATTGAAAAAATAACTAATTATACAGTCTAACTGATTAGCACGAGATGAATTTTTTAAGTCTAATTAGTTTATGATTGGATATTATTTGTTAAGTAACAATGAAATATGCTACAGTAACTTTTCACCACCTTTTCGCGAACCGAATGGGCCTGAATTTTACAAGAGTGAATCGATCCCATTCAATGAGACCTCTCGATCTTTAGAGTTTAGGCATGTTTAGATCCAAAACACAAAATACAAAAATTTTATAAATCGCTTGTATAGTATACTAAATGTAGTCGAGAAATAAATCATATTATACAAATAGACTGTAAATCACGAGACGAATCTAAAGAGTCTAATTAGGATGTGATTAGACACTAAATTGCTACAGTAAATATACTTTAATAATGAATTATTAGGCTCATTAGATTCGTCTCGTAGTTTACAGACGAGATCTGTAATTAGTTTTGTGATTAGTCTATATTTAATTTCAAATATTGAAGATTCTTTTCTAAAAATATAAAAATGTAAAATATAAAGTGAACTAAACACAGTCTTATATGAGCCATGGATATAACTTTTACCAGGGCCAGGCGATAGATCGATGGTGATCGGTCGATTTCAATTCCATCCAAACATCTGTTGGGGAATGGAGTCGGACTGCGCCTTCAGAAGTGTCTGTGAGCGAGAGAGGCTGGCTGGCAATAAAGCTGCTGCTGCCTCTCATCAGGCTCTGGCTGGGAGCACAAGCATGCACCGCGTCCCTTTCAATGGCTGCTTTAGGCTACAGGCATGGCAGTGTCCGCTTCCCTCTGGCATCCCGAAACGTGTGCCCCAATAACGGCATTGAGGCCGGGGGCAAATTCCACTTTGGTGGCGAAAGGCAGGTCTCGCCGCATGGCCCCCTCGATCACCTCTCCCACCACCACTCTTTCCTCACATGGATCGGATCGCCGGATCGGACCGGTGCGAATTGTGGCAAGTAGCCACTTACTTGAAAGAAAAACCACACAGTCCAATCGACCTCGCAGGCTGATCGATGCCACTTGCCTGCTTGTTTTCGATCCCAGTGTTTCCACACTTGTGTTTCTTGATCACGAATAATCCAGGCAGGCATGATTTGTTTCAGGAGAAAAGCAGGCTCTATCCAACGCTAAAAGTTGGTTTTCAGCGCACTTGTGTCGTCAACAGCTAGCGCATGTGGGGGCAAGCAGTGCCTGCAAGGAGTGTGTGTGCACCACTTATGCATTTACTCATGTGCTGTTGGAAAATCCTGTCACCAGGAATGAAAGCTACTTAACTGAACACTGTACTGCAACAGGGCAAAAATATCGATCTCTCACTATCCAAAACGCAAAATGTAAAATTTTTATAAATCGCTTGCATGGTGTACTAAATGTAGTCGAAAAATAAATTGCATTATACAAATGGACTATAAATCGCGAGACGAATCTAATGAGCCTAATTAGGACGCGATTAGACACAAAATTGCTACAATAATGCTGCAGTAAATATGCTCTAATGATGGATTAATTAGACTCGTTGGATTCGTCTCGTAGTTTACAGACGAGATCTGTAATTAGTTTTGTGATTAGTCTACATTTAATACTTCAAATATTAAAGATTCTCTTCCAAAAATACAAAAATAAAAATGCAAAGTGATCTAAACACACCCTTTCCAAAAGGGGAAAAAAGAGGTCTTTGGGACTTTCGTAACCAAGCACTACTGCTTTAAGGCAATAACGTACTGAAAAGGATATATAGGATAGTGCAATTTTTTCCCAAGAATATCAAAGAACAAGCATCATAAGAAATCTGGATACTTTTCTCCAAGGTCCAGTTGACATGCTATTTCTTCTTGAAAAAAAAAACCATATTTGTGCAAAATATGGAGATGTTTGAGCTTTTCTGACCCACATAATTAACAAGTTTAGGGTTCAGAATGTGCATTTCGCATATAATTTGGAGATCAAAATTACGCTGCACAACAAGTTTAATAACCCATATAGTAGTTTATGGACCTTACACTTCTTTCCAAGTCTGGATAGTTTTTTTTTGCTTATTTGCCTACATACACATGTGATTATTGGAAGTTAGCAGTAATTTGTATCATATAGCGCAGATAGAGTGAAACTGCTCAAATAAAAAAAAATCGTACTCACCATAGATAACATGAAGTCACAATAAAAATAAAGACATGAGTTGGTATCACATGTGTAGGTTAATGCTAAAATAACAAAACAAATATATTGTCAAAATGAAAATGATAGAAAGATCAAACTGTTGGCAAAAAAAGACTTGCATTGCATCAAAGTACCGAAGACTACAACTGAAGATCAGGCAGCATTGTGGTTTTATACTATGAATAACATAGATCGATATCACAGTCACAAAGAAGCATTATTCGACCTTTGACTCTCTGGTGTGGTCCGGCCCACAAAAAAACCAAGCAGCTAACATGTACGCCTCCTTTAGCAGATCTAGATGTATATTTTTTTTGCCATATATCTAGATATAGTATTTATTTATAACTGTATAGTAAAATCTATGTATCTAGATTTACCAAAACAACCTACAATTTAGAATGGGGTGAGCACTATGTTACAATTATCACTTCCTCACTGCGTTCTGACCATTGAGGTATTAAATAAATTATAATTATAAAATCACCTCCGCAACCATAGTACTGTAGCATTTTGCTGTATCTAATGAGACATTTGACCGAACAATTAGAGAATGATTACTGTAGCATTATTGTATCTAATCATTGTTGAATTAGGCTCATTAGATTCGGCTCGCAAATTTGCACCTATATGTGAAAATGTTTTACAAATAAACTTTGTTTAATATTACTTGGTGAAAAAAATCACGATATTACCAAACATACCCACATATTAGTTTGCAAATAAACTTTGTTTAATATATCATGCATGTAAGTTGACGGCTACAGCTCGATTGGGGGCGCGACCTCACTCTACGGAATGCTATGTCACCTAGCTAGTACTGAAGCTACATTGACTGTGCGGTCAAAACTTTTTTCTTTTGAAGATACTGTGTCCTCAGAGCAATTTGATTGTTCTGCAACATATAGGTTTTAATTTGGGTGCGTGAATTCAGGCCTTGTTTAGATCTAAAATGACAAATATAGTTTTTTTTATAAATGGTTTGTATGGGGTATTAAATGTAGTCAAAAAAATAAATCGCATTACACAAATGGACTGTAAATTGCGAGACGAATCTAACGAGCCTAATTATGATGTGATTAGACACTAAATTGCGACAGTAATGCTACAGTAAATGTGCTATAATGATGAATTAATTAGGCTCATTAGATTCATTTCGTAGTTTACAGACGAAATCTGTAATTAGTTTTGTGATTAGTCTACATTTAATACTTCAAATATTGAAGTTTTCCTTCTAAAAACACAAAAATGCAAAATGTACACACCCTGAGTTACTCCCCACGTCCATGCGTCTACACCGTTAGCCCCACATCTAAAAAAAAAGCTGCAAAAACAATCCGGTCAAGCGGCTACAGGGATTGTGGCTACGTGCAGCTAACTGGTCCAGTTGTTTGGCAAAATCTAGCGAGCTACAGGGCCTTTTGGTTAGAATGTGGTCCATGTACAGCATGTGCATGCTAGTGCTAGATGAACCTAACTGTCCCAAAAGTATAGAAGCTTTAGTAAAGGTCAAAAATTGACCTCTCTATGATTTATTTTATTTTACTTTATTTTATCGAGTTGATCGGTGGGAGCTGAGTGTAATTCACATTCCAGAAACAATTATTAATGCCACATAACTGTACACATCATTAATTAATTATCAGGGACCATGCACATTTGCCTTTGCAGTGATGTGGTTGTTTCTTAGGGCAGATGCAATGCCATGCCATCGTGTGCAAAAGAAGCCAACTCACATACCACCACCAACCACAGGGTTTTGTTAGCACGTCACAGTACACCCAAGTTAGCCACACGGTTTGCACAATCCTACGCCGGTCCCGGATATTTCCGCTGTAGGCATAGCTATTTATAACTTACGAATAACGTAATGAGAAGTAATCCTAAAGTTATTGATTAGTCACCTAGAAATCCTGTAATTCTCGATCAAGGATGTCGTGACACCTCGCACGGTGAGGTAAGATCACTACTGGAAACCATTTTTTTTCCTGTGTGTGCACAATTTTCTTCAGAGTTTTTTTGAGTACACACAGGGAAATTCATATTTTTTGACGTTTTCGAAAGAATGCACAGGAAATAACCAAACCTATAGGAAAATCAAGATTTCCGTGTCGGTTTTAAAAACATATAGGGAAATAACTCAAACTCACAGGGAAATAAGAGTCAGGTCTGGTGGCTTGGAATTTCCCTAATTAAGCCCATCGACAGGGAAATTTCACAAACCGTCAGGGATAGAAAAACCGATAGGCTAATTGTTATTTCATTGTCGGTTATTCCTTGCGGTGCACCCAGGCAAATTATTTTTTGATTTTCATGTCGGTTTTTTGTAATTCCCTGTGGGTGTGTTCACCCTAAGAGAAATTCCAGTTTCCTGTGGTGGATCAAAGGGATGGAAGCGCTTCGGAGGAAGAACATACAACATCACATGCGAATATGTGATAACAGGGTAGGGTGGTCTAATAGTGAGAACCTTCATTTTCAAAAAAGAAAAAAAATAAAGAAATAGTGATGACCTTGCCGGATCTGCAAACCATGAGCCAGAGTGAGGTAGCAGCTGCTCGGTAGGGAGGCTATCAAGCAAGTGAGATTTTGCAAGAATATGTAATATTTGAGTTAAGTATCATCTTAATTATAGATAAGAGGCAAAGGCTAACAAACAAAGACTCTCGTAGAAATATATTCAGAATTATGTGTTGTGCCAAAACTGAAATTGTAATTAAGCTACATGTAATAATTTGTTTTTGCAAGTGGTTCTACTAGAAAATTTGGTTGGAATATAACACTCAAAAAATATGGGATATCAATTCTGCTGTTTGAGTCCTTACTTTCCATCTCCAATGTCTATGACATATTGCAAATAGAGGTCCAATATCATAGGAGCATCTGCGATTGAAAATTGTGCCAGTCGAAATACAACAAAATTCTTTCAAAAAGAAAGGATAGAACTCGAAATTCTTTCAAAAAGAAAGGATAGAACTCGAACTCCTATTCAGGAGTAGCTAGTGTGATAATTTGCACATGGAAACTTTCCCAAGACAAACATTGGCATTTGCATCCTTGTTTAAGACCTATAAAAAAATAGCATTATGATGAAATCATTTACATCAAGACACTTTTTATTTAGAGTAAAATGCATCATCGGACCTCAAACTTGGCTCGTACTGTCATCTAAGTCTCCAAATTCCAAAATTCACATTTAAATCCTTAAACTTGCTAATCATATCACGTGAGGTCTAAATTAATGTTTCTTAAGCTAAACCAAAAGGTTGTTCAACTATAAAATTATATTTAAATATATAAAAATTATAAAAAAAATCACTAGTACAATTATATTCAAATTCAAAACATATGTATAAAAGATTGTATCAAAATAAAAATGATATAAAAAATTTGTAAAAGATCAGAAAAAAAGTTTGAAATAAATTTTTGGAGAAAACTTTGAAAATATAAGAGTTGAGCGCAAAAATTAAAAAAATAAATTTGGGCCCATTGTAAGCTCCACATCAACAAAATTACTTCCGCTTTGTAACATAAAATGGTGATTAGGACTTTAATTAATACAATTAGCAAGTTTGAGGATCTGAATGTTCAATTGAAAGTTTAGGGACCTAGATGACACTATAGTTAAATTTGAGGCCAGATGGTGTATTTTACTCTTTTATTTAACCACCTACTACAAATAAAGTTGTATGCCGATTAAGCACAAATGCAACGCATTTTGTGCCAAAGGACAAACAATTTTTAATTTCCTGTCTGCACGCTATCCGCAAAGAAAAAATTTCTATCTGCACGCAGCCATTTTGTGTGATGTCGAGATCGATCATCACATTTGCATTGGATCTATCTATCTATCACCACTCATACAATACAGGTCCCATATGCCTAAAGTTGGGAAGACCAGCCCATATGACCACATCTCGGTCCCCTACCATGTTTATACACGACATACAGTGCTGGTCCTTTATTTCGACAATGTTCAGTGTATACAACGAACTCAACTCCCTGTGGATGTTGCAAAAATACACGGTCTTTGGTTTCCTGAAGAAGGTTTTCAAGGAGGCACATCCACCCTACTGCAGCTATGGCCGCCCCCATCTGGCCAATAAATGTCCTAGGTCACTTGTAGCCAATAGCGTCTCAACATGCACGCAGCTTTTTCCCCAATAGTGCAGGTCCTTGTATTCTCCCTCACGTCACGGGCAGGGTTTTTTTTACGACCGGTGGGACAAAACCGCCGGCCACGGGTAGCGGTAAACCGGATCGATTTGATCGGTTACCGAAAAAAACCGGCCAAATTCAAAATCCAAATCAAAAACTCATGTTCAACCGGTTCCTATCGGCTAGCCGACCGGTTGGACTGTTTTACCAGTCTGGTTTGACCGGTTACCGGTCGGTTTGAGTGGTAATCGGTCGGTTTGAGTGGTAACCGGCCAAATTCAAATTTTTTTCTTTTTTGGTTTAAATTCAAATGCCCGTAAAGTATACTAAATGAATGTTTGTATAACATGTTTTAGCCTAAATGAATCCTCCAACCCTTTTTTGTATACTTTTATATTGTATTTGTATACTTTTGTATGCACGTTTTTTTGTTTAACTTCAAATGCTCGCAAAGTATATTAAATGAACGAATATTTGAAAATATTTTACACCGTTAGATTCGTCGCAACTTGAAGTATTTTTAGAATTTTTTTAGAAATTTTCATTTTTTGAAATTCAAATTTAAATTTTAAATTTGGACCGATTTGAAACCGGCCGGAACCGGTCCGGACCGGTTTGACCGGTTACCGGTAAAACCGGACCGGTTTCGGTTGGGATTTTTAATCCTGCTCACGGCCTCACCTCACCTCACCTCATCCACACGAACAGGCAGTATCCTTCTCCCCCATCCTCTCTCTATAAGATGGCACAGCCCTCTCAGGTAGGGGCGAGTGTCTCACTCTCACATCAAAAAAATGCCTAAGCACAATTCTCTTGCTTGTTGGTCTCCTACACAGGCTATGCACATGAGCCCATGCCGCCTCCTCCAGACCTCCTCTCTCTCATTCTCTGTCTGCACTTGCATAGAGAGATGATCTGATCACCTAGCCCTCTCTCTTCTCTCTCTCTCTCTCACCTCTGTCTCAAGCACAAGCCTAGACCTTATGCTGTTATGCATGGCCGGACACATCTGATCATAGGCCACACTCCTCCTGCCGCTCTCTCACATTCACACACAGAGATCGATCGACACGCACTGCTCTTAGTGCCAGGACCTAGCGGGGAGGGGAGAGGCATCAGGGGGCCTTGGAGTCCCATCAGTAAAGCACATGTTTCCTTTCTGTGATTCCTCAAGCCCCATGGACTTACCGCTTTACCAACAGCTGCAGCTCAGCCCGCCTTCCCCAAAGCCGGACCAATCCAGCAGCTTCTTCTACTACCCATGCTCCCCTCCCTTCGCCGCCGCCGCCGACGCCAGCTTCCACCTCAGCTACCAGCTCGGTAGCGCCGCCGCCGCAGCGGCCACCCCGCCACAAGCCGTGATCGACTCGCCAGAGCTGCCGCTGCAGCCGCCGCTGATGGAGCAGGCGCCGGCGCCGGCAACAGAGCAGGACGCCGCCTGCGCCGATGCCCAAGGCGCCGGCATCAGCCTCGACAGGGCCTCCCCGGCCGCGAGGAAAGACCGGCACAGCAAGATATGCACCGCCGGCGGGATGAGGGACCGCCGGATGCGGCTCTCCCTCGACGTCGCCCGCAAGTTCTTCGCGCTCCAGGACATGCTCGGCTTCGACAAGGCCAGCAAGACGGTGCAATGGCTCCTCAACACGTCCAAGGCCGCCATCCAGGAGATCATGACCGACGACGCGTCGTCCGAGTGCGTGGAGGACGGCTCCAGCAGCCTCTCCATCGACGGCAAGCCCAACCCGGCCGAGCTGGGACTGGGAGCAGGAGATCAGCAGCCGAAGGGTAACGGCCGCAGCGAGGGGAAGAAGCCGGCCAAGCCAAGAAAGGCGGCGACCGCCCCAAAGCCGCCAAGAAAGTCAGGCAATGCACACCCGGTCCCCGACAAGGAGACGAGGGCCAAGGCGAGGGAGAGGGCGAGGGAGCGGACCAAGGAGAAGCACCGGATGCGGTGGGTGAAGCTTGCATCAGCAATTGACGTGGAGGCGGCGGCTGCCTCGGTGGCGAGGGACAGGCCGAGCTCGATGTCGAGCAATTTGAACCACCACTCATCGTCGAACATGGCGCGTGCTGCTGCTGAATTGGAGGAGAGGTGCTCATCAACCCTCAACCTCAACAATGGAGGAAGGATGCAAGAAATCACAGGGGCGAGCGACGTGATCGTAGCCTTCGGCAATGGCGGATACGGCGCCGGCAACTACTACTGCCAAGAACAATGGGACCTTGGTGGAGTCGTCTTTCAGCAGAACTCGCGCTTCTACTGAACACGGGCACTAGGTACTAGACTACTCTTCCAACTTACATATATCCTTTGCCGGCCCCTCCCATGAACTTCCCAATAATTTCTTGTTTTAATCGTCGTGTATTTCTCTTCCTAGCCTTCGTAATTGACTGGTGACGTTGAACTTGCATTGGTTTGGTCATCGCATGATGTATTATATATAGCTAGCATGAACTGTGTTGATTCATCAATGGAATCTAATCTATGTTGATTCTGTGAATTCCAAAGTACTGAATACCTCTGATGAAGGAGATCAAATAGTATCTGCTGATGGAACTTCATTATTTGGCAAGCAAGTATAATTCAGCTGTTGCATGAAAGAATGAAGAAAGCAGCGCTAGCTGAAGGCTGAAGCCTATAGCATGCTGAAAGATAGACCTGCTGGGTAGAAGGCCCTGAAGGTCAATTTCTCCACCATGATGCATGTTAAAATCTGCAGCTAAGTTACTTAAAAAATCGGCAGCTAATAATGGCTTTATAGTCTGATAGTTCATGGATGTTCATAAAATGATTGCTTTTACCTCCCACTAATTTCTTTACGAATTGCAAATCTGATTGGATCTTCTTGAGAATACTCCACAGTACTTAGGTCCCTCAAGTTATATTGACATCATATACTCTTCTGCTCGAGTTTTTCGGAGCCTTATGTATTTTTATATGCGACACACGCTAAAAAGCTATTTGTAAATGCGAGCTCATTCTTTTTGAAAAGAAAATGCTAGCTCATATTCTAATTACATTAACCATATACCTCCACATTGAAAATATCATGCATGGTTTCAGTTCGTATACCAAATTACGAATTGCTAGTTGACTGGATATCATGCAGATAAGTATATATACTATAGCCGACCTCCATGCATACTTAATTATTACACATTTTCTGTAGCATATATAGAGTATATGCTGAAAGTTATAGCTATCTATTAAGGTTCAGTAGGCCACATCAATGTCCTCAGTTCAAATCTGGCCTTTATAGAGAATCCAGTCATCAGCTTAAGTAACACCCATTACTAGCACAGTCGACAGAAACCATAGGTCCAGTGCGACAACATCATAATCAGGTTAAAGTGAGACCTTGGCATCTTAATTAGTTTTGTCCACACACGCAACTAACTTGATGTTAACATATGAAACATGACATGCTGATTTTCTACGTCAGGTGTATCAACATCAAAGTTTTTTTTTGTGCATTTTAATTTATACTTCAAAAAGTTCCAAAAAAGAAAACATACTTTGTACATAATTTTGAATTATATATATACACCTGCATTCAGTAAGAAAAGGACAATAGATACACACTAGTAGAAAACAAGACAAAGGTCCACTCTAAAAGGACAATAGATACACACTAGCATAGTTATCGGTTCATCTTCATACCGGTACTTTTGGAGTTGATGGAATCTATGGATGAACCTTAGGTACCGGTTGGTAACACCAACCGGTACCTAAGGCTCACCATAGGTACCGGGTGGTAACTTTTACATTAGTACCGGGTGGTACCATCAACCGGTACCTATGGATGAGCCTTAGGTACCGGCTGGTAACACCAACCGGTACCTTAAGAGACTTAGGTACCGGTTGGTGTTACCAATCGGTACCTAAGGCTCATCCAAGGGTTACTTCAAAAGGAAAATATCTCTCTTCCCATCACAAGTGATGTGTAGGTGAGATGGTAAGAAAAGTGCACGTGACGCAAGAATTCATAAGTTTGAATCCCAGCCACCACCGCATGCATATTTTTGACAAAAATGAATGACATTGGTACCGGTTGTGTTACCCGGTGCTAAAACCAAGAGCCTTTGGTCTCGGTTGCGGGGTACCGGTTGGAAAAACCGGTACCTAAGGCTCTATTCAACCGGTGCCTAAGGGTCTTTTTCCAGTAGTGACATAAGCTTTTTATGCCTGGAGGATAAGTTTTATGTCTTAGGGTTTTTTGTTTTTGTTGTTTATATATAGGAACTTTTTGTTGCACAAATGAAAATATTTTAACATGAAGTGTCTTATTTTTTTTTTTGCAAGTGCTCAAAAAGTGCATGAACCTATCTAGGTGTAAATATATACACTTTTAAATGTAGAACTGCCCTCCAAACCTAGAGGTGTTACTTATATGCACATGCATTGCATGAAAACATGTTTCTTTTTTTTGTGAAATGATGAAAACATGTTTTTGCATTTACAATTCCATGAGAGCGAATGGGTGACTAGCCGGATTGGTTAGGTGACCTCAGTAGCACTCGAATTTCAGGAATTTCATGCTGAGGTTAAAAAAAATCCTCGCGGCTACCTATGTGCAAAAGCACATGACATTGGTTCCGACCCACCCCGGGCCGCTCTCGCACGGGTCACGATCTCTGTGTAAGGGTGAGGTAAGGGGGTTTTCGCGGCCTGCATGAGAGGTCTTTTTCTTATATTAATGCTCTCTTATTTTAAAATCTATATTTTTTTAAAAAAATGGAAATGACTCCAGCCTTTGCATATAAGCATCAGCCTTATTTTATTACAAAGTTTTTTCAGCCATCCCAGCAAAGGAAATAAAGGGTAACAGCTGATAAAACTATACAAAATCTAATGTTTAAGAATAACTTTACAAAATCTGATGCTAAAAAGAATAACGTACCTTCTGATCCTGTACCTTCTTTTGGCTTTGTATTGCTTACAGTAATATATTAGCATGCTAAGCTGGCTGCTAGGTGTATGTAATTAATCACAAATTGTTCCACAAATAAAAATGCCTAGGGAGAGCATATATATACTCTAAAAGAATGCTTGCCTAAAGCAATGCCTGCCTATTCTCTTGTGCCGTAGTCCTTCCCTGGCCACAGCTAACAAGAACTGCAATTGATCTGTCACCGCGATGGGTCCTAGGCTCCTAGCATGCAGTAAAATATGGTAACTGTTCGTGCACGTAAAATTGTACATCACCGATTAATTCCACCCACACAATGCAGCCTCTCTCAAAGGTCACATGCTGACTGCAAGGCTTAGGACAAACAGTGTGTGCACATGTATCTAGTCTTGTCATTCCGGAGTACTTTGTGTTTAAAAAAGACGACCAAGGCAATTGTATGATCTGTGCAACAGGCAATACGTACGTACATCAGGATCACTACGTACATTGAGCATGCAGCACACGGTACCGGCCGGGGAACTGTTCATTCTGCAGCTAGCCGGCCTACCCAAAGAATGGAGGATCGGAGCTCGGGCCAGCCACCGAATTGAATTGAAGCAAATAATTACTCAGTCTGCACAAAAACACAGAAAATTTTTAATTTTAATTTCAAGTTCCAAAGGGCAACAATGTCATATTGCCTATGGAAGAATATTGACACAAGATATATTGCATGCATCTAGCTAAATGTAAAATGATGCTGAAATTATAATCCACCAGAGAAAAAGTCTGAGCTGAATTGAAAGTATTCACCATGTGATCTTTCTGTGAGATCAATTAAGCAGTATATAATTGTGCTTCTAGGGCAATGTGATGCGTGACTACTAACAAGTGAAATTGCAACGCCATGTATTTTTGGGGCAAAAATATAAATTGTAGAATATTTTCAGTATAATAGTAATGCAATTACTTTTTGAAAGCATTATGACATGTTTATAAACAAAAGAAATTCAGAGCCTTGTGTAAGTTGTATATATACTACAAGAATAAAAGCACAGAGAGTCGTCATATGACCACACCAATAAGATTTTTCTTCCTAGAGATATGAACAGTGGCTTGGGGGGGGGGGGGCTAACCACATTTATTTGTTACTCCAATAAATTACAGTTACAAAGTACGCTATGCTATGATGATTCAAATACAGGTTAGCTATATATGCATTCATTATGCTACACCAATGATGACGATTCAAGCCTAGCTATGAAATTAAAGTAGTATTACAATTTTGTGTTATTCTTCATTTGGCTCCCCTTCCAAAACAAGTGCTTCGCTGCAGACCTATTGATCTTGAGATGGAATCAGTTCAGCATCTGCTATAAGTAGACGTATTTACACCAAATTAATGGAGAATTGAAACACTTGGTTTCTGCCTTCACATTAGGGCTTGAACTCACTCACTTGAAAACACCAGCGCTGGGATACCCAGGTAACTCAGAATTTTGTCGGAAGACTCGCTCAAAAAGCATCCAGGGTGTTTTGGAAAAATAGCAATACCTGCATATATATATCTGATCTGTTGAATTTAGCATCAGAGTTGAAGCTTGTGTGAGACTGCATAGGGGCGTTGGGCCTCCCTCGTATTACAATATTGTATATAGCTGATGTCGTTCCTTATCTGTACATACATTATATTGTAGTTTGCTATCACCATTTTTGCCCCCCTTCTGTTCTTCTGCCTGCGCACACCATAGCCGTTTTCTTCAAAAATAAAAAACATGGTCTTCCAGAATAAAAAAATATCAGCATGTACTAATTGGATTGTAGATCATATTCTTCAAATCAATTGTTAGCAAATTCTTTATTTGCAGATATATACACCTGCATTAGATTCTGAAGCATCAATTTTCACCATGGTTCTTACGGCGATACGGCGAGGTGTGGCGAGTCACCACCGCCTAGCCACCTAGGCGGGCTAAGGCGACGCCTTAGCCCAAAACAAGGGAAGCACCTTGTCGCCTAGGCGACGCCATGAGAACCATGATTTTCACCACATCACTATTAATTAGTTAATTGATTTTTGCCAATTGTGTATAGTAGAGTTGGCACACTAGTGTGCATTTAGTAGAAGCAAACTATTTACAGAAAAAAAGATGAAGTATCCAAAATTACATATTGTGCTGTGGTCCATGTAGTGGATGCATCAATTGTATTAGCATTATCAGTGTTGTCCAATGCTTCAGAGGACATGTAGGTTTTGTCATACTTCAGTATTATATTGTTACAACATCTTAGTCAGCCACCGCTTCCCTGGATCAAAATTTATGATATCTATCTCCATTCTCCTCATATATAGGATCATCTAACAAACAATTGTGCAATAATCACAACAATTATGTACTGGTCTAGTGTATGTTACACGAAGTATTTATAGTAAACCATCTTTTCACTTTTTCAGTATTAGTTTTGTCTTTTTTTACCATGGGCTTTATGCATGGGAAAGAATTTATTATTGTGGAAGTGTACCTTCAGTAGTTGGTGTTCCTGTCTCATCTGAAATTGTATTTCATATCATGTTTTCTGAAAAACAATGGTGGCATCTGTTTTGGGGTCATTGGTTTATGCTCATATATCAGTAAACATTTTGGAGAAATTGAAGGTTCATTTATCTTTATTCAACTTAAAAATGCATTGTTTGTTCTTCTACATGTTTATAGCTAGTGATGCCAATACTTCTAGAGTTCTGCCATCAGTACGTTTGAAACTATCAAAATTGGACATATAAAATAAGACCACTAATAAGTTTATCATTAAGTACTACTTTCAAAACAACATACCTCAATTATTTTAGAGTATATTATATTGAGTATACTATATTGGAGATCAACTATAAATGATCAGTAAACAGAAGAACGGAGTGATGACTATACAAGCTACCCAAATTTAGTGCACACACATGCCAGTTTGTGATAGTGTTAACAAGTCAATACAACACTTCATATTATTAGAAAGAGATGCCTTGAGTTGACCTTAATAAATATGGGCTCCAGACCTTTCAAACTGTTACTATGGTCAACTTAAAATCCAACTAAAAAAATTGCATAACAAATTGCTCCTGGAGATCACCTGCAAAAAAGATTGGGAAGGCAATAATCAAATCATTCATTGATCCAATCTTAGATTGCTCATATAGTTACAAATATATGAGAATCATGCAATCTACCTACTTTCATCATTGAAAGATATGACATTAGTATTTCACATCATTAAAATGTTGGATATTAATGAGATCATCACCAACATACACTACTTGTTTAATCGATGGATCTGGTCCTCGACAAGGTAACTCGCCTGTCAATTTTCAGTTGAAGGAACCTTAGTTTTGTTTTTTCCATCTATGCAAACCTGTGTCTCCAGAAATATTCTTTAATGCATTCACCGCATTATATGAGGATGTTGTAGGCTAAATCTTATGCATCTTAATGTTATATATAATTCCAATTGAGGCCGCAAAAGATGAAGCATATATAATAATGTAGTCTTATATAAGGGTGCTTGTATAAATTGTACAACGAAAACCAACAAAACACGAGATTTTAATATATGAATAACAGTTATAGAGGATGAACATCAAGGGTTTTGTGCCATAGTGTGGTAGAGAGCCACAACAAACATGGGGATCATTTAACAGATTATTCATAACCTGTCTGTACAAAGATGTATCAAAGTTTGAGTATTACTAGTAGAATTCTTGTCCTGACATCAGTAGTTTAATCCATCAAAGAAATACAGCTCATATGGAGTACATGATCCATTGTCGATTGTAACACTTCCATTGGGAAATAAGTGGTGGAGCTCTAGCTGCTATTCATTATAAAGAGAATAATTAATGCCTCGGACAAGTATGAGCCGGGAGGAGAGAAGATACTATACCAAAGACGACCAAATATCATCTCTAAATTAAAATTTCTTTTTATAAGAATAATAAAATGAAACCGTGCGAAAATTTGTACTATAGTTACAAGCTAAAACCAAATTAATGTAGTCCGCTTTTCAAGTACAGAGAGCTTACAGCGAGCATGCTGTTTCTCCAGCATTAATTTCATAGGGAATGGGGGGGAATGAGAAGAAATTGACGCTGTAGTAGACTTGTAGGCCGGTACAAGAGCAGAAGTAAAATAATCCATAACTCTTTCTAGCTTACCTTCATAATATTATTTACATGTCATATTAAGTTTGTTCTAAGTCAAGCCAACTTTGATCATATCTATAGAAAAATATAGCAATAACTGTACTATCCAACATATGTACTATCAACCAATTTTTTATATAGTGGATTCAGTAAAATAAATTTAGTACAACAAATGTTATTATTTTCTCTATAAACTCGATCAAAATTGATTAAGTTTGACTTTAGAATAAATCTAATACGACATGTAGTAACCACAAAACTACGCACGAGGGATTAAGCATCGGCAGCAGCTAGCTGATGCGTACAATAAAGAGGATTGACCAAGACTTCCAAACTTGAGACTAGTCTCGTATTCGGAGCTTGCACCAAAGGGATAAACTAGTGTTCTTGTATATTTCATCTGGAAAACATGGAGCCAATTGGTTCCTTTTAGTTCTTGTATACTATAACTTCTACTGACTGACAAGTTCGCGGATAAGAAATCTGCTTATACATACTAGAAAACTCAGGAAGGGGCCGGCCGGGGAATCTAGCTTAGGCCTGAAACTCGAATGGGAGCATGACGCGATGCCAATGATCGAAGGAGAAGAATATAAAGGAGACGAGGAGGAGAGGAAGCGATTCATTATCTTACCACCCTACTCGATCGTCGGAACAAATTGCTGATTCTTTCACCCAGTTTCCTAGCTGGCCGGAGAGGAGAAACCAGGAGGGGGAGGATGAAGTGGCCATTGATCTCCTTCCCACCAATGGGCAATCGCAGCATCTCTACTTCCCACCAAGACGCTCTCTCTCTCTCTCTCTCTCTCTCTCTCTCTCTCTCTCTCTCCCCCGCCCCCCTCCTGCTCCCTCTTCTCTCTCTCTAGAGGCGTGATGCTTGGTTCCTGCCTTCTCGATGATTCAAAGTTGCTGTAGCAAAAGGCTGCAGGTATTCCTTTCTTTTCCAGAGAAGAAACAAAGGAAGACGAAACTGGCTAGTGCAATCCACCTCCACCACGTCGCTTGGCTTTGGATAAAACGGGAGGACGAGGACAACTTTTACTGTTAGAGCAACTCCAGTAGATTTTATAAACAGTCTTCTATCCCAAATTTAGAGGACTAATAAGTCAAAAAAATGACTCCACCAGACTTTCTACTTCACCGTTTATTTTGGGGAAGCCTCCAAAATCTCTCATCCATCCTCTTTTTTTATAGGGTCTCTAGGGAGCCCTCTATTATATATTAGAATTAAGAGTTATTGTTAGAGTTGAAATAAATTTAAAAACCCCTAAAAAATATAGACAATTCTCATTTAATATTTAGAGGATCTGATTTAAAAACTATTATGAGAGATTGGAGATCCTCTTAGCCGCAAGAATATAAAGCACCGCAAATAGGAACTGTCGTTTCCATGGTGTACGACCCATCAAATCAACAGAAATTGCTAGTACGAGGCTACAGCGTGCATTGCCTTCTTTTTTTCTCCCACCCTTTGTTTTTCCCAAGGAATGCCCAGCTAGCTGCTTGCTAGGCGCGTGACTTGTCAACCTGCGTCCACATGGCCAGCGACAATATTATGCCTGTTTAGTTGTCAAAAATTTTTGGCACATTTTACGACACTAATTAGGAGTATTAAATATAATTAATTATAAAACTAATTATATAAATGGACAGAAAATCGAGAGACAAATTTATTAAGCCTAATTAATCAATCATTAGAAATTATTTACTGTAATATGACATTGTCTAATCATTACATAATTAGATTTATTAGATTTATCTCGTGATTTGCCCAGGGGTTATGGAATGGGTTTTATCAGTTATCTACATTCAATACTTCTAATTAGTTGTCTAACATTCGAAGTACTGTAGCATGAGAAAAAATTTAGAAACTAACCCGGGTAGGTGAATCCACCATTTCAAAAAAAAAAAATTGGCGAAACCCACCCTTCGTGCCAGAAAACCTACTAAAAGTTGAATAGTTAAAAATTAAAATAATACATATCCGTAATGCAAACTTAATGTAAAAATCTGTCGATCGGATCTCTAAGTGACCACACACAAAGACCTGGGAGATCTGCTACAATCGGTAGTACAGTCCACTTGGTGTTGCATAGGTATTTGGCATGCCAATCAATTTAACGTGCATTTGATAAGGGATGGGAAAACGTTAAATTTTGGAACATATCAGCTGGTCGGCCGAATCGTTCCACAAGAATATCGGCTAGAGACTCGATACATATAAACGAGCAATCGGCTAGGGAGCAGCCGATTTAACAAGCCAAGCAGTGTTAATTGTTAACAGTGATTGTGAGCAACATCTAGATCCAAACTCGATTGGCTATGGTGATGAAGTCACGGTAGGACGCCGATAGAGGCAATTGCTCTAAGCCGAATAACTTATGATAAAAACTAAAACAAGCTAGACTGACCAGATTAATCTAACAAGAGGTAGCTAATATTGATAAATTGTGGATAAATCAGATTTAGATACAAGCAAATAAGCGATATGTCGTAGATCTAAGATCTAACGTACTTGATAACTTGTAAAACAGATAGAGGAAGAAGCAATGCGTTGTCAACCTTAAATCTATCCACATTGCTCGACTCGGAAGTTACCAACAAACAGAAGATCGAAGCTGATGCAGCCCTGCTAGCCGGGAATAACTCGTAAAGAGAAAAACTACTGCAGCTAGGATTTGATGAAATCGCAGATAGAAAAGTAGATGCAAAAAAGATAAAGATTTTGTTGTTGATGTGGTTGATCATCTTTACATAAACCCTGAGGTCGGCTAACTATAGCCTAAGCCTAGACTCCTAGTCAATCACGACAAATTACATGACTTGATGAAAAAGAAAATAATTTTTCCTAAACAATGACTCGAACTCCAAACGATATAACTTGCGGACACGATCCATTTGCCCAATTTCCGCCCAATCGATCACGACGCCTCATCAGCCTTGGGGCCCAATTTGCTCCCTTCGGCTCCGGCATCGACATCGGTCGGTTCATCAGTTCTACGTAAGTTTGCTTCTTAAAAAATAGGGACCAATCGGTTTATTTTAAAACTATGAACCAAGAAAATTCAGTTTCTGTTAAATCGATTCAGTTTCGGTTAGAACTGAACTAACCGAGCCTCAACCCAGTTCACAAATTAAATCAACAACAACAGAAACAAAAACCTGGATCACGGACGGAGGGGGCGGCCGAGCCGCAGGCCCGCGCTGGCCGGCGCCGCGGCGCCGCCGAGCCGCGCGCACGCGCTGGCCGCGCGCCAGTCGGGGTGGCCGCCATTGCGGCGCCGTCGAGCTGCGCTCCTACCTGGGAGTAGGTAGGCCTTTGCATTCGGTAGGGGAGGGAGCGGCAAAGCATAAGATTAATGGGGGAGCCTCGATTCAAAAATTATATACACATCAGATTCCATATGCAACACCGCATCACAAATTCACAACTGTAACCATAAAGTAGCCCTTGAACACTCTAAGACAGGGAGCTTGGGCTTCATAAGTTCAGTGTATTACAAATACAGATATTTTAATTACCACATTTGCAGGCTTTGGTGAGACAGCCAGCATATGATCAGTTAAGATGGCTCTTGACTATATACCACCGTACCAATGTGAATGCATTTTCGTTTAGGACTCAATATACAGCTAACCTACGAAACATAGTATGTACTATGCTCGTGTTTAAAATCATTAGATATATTTGAACATAATTTTAGTATGTAGATTATTCTGTAACCATCAGGTACATCATGCACCTGAAGAGCGCAAGGGGAAGGCACAGCAAACTGGGAACGAGATCCGCTGCAGTTGAGTGCCCTGCAGTGGTGTCCCTGACACGTGGGCCCCACACATGCAGGCCCACCTGTCAGTGGCCCAACTGCAGGCTGCCGAACTGCAGCGGATCCCTTTCCAGCAAACTGTAACCGCAATACCGCATAGCTCTGCACTATTTGTATAGATGACTCTTCTTCTTCCTCCTAGCTCGCTCCCAAAAGAATCATTTTACATGCATGTAGTGCGATTTACATAGTGCACGCGTATGCCGTATAGTCAAAGGCAGTACGCGCGTGCAGATGAGGCCATGTGAAAGGTGCACGCGTGTGTTCCATATTCCATGCGGTAATCTGTACTTTCATTAAGAGAGTGGAGGCTTGTACCACTCCTGTCAGTTAATCTGTACTTTCATCAAGAGAATGGAGGCCGGGGGGGGGGGGGGGCGAGCGAGGAGGTTGGAGGGGAGCCGCGCCGGAGCCAACCACGCCGGCCGCGAGGAAGGAGGAGCCCGCTCGAGCACCCAAATCAGAGGAGGCCGTCAAGCTCGTCCGCCGCCCTCGTCAAGCTCGTCCACCGCCGGCCGGCCGGCCGCCCTCGTCAAGCTCGTCCGCCGCCGGGAGGGAGCTCGTCCGCGCGCTCGAGGCCGGCGAGCCCGAGGCCGGAGAGCTCGAGGCCGGTGCGCCCGATGCCTCGCGGACGCGCCGAGGTCCCGCGCGGATCCGGCCGGAGAGGGCTCCACCGCCGCGAGAGGCCTCCTCCGCCGGGCTACACTGCGGGAGCCCCGCCACGGCCTCGCACGGGCCGGCGGAGGGAGCCCCGTCGTGGCCTCGCGCGCGCCGGCGGAGGGAGCCGCGCCGCGCCGGCCCGCCTGGCCGGATCCCGCGTAGCCGGAGCACATGGCGGCCTGGTCGAGCCCGACGGGGGAGCAGGACGCGGCGGCGGCGGAGGAGTAGGCGGCGTCGAGGGAGTAGGCGGCGGCGGCGTAGGAGTAGGCGGCCTGGTCGAGCCCGCGCCGTGGCCCTTCCGCCGCGCCGCGCGACGTGTGCGGGCCGCCCCGCAGTACCCGGTGTGCGCCGTGGCCGGAGGAGGGCCGGAGCAGGGGGCGGCAGCGAGCAGGGGTTGGGGCGAGCGCGGTGGAAGGAGATGCAGAGGGCGGCCGAGGAGGAGAGAGAGAGAATGGGGAAAGGGGATGAAAAAAAAATATGATGCATGAGTCTCGCGGTTGGTATAGTATAGAGATATAAAAAATGAACGGATGTAGTTAAATTGAATATAGATAAGAGAATTTCGATGAGCAGCTAATAATAAATTTTTTAGAGTAGAGATACATAGGAGCACGAGTGCAAGGAGCACGAGTGCAGACCAGAGTTAACTGAACCGTCGGTTACCGGTCAAACCGGTCCGGACCGGTTCCGGTTCGGTCCGGACCGGTTCCGGTTCGGTCCGGTAGGAAACCGGTCAAAATTCAAAATTTAAATTTGAATTTAAAAAAATGAAAAATTCCTAAAAAAATTCTAAAAATATTTCAAGGTGCAAAGAATCTAATGGTGTCAAATTTTTTCAAAAATTCGTTCATTTAGTAAGGTTTGCGGAATTTATAAGTTAAATAAAAAAAGCGTGCATACGAAAGTATACAAATACAATGTAAAAGTAGTATAAAAAGGGTTGGAGGGTTCATTTAGACTAAAATATGTTATACAAATATTTATTTAGTATACTTTGTGGGCATTTGAATTTAAACTAAAAAGAAAAAAATTTGAATTTGACCGGTTACCAGTCAAACCGGCCGGTATACCGGCCTTATACCGGTCGGAACCGGTTGAACGTGGGCGTTTGAATTCAAATTTGAATTCCACCGGTTCTGACCGGTAACTGGCCAAACCGGATCGGTATACCGGAACTGGAGGCCGGCGGTTACTTGTCACCGATCGGGATTAAAAACCCTGGTGCACACAGCCTCACGGACTCACGGTAGGACGCAGCCATTCTCGCTCGCTCGCTCCGGCCGGCCCCGGACAAACGCGACGTTCCCGGGCGGGACCAGACGACGCGTGCGGCGCGACATGTGTGCAGCACAGCCGAGCGCCACGCCACCCGCGCGCCTGCAACGCCCGGCCGCCTTCCGTGCAGGCCGCCCGCCGGGGCGGGCCCCTACTACGCTCGTGCCGTCCCATCCTGGTGGACGCGCGGACCTCGTCCTCCTCGCCAATCCCCCCAAACCCTTCCCCGCCGGCGGAGTACAATACACATTAGAGTAGCTCATGCAGATGCAGTGGTTCTTCTTTTTAGGTTTTGTTTGGCTTCAGAATTTTTTTTCAGAAGTCACTGTCACATCAAAAAAAATCTTACTATTTTATAGTATTAAATAAAATTTATTTATAAATATTTTTTGACAGTTGAGTGTTTTTTCGCGAGACGAATCTAATGAGTCTAATTAATTCATAATTTACTACAGTGATGCTACAGTGATGCTACAGTAACCATTCGCTAATCACAGATTAAGATACCTCGTTAGATTCGTCTCGCAGTTTAGCTCCAAGATTCTGCAGTTAGTTTTATAATTAATATTTATTTAATACTTCTAAATACTAAAAAGTTCCGGGAACTTAAAAAAATCCCTGAAACCAAACAACCCCTTAGTGAAGAACCATAGGCAGTACGTATAGGATTTGTTTGGTTTGCGCGCTAGGATCATGCCACGCCTCTTCTAATTTCCGCATGAAAAGCCAAATGAAATCTATTTGCAAAATTAATTACACTGAGTAATTTTTCGCGACGAATCTAATGACGGTAATTAATACATGATTTGCTACAGTGGTGCTACAGTAACCATCCTCTGATCGCGTGTTCACAGGCCTCGTTAGATTCTTCAGAGTCAGTAGCGTGGAGGTTCTGAAATTAGTTTTGTAAATTGATTTTGTTTGACACTATAATTAACGATTAAATTGTCACTATTCAACAATACGCTGCAAATCAAACGGGACCATATTACCAAAGAATCCATTGTGACGGCGAAAGCACATGCATTCGTCTATTACCTTACCAACGAATCCATTGTGACGGCGAAAGCACATGCATTCGTCTATTACCTTTACCGCAGATGAAATCGATGGCAGTTGCAGCGGCCGGGTCGTTTTGCGGGGAAGCGTGATCAACAGTTCGATGAACAGCGATTTCCATGTTCTAGAACAGGGTAACGCAGCCCGACAGGCAAGGCAACAGCGGACGGACAGAGGGGGTCTAGCTAGGAAGATCCTCTCGGCGCCCTCTCCAATCCCAAGCACGCCGGCCGGGGGAGGTGGTGCGCTGGACGATGCATGTCGGAATTGGGAATTTGGGATTCACTCGCGCCTTCAGATCTTGACTCGACATAGTAGGCTTTCTATTGATGCAGCAACAGCGAGCACAGCAGGCCTGAATTCGGCAGCTGCTTAACCCTAGCTAGCTGTGCTGGTGCAGGACGCATCACGGCCGGCCGGGTCACGGGTCTAGAGTGTGAGGACGCAACGCGTGCGTAGACTTTGACTCGAAGCAAATTCGATTAGATCAGAGCTCGTCTTGCAGAACATTCTGACCGGCGCGCGGTAAAGATTAAGGCCTGCTTGGAACATGGAAAGTTTCACAAAAACTCCATTTGGGTCACCAAAAGGAACGGCTAATTTTTCCCTTCCATTAAGCTATTGTTGATAAATTCTTTTAATATTTTTGAGATTTTTCGAATTGATTCATTCAACCGCGAATCCCCTGCATGGGTATCTAGAAAATAGTTACTTCCAAGTGAATCGTCACTAGATATCTAAAATCTATTTTATTATGATCCGTTTCGCGAAAATATAGATTATGCCAAAAATACAAAAAAAATTGATAAATCAATTGGGAGATGTATTTAAAATTGGCTCGCAGTAACATTTTTTTTGACAGCTCACAGTAACTTATTACCAGAACGCATCAAGGAGCCCTTTTAGTTTACGGTTGGGCAGATAAGACAATCGGGCCCCGTGAAAAAAATGTGACGCGCTTTGCGGCCAACTCGGAACTAAGAAACTACCATTACCAGGCTGTGCCGGGATCCAAGATACAAATCCGAATTCTTCGTGGTACTCCGTCCAGAAAACGCAGAAACATACAATATAAATAGGCTCCCTCCGCCAACACGATAAACCCAAACACAAACCGCATAACATCTCTGTTTAGTTCAAGATCCAAACGACAATATATAAATTGGCTCCAATCAACTCAGTACGGCTCAAAAATCACAATGACTCCTTGGCACAGACCAGAGTTTCAGACGCAACCTTTCTTATCCAGACACGCTTTAAGCGGCCCTTCACATTGCGAGAAGCCACCTGACCCATTGCTGGACAAAACATATCTACCGGTCCGATAAGATATTTTCCTATCAGATGGTACACCAGAGAGGTTTACAGAGTCTGTTTTGGCTTCAATTCTCAACCAAGAGTGAACTACATTCAAACGAAAGCAACGTTTTTATTTACACTGAGGCAACTGCATGTCCCTGAGAAGATGCTGCTAAACCAAGACTACCTGACCCGTCTATCAATCACAAGAGGAAGGGAACTACAGTGACCATATACTTACAATAGAGCTGGACCGAACGAACAAAATGATCATCAGCAACCTTTCCATGCTTTTGGTTAGACATGATATACTTGTATTTCCCCCCATATATGCTTTTACCGTAAACCTTTTCAGATGTGCGCACCTCAATCAGCTTAAAGTTGTGATCGAGCCCAAGTGCACGGCGCCAGAACCCACATGTACAGGTTTGTAATGTTAAGCTGAGTTAGTGAGGTTTAAACATCATATACAGGCATGCGCTCTTCAATTGGCACACGGCAGATCGGACACTTCTTGCACTTCTCAGAACAAGACCTAATACAGTGAAAATGTATATTCAAAATCAATGTGCAACAACTCACCTAGAAAGAGCATATTCGAAAAAACAGAATGAGACATACTTGCATAAAGTTCTGTGCCGGCAAGGAAGTAGGACCATGCATATCTCACCCTCATAGCAAATCCTACAAAGAACCTTCTCCTGGGAAAAGGAGGAAAAGATGAATGTTAGATTCGGGGATGAATTGAATATATAAAAGAAGGTAATTATCAGTAAACAATGGCAATAACCCATTCCTATTACAAAGTCAACAGTCCCCCTAAAATAGTATAATTAGAATCAAGGTTACATCTCCTAAGGTCTTTTAAAGTTGACAGCTTAAACCTAAATAATTCACTTGTGAGAGGGCATACAGTGCCAATATACTTCAAATGGAAAAAAAGATGAGAATGCAGACGCAGCATACTTCAAATGGAAAGATAATGCAGACACAAGAAGGGGTCATACATTTTGAAGCCTTTCATATTCCTGTTTGGTACACTTTGTAATTTCAGATTGCTCTCCCAACGCTGCCTGTAGCCTCCAAACCTGAACGTGGACAAGAGGGAAGTGAATATATGCTGATTTTATCATGCAACGATGCAAGATATTAGATGTGGTGACATAAAAAATCATCAAACGAAAAAATGATTATATCATGCAACCTCTTCTGCAAGATCCTTTTTAGGCATTTTCCTAACCACCTCAGGTGGATAACCACAAAATGTGTTATACCTTCAAACAAATGAGCGAATAATCAGCATATATTGCATGAAAAAAAGGAATAGCAAAAGAGTGAGCAAATTAACAGAACATAAATGATCAGTAAGATACCCAGTAGATTCAGCATAAAACAAACGGGCTTGCTCTTCCTTGCTCCCTTCATCGATAGACCACCAACCAAGAAGCCTGCATCATACATGGATAAACAAGCTACAGTTTAAAGCCTGCATGAGGATGAAATGCTAATGTATGATTCAAACACGGCAAAAGACACAGGAGCAAGATAAATAGTTCATGTTAGATATCAGATGGTACCTTGAACCATGATGAAGAAAAGCAAAACAATCACGAACTTTTGATGAGGCTGTAAGATAATTAGGACTAACTGGTCCATTACGCAAGAGCAGAACAACCTTCTCCACCAATCTTGCTAGAGCGAAAAGGACACCAGCACCTTGCAGAATAAATAGTGGCGAGAACAGCACAAATATTGGGATGTACCGAGCACTAGGCGGCGTGCCCTGAAACAAAATGGTAAGAGTCACGCTACTAACGAAAAATGATTATATCACTTAACAGAGAGCAGCTAGTAACTGTATCAGCTGTCTGGGCTTGTGACCAAGTTTACCACAAAAAAGATAATTAAACTCAGCCAGTACTATTGACATGTTCTCAGCTGTATCCAATAAAACTTTTATTATCTCTTATCAAATAAGATATGATGGTTCATGTTCCCAAAAAAGGATTCTTTGTAATTTCATCCCTGTATGCTGTCCAGCTGTCTAGGCATGGGACCGAGTTTACCGAAAAACGAAAATTAAACTCAGCCAGTATTGTTGACTTGTTAAAGCTGTTTCTGTCAAGGGCGTTCGTGCCCAAGACGGCTGGACCCCTGCTACGGAGTTCGTAGCCTGGGCGGTAGGGATCGCCGGAGTTGTTTGCCGACGAACCAATGGTGAAGGGGATGAGATTGAGAGAGAGAGAGAGAGAGATAGGTTTGGAGGTTGATAACTTGCTTTTTCCCATCAATCCCGATTACATCTGCTTAAATAAATGTCTTCCCTCCAACAACCTGGAAGGAGATCCTGAAATCTAGGCCCTGACGGCCAACTAACCAACCGACTAAGGAGCTGCGGCGCCTTCCAGAACTGCTTCCGTGCGACGTCCCCGGCGTGTGTACTGCTTGCCCCACATGACATCTCTCCCCCCCTCGACGAGCAGCTCGTCCTCGAGCTGAAAGGACGGATAGCGGTCGGTGAAACTGTGGACATCCTCCCAGGTGGCGGCAGAAGCGGGCTCTCCTTTCCACTGGACGAGAACCTGACGGACGCCACGGGCTAAACGCGCGCGCACGGCGCGTTCCGGCTTTGGTACAGCCGCCCCATGGTGAATTGGCGGCAGAGGCGGCGGAGCTTCAGGAGGGGTACCCACGTATTTCTTGAGGAGGCCAACGTGGAACACGTCATGCAGGCGTGCGCGCGGAGGCAGCGCCAGTCGGACGGCGACCTCGTTGATGACTTCGACGACGCGGTAGGGCCCGTAGAAGCGCGGTTTCAGCTTCCCCGTCATGACTGTGGCCAGGGACGACGGTGCACGGTGGCGGAGGCGAAGCCACACCCAGTCGTCGACGTCGAAGGAGACCGCCCGATGGTTCTTGTCGTAGTGACGCTTCTGAATTGCCTGCGCCTGCTCCAAGCGGTAACGGACGTCCGCCAAGAACGCGTCTCTGTCCGCCATGTTCTGAGCGACGGCGGCCACCCTGGTGTCGCCCGGCTCATAGGATCGGATGGACGGTGGGTCGCGTCCATAAACGACCCGGAACGGCGTGTCCCCGAGCGAAGACTGGTAGGCGGTGTTGTAGACGTACTCCGCCCATGGAAGCCATCGGAGCCAGTGGCGAGGACGATCCCCCGTGAAGCAGCGCAGGTACATCACAATGACCCGATTGGCCGCCTCGGATTGGCCATCGGATTGCGGGTGGAACGCCGTAGTCATATGAAGCTTGGTGCCCATGAGCCGCATCAGCTCACGCCAGAATGCCGATGTGAAGACCGGATCCCGGTCCGAGACCAGGGATTGTGGCACGCCATGCAGACGGACGATGTCTGTGAAGAAAGCCTGTGCCACGGACTCCGCCGAGTATGGGTGAGCCAGAGGAATAAAGTGACAATACTTACTGAAGCGGTCGACGACCGTCAGTATGACTGATTTTCCCCCGACGCGCGGCAGGGCCTCGACAAAATCAAGGCCGAGGTCAGTCCAAACCGCCGACGGCACCGGCAGCGGGAGCAGGAGCCCCGCCGGATGAAGATGCTCGGACTTGTACCGCTGGCACGTGGCGCAAGCCCGGACGTAGTCCTGGACGACGCGGCGCAGACTTGGCGCGTGGAAGTCGCGGCGGAGTCGATGTAGAGTGCGCTGAACTCCTTCATGACCGTCCTCATGGACGGCGGCCACGATCTCGGCCAGCAGTGGTGATGATGGCGTGATGTAGAGGCGGGAGTTGTAGGCGATCATGCCGTCGACGATGGACCAGGGCGCGGACCGGTCCCCTGCGGTGATCTCGTCGCGAATGGCGACCAGAGCCGGGTCCGAGGCCTGCACTTGTCGGAGCCTGTCGATGAAATCGAAACGCGGGCTCGAGACAGCGAGCAGAATGCCGGAGTCCGTGTCGCGGCGCGACAAGGCATCGGCGACGACGTTCGTGGAGCCCGGCTTGTACTCCACCGCGAAGTCAAAGCCCAGAAGTTTGCCGACCCAGTGGTGCTGCGGAATTGTTGCAAGGCGCTGATCCAAAAGGAATTTCAAGCTATAATGGGCAGTACGCACCAGGAAACGGCGGCCCCAGAGATATGGCCTCCAATGGCGGATCGCCTGAACGAGTCCGATGAGCTCCCGCTCATACGCGGCGAGGGCCCGGTGGCGCGGCGCTACTGGCCGGCTGAAGAAGGCCACCGGACGCTTGTCCTGCAACAGCACCGCGCCGAACCCGTACGTCGAAGCGTCGCACTCGACGGTGAACTCCTGTGTGAAGTCAGGAAGACGTAGAACCGGCGCCGAGGTGATGGCGAGCTTGAGCGCCTCGAAGGCCTTGGCGGCATCATCCGACCAACAGAACCCCTCCTTGCGCAGGAGAGCGGTGAGTGGCGCCGCAATGGAGCCGTAGTCGCGGACAAACTTGCGGTAGTAGCCCGCCAAGCCGAGGAAACCGCGGACGGCGCGCGCTGATCGGGGCTGGGGCCAGTCGCGGACAGCCTGCACCTTGGCCGGGTCCATCGCCACGCCGTCGGCCGAGATGATGTGCCCGAGGTAGTGGATCGAGTTGACGCCGAAGGCACACTTGGAGCGCTTGATGTAGAGGTTGTGCTGCATGAGTGGTGAAGACGAGGCGCAGATGACGTAGATGGTCCGCCCAAGAGCTGCTGTAGATGAGGATGTCGTCGAAGAAGACGAGGACGAAGCGGCGGAGGAACGGACGCAGCACCTCGTTCATGAGTGCTTGGAACGTGGCCGGGGCGTTGCAGAGGCCGAACGGCATGACGAGGAATTCGTACAGGCCTTCATGGGTGCGGAATGCCGTCTTGGCCACATCTGCAGGATGCATCCGTACCTGGTGGTACCCCGAACGGAGGTCGAGCTTCGCGAAGAATATAGCGCCGCGGAGTTCATCGATCAGCTCGTCGACCACCGGGATGGGAAAGGCATACTTGATCGTGAGCGCGTTCAGGGCCCTGTAGTCGATGCAGAACCGCCATGTGCCGTCGGGCTTGCGGACGAGGAGCACCGGCGAAGAGAAGGCCGATGAGCTGCGCCTGATGAGCCCCTGGCGGAGCATGGTCTCACACTGGCGCTCCAGTTCATCTTTATGGGACACCGGGTACCGGTATGGCCGGACAGCCACCGGTTGCGCGCCGGGCTTCAGGTTGATGCGGTGGTCGCAGGCCCGTGCTGGAGGAAGGCCCTGCGGTTCGGTGAACAGCGCGGCGAACTCGGCGAGGAGGACGTCGAGGAGGTTGTCGTTGGAGCAGACGCGCAGGGCTGGTGCAGATGGTCCGGCCACGCCACGCCATTGCACGTGGTGATCGCGGCGCCAGAACGACATCGTAAGGGCGCCAAAGTCCCAGAGAATGGGCCCTAACGACGCGAGCCATTGCGTCCCCAGTACGATGTCATAGCCCGCCAAGGGTAGCGCGAAGAGGTCCCCTTGGAATGCTTCCCCGTCGATGTAGAACGTTGTGTCGCCCAGCACGCCCAGGCACGGGACGCGTTCTCCATTGGCGACCGTCACCTTCATGGAGCCCCGGCGTTCGAGCTTGATGCCGCTGGCGCGGGCGGCGTCCTCGGCAATGAAATTGTGTGACGATCCTGAGTCGAGGAGGGCGAGGAGGCGGGCATCGCCCAGTTGCAGGTGCACCTGCATGGTCTCGCTTGTGCGGATGCCGGCGATGGCGTGCAGCGAGATCTGGGGCTCATCAGTCGCAGACTCCTCCTGATCCAGGGTCGCGTCATCTTCAGAATCGAGGTCTAGAAGGAAGAGACGCTGGCAGACCTTGTTGTGGCCGCGCCCAAATTTCTCGTTACAATTGAAACATAGACCCTGGCGGCGCCGCTCCTCCATCTCCGCCTGGGAGAGTCGTTTGACAGGACGACCCTCCACGAGGACCGGGGATGTTGCCTGCGGTGCTGTGGCCGGAGGTGCAGGTAGCACCGGTCGGTTCGGCGTAGGCAGGAGACCGCGGTTGGAGGTGCGATGTGGAGTCGAGGAGGCCGCCGGCAGCCCGGCGCACTGGTTCCGGAGTTCCAGCTTGCGCGCAAGACTCATCGCCGTGGCCAACGACTGAGGGTTGAGGATCTCGACGTCGAGGCTGAGCGGCGGCTGGAGGCCCGCCGGGAAGATCTGGATCTTCTGCTGCTCTGTGAGGGCCCCGGCGCGCGGCAATAGGGCCTCGAAGCGATTCTGGTATTCCACGACTTGGTCCGTGCGCTTGCAAGCCATAAGCTCGCCGAGAGGGTTGGAGCGCAGGGGAGGACCGAAGCGCGTATGGAGCAGCTCAGTGAAGCGCCGCCATGGCGGCGTGCCCTCGTCGCGCTGAACCTGGATATACCACAATTGAGCGCCTTCCTCCAAATTGTACGAGGCCATCCAGACCTTGTCCTCCTCGGCAATGCGCTGTTGGTGGAAGTAGGATTCGCAACAATTGACGAAGATGAGCGGATCCGACTTGCCATCAAACCGCGGGAAGTCGAGCTTCTGGAATCGCGGAGGCCGGTCGTTGTGGTGTTCACCGTCGTGCGGTCCGTGCGCACCCGACGATGAGGAGTCGGTGCGGCGGTCCTGCTGGAGGGCGTCGACCTTGGACTGCAGGGTCTCAACGGACGCCGTGAGCTTGGTGATGAGCGCCGCCAATTCAGTGGGTGTTGGTTCGGCCATGGGTGAGGTTACAGATGGCGATGGTGATGGTGGGGAACTGGTGGATGGGTTGGACTGCGGATTGGAGGTGGAGGAACGCCTGGATCGTGATACCAGGTTGTCAAGGGCGTTCGTGCCCAAGACGGCTGGACCCCTGCTACGGAGTTCGTAGCCTGGGCGGTAGGGATCGCCGGAGTTGTTTGCCGACGAACCAATGGTGAAGGGGATGAGATTGAGAGAGAGAGAGAGAGATAGGTTTGGAGGTTGATAACTTGCTTTTTCCCATCAATCCCGATTACATCTGCTTAAATAAATGTCTTCCCTCCAACAACCTGGAAGGAGATCCTGAAATCTAGGCCCTGACGGCCAACTAACCAACCGACTAAGGAGCTGCGGCGCCTTCCAGAACTGCTTCCGTGCGACGTCCCCGGCGTGTGTACTGCTTGCCCCACATGACAGTTTCAGTAAAACCGCAATCGTATGTAGGTCAAATTTTAATATATTAAAACAATACAATGTGATGGTTCTTGTTCAAAAAGAAGACAAAATGTTCTTTTTAATTTCATCCCTATATTCTGTTTATTAAACAAATGTTTCCTGTTTGGTACAAGATCTGGATGAAAACATACCTCCAACCTCATACAAAGCAAAACTTGGAAACCAACCAGAGGTATTTTCATTACATGACCTCCGATATCAGGGAGACCACAAAGCCTCTCTTGTTCATGATCTTCTAGTGATGGGAGAACAAGGCCACTTTCCCAGTCACGGTATCTAATTGCTGCTGATGACGAGCTAGCTTCCCCATTAGTGGGATGCTTATGAATCATGGGATTGAACCATCTTGTACAAACAAGAAATGCAAAACACTCCGCAATCCTGGATGAGCAAGGTCCCGAATTAGACTATCTGACATCTCAACAAATAAGGAAGAATGACACTGAGACAAATCTTACCCATAATTTATAAACAAATCCCACCACCCCAGCGCACCAACATCACCTGTCATATATAATAACACATTATTACAGAACAGTGCGCAATAAAGGCAAAGGAGGCCTGAGGGGGGCAAAAATATACACTTTGCCTTTGTGCAACTTAAAATAGTTACCAGTTCAACTATCCTACAAGCTCATGGGGGAGGGAGATAGTTCTAAACTGAGCATTGTCGAACCTAAGAACAAAAGAAATGTTCCACCTCCAACCCCCCAAATACTAAGAGAAGAAAAGTATCATGATAAACAGTCATTCTAGCTCAATGTTAGGCTAGGCGCTAGGCGGTTTCTAGGCGGTGACCCACCGCCTAGAGCCTAGAAACCTCCTAGAGCCTAGGCGAGCCTAGGCGTTTCAAGGCGATTTGCTAGGCGGTGCCATATACATCATATACCTCTAAAAGAAAAGAAAAACAGAGAACCACTAAACCCTGAGTTGAAAATAGGCCCATCAAAACAGCCCAGCAGCCCAACAGCCCAACAGCCACCTTATCTCCTCCCCTCCTCTCCTCTCGTTCCCCCTCCCGACGCCCCCCTACCTCTCCTCTCGTTCCCCCTCCCGACGCCCCCTGCCTCTCCCTCGCCTCTGCTTCCACCCTTCCTCCTCTTCCTCCGTGCCTGCCCCTGCCTCCTCCTCCACCGCCGCCGCCGCCCGTCCACTGCTTTCTCCTCCCTCGCCAGCACCGCACGGAGGGGAGCGGCCGGCGGGAGCAGCAGCCCCGCGCGGAGGGAGACCGGCGGCCCAAAGAATCCAAGGATGGAGGAGGTAGTGAGCAGAGGAGAGAGGAGCAGAGGAGGGCAGATCTGCGACTGCGAGGAGCGGAGGGGAGCGGCCCCGGCGTGAGCAGCAGCCCCGCGCGCGGGAGACCGGCAGCCCGGTGCAGATGGAGACCAGCGGAGGTGCTCCGCCCGCCTAGGGTTCCGCCTACCCCCTAGGCGAGGCGGTACCCCGCCGCCTAGCACATAAGCGCGCCTAGGCGAGTGCGGAATAGCGCCTTGTGGAACATTGTTCTAGCTAGCAGGAAGAAAAACTTGGCGAATTCTAAGGATTTTTGCGGGCACACAAGGAGGGATAGAGTCCGGAACGAAGTTATTCGGGATAGGGTCGGGGTGGCACCAATTGAGAAGAAACTTACCCAGCATCGGCTGAGATGGTTTGGACATGTCCAACGAAGGCCTCCTGAGGCGCCGGTGCGTAATGGGGTTCTTGAGCGGGTCGATAATGTAAAGAGGGATAGAGGTAGACCTAAACTGACGTGGGATGAGTCAGTTAAGAGAGACCTTAAGGATTGGAATATCTCTAAAGAGATAGCTTTGGATAGGAGCGCTTGGAGACTAGCTATCAATGTGCCTGAACCTTGAACTTATTTCTTTCGGGTTTCATCTCTAGTCTGCCCCAACTTGCTTGGGAAAAAAGGCTATGTTGTTGTTGTTGTTGTTGTAACCTTAGTGAACTCTAGTAGTCAAGGAAGGTAGCAAGATACTATTCACAGTGCATCATGTTCTACAAACAGAACAACTAAAATATGACATGTTCTGCATTAATTCCAAAGTTGCAGTACTCGAAATAAATAAGGTGTTGCCTTAAGTCATGAAGAGAATAGTAAATAGGCCATGTCAGCTATAATGAGGCAATCAATTTTGGAAATTGTAATTGGAAGGCGATTTAGGAAACTTACCAGATAGCTTGAGAAGTGTGAATGTTGTAGCAGCTATAAGAAAAACCATTGAAATTGCAACCCAAAAATGCTGGTTACCAAACAAGGCAAACGTCATAAGATAGTGGAACATTCTACTGTAAGTTAAAAAATGATGCATTCTCAATATTATACCAGCTATTAGTGAGATATCTGCGCAATAGCAAGGGGTATGCGTGATGCTTTACATTAACTAAATATTCATATGAAATGAAACAAATAGATTTCTGGCTACCATACAGATTACAGAATATCAGAGAGCAATCCAAACATGTTTGGGTAAATAGAAGTCCTGGTGAGAGCTCTGATTAGAACAAATTTCAATATGTTATAATAATGAAATGGTACATGTGTTCATTGTATCACTTTTCATTATAGAGCACCAGAAATAGTTATAGCACACCTTTACACCAACCCGGTGCTAAAATGATACTTTAGCACAGTGATGCAAGGCAGCTGAAAAGTTATGTCAAATATTCCTGTTTTGTCCAATTAAATATGTTTTCCAATAATGTCAAAATGTTGCATCATATATTTGTTCTCTGTATTCAACCCTACAATTGATTTGTGGCACATAGTGCTCCATTTAATACAAAAGAGCATCAAGTTGGTACTACTAAATTGCACAAGTCAAAAGTTTCCTGGTTAAGCGGTGCTCATATTCTATAGTTCTTTTTACTAAACAATGGAATGCAATTCAAATCAGTGGACAAAATGTGCCTAAGGTAGTCACTAGTCAGATCCACTAGTATGAGAAACTTACAGGAAGTGTCTCCCAAATAGCTTCATCGCTCATGCTTTCTTCATCTCCAGGCATTAAAGCTCTGCACATCCTGAACAACAAAGAAAATGCCAACAAATAGGTACACATCAATTTCCATTGTCCACAGCAACTATAATATAGTTACTCTCTAAAAGCAAAATAATAATAGTAATAGTAATAGTAATAATAATAATAATCTGTTTATATTTGGCCAATGAGGTTCACAATTAGGACCAATGAGAATATTAAAAGGATTCAAACGTCGATCAATGTCCTGAATGCATGCAAACATGAAAGTGTGATCAACAGCTAATATTTATCTATCAGTGTCCTGAATGCATGCAAACATGAAAGTGTGATCGACGGCTAATATTTAACGATATCATCCATAACTTTAGGTAGAATATTAAAATGCAACAATCTTATTGTATGCAGCAAAGACAAAGAGACTTACACCACGATGTTATGGCACAAGCCGAACAAACTAAGATAGGACGGAAGGATCTTGTGAATTAACTATGGTCAGAATGCTATCAAAAGAACAATAGAAGACAAACCCCCATCACAAGATTATGTGCCCAATCTGTGACATGTAATTTTGCAGGAAGGGAATGGAGCTTTATTTGGAATTAGAATAAAAAATTATAGCTTAGGCTGTGATTATAGACAAATAATTCAATTGGAATAGAAGTTACGATAAAATCTTATACAAGACTAGCCTTTACCCAGCAGAGATAATTGAAACATTAAATCTGTTTCAGAAGAAAGCTAGCACCATAAAGGGCCATCAAGAATAATCCACTTTGATTAATATTGTGATACACTACCTATAAATTTGCATGGCTACATTAGGGGTATGATCATTTACCAAGATGGTGTTTAACCCATAATACACCTTTCCTAGACATAATGTGGCAGTTAGCACACACAACTAGGACTCGTTGAAACTCTGGAAGTTGTAAAGCAATGAATTCTAGCTGCTTCTAAGGGTCCATTAGATTGAAAAAATCAGAAAGGTCGTTTGTCTACAGAAATTCCAAGCATAGAAAGTACATACTAAGATACATCACAACAGTTTCAACAGAAAGTGTGACAGAAGAACGATCCTAAAAAAACTAAACTATTTCAACATGTGACTAAATATGTAAGAAGTGTTCAGATGATGGTAACTCCTGTTCATGGGAAATACATTCTCATATTTGGGGGGGGAAACAATTACAGTGCCAGACTAAGAATCCCCACAAATAGAAGGGAATAGTTCACATTGATTACCTAAAATTGTCAATAAGTATAATTGCTTCAAAGACCAGCAGAGGAAGGAACACAATCTTCAGATCAACAGATGGATGATTCCTAACTGGGCAAAACACAAAAGAAAAAAGTGTGAAGAACACAGGATGAAAGAGCTAGCAACATCTGCAGTTTAGGTTAAAAAAATCTAGGGATTCTATTATCTCAAATGCAAGTGTCAAAGTTTAGCTTACGCAATGGATTCAGACCCTACCTCTTAAGCTTTCGAGGTATATGCAGAGAAGCAGCTCAAACGCAATTAGCAAAGGTGCTGCGACAATCGAATGACATGGCGCCCACTGCACGCAAGGAGAAACAATATTAGGCCCAATGGTGCCAAATGAACCATGCTAGTGCAAAAAATGGAAAAATAATAAAGCTTAACAGACATGTCAGTATCTAAAACTTACATGACGGCCATGGGGCAAAGAAGGTGCTGGCATTGAAAACCTTCCGCGCGCAACAATCCCATGAAAGAGCCATAGCGGACTGAATATTACCCTACATGACCAAAAAAACATAATTAGCATTTCACATTATACCTCTGCCAATCTGCAGCAGTTGTCATTTAAGTAGTCCGCAATTCGAGAGGCCTAATTATAGAAGAGTTTCTAAATCCTGGTAAAACATAAGCAAACCAGAACAATGGCTCAAGGTACCAAAATTGGCATGAAATCTACTTCCCCAGAACAATAACGAAAGGGAAATGCTGGCCGGCATAATAAGTCGGGTCACTGACCAGCATGAGCTGAATTAATGCTACCAGCAAATCTTCACTAGCCAACATTCGTCTCCCAGAGAGGCAGCTCAATCATGCGCCCGTGGAGCAGATTAGTCCACTCCGGACAAGCAGCCAACCCTAAATCACACGCAAAGCGAGCACAGGATCGACCAATCCCCAAAACCGCATCTGCATCGCAGGGGTAACCGCCCTCCCCCCAAATCACCGCACAAACGAACAACTCGAAGCCCCCAAGCTCGCGCAAACCCACCCAAACCAGATCGAATTGAAGCGGGGCGGCGGGGAGGCCTAGGGTTTAGAGCGCGTACCACCAGGAGTATGTGGTGCGGCCGTCGATCCTGAGCGCGAGAAGGAGCGTGAAGCAGAAGAGCGCGGTGTGGGCCGCCGCCGCCTGCGCCGTCTTCCCCACCCCCGCCCACGTGTGCCCCCGCCGCCGCTGCATCTCCCTCGCTCCTCCTCCTCCTCCTCCTCCCTAGGCTCCCGACGGGGAAGCCGAATCTCCCCTTCTCCTCCTCCTCCTCCGCCGCCGCCGCCGCCGCTTCCTCGGGCTTGACGCTGGTGGAGGTGGGCCGGAGACTCGGGGGAGCGGGTGACGAAAACGAGGAACAAAGGGGGGAGAAGGGTTTCTCTCTTTCCTCCCTCCCTCCCTCTCGCTCTAGTCTGGTGATGGAGACGATTCCAATCTCTCTCTCTACGCTTTCTTAGTACTATAGGATAATCTATAATCTAGTAGCAGTAATCTATTGCCGGGGCGCTGTTCATGGGGACTGGGGAGGAATGGAACGGATTGGATCGGGCCGGGTCGGACAGGGTGGGAGATGCGCGCCTCCTGCGCTCCAGCCAGACTCGGAAGTGTTCGGGGAAGCCGACGAGCTGGATATTTTTTTTTCTCCTCGTCCTTCGGTTAGCTCCCGTTTGCTGGTTTTCGCCCGCGGTATTTTTTTACTGCTGATGAGTGATTAACTGATGACGATGAGACGATGACCTGGTAGCTCGGCGCCTCCGCCCGCCCGGTCCCGGCCCCCCGTTTCGGCGGTCGCTTGCACGGCACACCCACTCCCGCAACGATCCGTCGTCCGCCACCCGCCGCGCACGCACCTCGCCGAGACGGGGGGTCGGGGACCTTGGCCGGCCGACGTGCCTGCGCCCCTCGCCGCGCACGCACCTCCCCGCCGAGGCGGCGAGGCCTCTCGGGGAAAATGGGAAATGGGACCATACCAAACTCGCAAACGCGCGTTTCGCTGTCGGCACCGGTAGCTAGCAGCTGGCTAGTGCCGGATAATTGGTGGCCGGCCTGATGGGGTTCGGCACGGTGGGACGACGGCAACCGGCCGGCGGTGATGTCACGGACAGGGCTCCTCGGGAGTGGCTGCCAGGTGGGCCGGGCTATGGAAATGGCTGAAGCTACAAAAGGCAAAGAATTAGGACTCGTAACGGCATTGAATAGAACCAACCTGTCATCTTCTTCCTCTGTCCAAGAACACGTCCTTGTAGTTTCTTGCTATCCTTCTCAAATCTCTGCTATCCCTAGTCTAAATTCCCTATAAACCTTCCTCAATATTGTATCGATACACTTGTATCAGTGATTTGGTAGTAGAGGTCTGTAGCAATTGGTAATCAGAGCCTTGTTCCATCCACCAAAATTTTCCCCCAAATCGAATCGAGCCATGATGGAGATGGCTGATCTCTGCGCTTCGATGTGGAGGATAGAGGAGAAGTTGCGACGGATGAACGAGATCTTGGACCGTATGAATGGAGTTGCGCCGCCCCCATCCTCCCGCACGGCATCGACGCCCTCCACTCCAAACTCAGTGCAGGTCGTCGCCAGCCCTGCGTCAGGCTCCTCCACCTACAACAGCGGGCGCCACGACGGCGAGCGCTCTCGGCACCAACGCGCCCTCGCCGATGGCTCCAACGACCTCCCCTACATCCCAGGGAGCCCCTCCATCCCCAAGCACGTCATCTTCACCGGTGTCCCCAACCCTACCTGCGCATCGAGCTCCTGCTCGACGGGCGTTGCATGCGCTCAAGGGCCTGGTGCGGCTGCAGGCGTTGATCCGCAGCTAGGCTGTGCGGTGCCAGACGACGGCCACGCTGCGAGGCCTCGAGTTCCTGCAGAAGATCCAGGACCGACACTGCTCCAGAGCCGGCGGCCCCGACCACCCGGCGACGCCGCTGCCCATGGATGAGGAGGCGGACGCACTCCTCCGATGTTGGAGTTGGCTCTAGGAGTGGGTCGGCGCGCAGCCCCCCTTCGACAAGGACGTCCCCATGGCGTATCAGTCACCCTACAGCAGGGACGCCGCCGTCGCCACCAGGCCGCTTCGCCTTCGCGTCGTCCTCTTTGCACCCATGCCCGATGCCGCCTTCAGCTCCATCCTCTCGGGCCCCGCTAGTGACGCCGACTACACCGACCATTGCAAGCTGGACGAGGTCCGCGCCCGCGAGATCGTCGTCGACGCCGTCAACATCGAGCGCGAGTTCGCCTTCGATCTGCTCCTCGTTGCACTCGTCGGCTTGAACGGCGTCCTCACAAGCCAGTACATCAAGTCTACCATCACCTACTGCTTGCCCATGGCGCTCTGGGTGCAGAGGATGAGGTATCCGGCATCTCGCCTACAACATGTTCGACACAATGCCATAACAGCGGCGTCACCCTGGCTTTGTGCTCAGCCATCGGACCACTTGCTATCCACATGGGTTATTCCTCATGGCACACCAACAAGGGCTACTTATTTGAGCACAGCCAGGTCAGGTACATCACCAACGCCATGCTTCTGAACTCAATGGGTGTTGTTCTGTCTAGTCTAGCTACAACGATTCCTGATGTCCAAAAGGTGTTTGAGGGACTGCTTGCTTCTTATCCAGTAAAGCTATATCCCTTGCCTACTACTTTTGTTGACAAAGGACCACGGAAATCTATTCTCAATGTTGAGCATGTTGGCATCTTGCCAAAACCGCCTTGGTCATTATTATGTCTAGAACATGGCAATTCCAAGCAATGGAGTTCAGGCTGGCATCAATTCAGTAAGACCTTTAGTTTGCAGCACACATTGGAAGGAAGACATGCAATCAGTCCACATGGTTCTCTAGATCAATTCCACAAATCCTTTGTTTCACAACATTGCTTGGAAGAATGAGTAAATTGCACTCAGGGTACCTAAACTATTGGGCGATTCCCAGATTGGTACTCGAACAAAAAACCATAACATTTTGATACTGGATCTATATGTTTGGCTATCCAACGGTACAAATCGTGGCACACTTGCTCCAGCAGCCTACGTGGAGCTGCCACGGTGTACAAAGAGTCCAGCCCATTGTCTTTTTTTGCAAAACCCCCCTCCCAATCCTTCTCTCCGTCCCATCACGTGAACCCCCTGGGCCCTCCCTCCAGACCCCCAGCCGCCCCCAGCCCAGTCCATCGACATCAGCCAGATCCAAATCGAGACTCCAGCTGTCCAGCGCTCCAGCAGGCGGCCGCCGCCTCCCTGTCCGCTGCCGGCGCCTGCACCGTGCACCCGCCTCCTGTCGCCGTCGCCCAGCCAAGGCCCGAAGGCAGAAGCGGAGAAGCCTCCTGTCGCCGTCGCCCAAGGCAGTAGCCAGTAAGTCACTCGTCCCTTCTGCTTGCTCACTTCTGCTCGCCCTGCCCCTGCTGCAGCTGTGTGCCTGTGTGCTTGGATGCTGCAGCGGTGAGGCGCGGCGTGGCACCATGGCGGGTGTCCTTCGACTGGAAGGAGCAGCACCACCAGATTACGGTCAGTACTGCCAAGGCCTATCTCCCTCAATTTCATTCTTGCTTATTGATTCTGCAATTCGATGTCATAGTGCTGCAATTTGATTTAGATAGTGGTTATTTAAGGCAACACTCTGAAGTCATTCAGGCCAGAGGATATTCACAACCCAATTTTCAAGATAGAAATGAAGTTTGCATCAATAGAACAGCTTAGAGAGGCAATTACAGAGTACAGTATCAAACATAGAGTTGAGATAAATAAGCCAATCAATGACAAGAAAAGGATCAAAGCACAGTGTGATGAAAAGTGCCCATGGAATTTGTATGCTTCATTTGACTCAAGGCTGAAGTGTATCTTGATCAAATCTTATGTTGGGCATCACACTTGCCAAAAGAAGTGGGAGCCAAATGAAGTGGGAGATGAAGTGGGAGTTAAAGAAGTGCACTACAAAATGGCTTGCTAACAAGTACTTGGATAGGTTTAGGGCTGATGAGAAAATGAGTCTGACCAATTTTGGGAAGACTGTTCAGTTGGAGCTGAACCTGACCATGTCTAGGATGAAGCTGTGTAGGGCACGTAGGATGGCATGGAGCATCATTTATGGGGATGAAGTGAAGCAATTCAATGAATTTAGGAATTATGGCCATGAACTTAGGAAGACAAATCCAGGCACAACCTTCTATGTAACATGTCTTGATGGTTTCTTCAGCTCACTGTACATTTCTTTGGGTGCTTGCAAAAGAGGTTACTCAATGGTTGTAGGCCTGTTATCTGTCTAGATGGTTGCCACATCAAGACCAAGTTTGGAGGGCAGCTGCTAACTGCTATAGGTATAGACCTCAATGACTGTATATATCCTGTGGCTATGGCAGTGGTGGAGGTTGAGTGTCTAGCATCATGGAAGTGGTTCTTAGAGACACTAAAACAGGACCTTGGCATAGAAAACACAACTCCTTGGACCATAATGACAGATAAACAAAAAGGTCTTATCCCTGCTGTTCAGCAAGTGTTTCCTGAGGCAGAGCACAGATTTTGTGTTAGACATTTGTACTCCAATTTCTCAGGCCACTTCAAAGGTGAGAACTTGAAGAATCAATTATGGAGATGTGCAAGAGCTAGTACCCTGGTTAGGTGGAACCAGGAGATGGAGAAAATGAGAGTTCTCAACAAGGATGCCCATGCCTGGTTAGAAAAGACCACCAAACACATGGGTTAGGGCTTTCTTTAGTGAGTACCCAAAGTGTGACATCCTCTTGAACAACACTTGTGAAGTTTTCAACAATTACATATTAGAAGCTAGAGAACTGCCCATTTTGAGCATGCTGCAAAGGATCAAGGTCCAGCTAATGACTAGGCATTACAACAAGCAGAAAGAGGCGACTGAGAAGTGGGGAGACATGCTCATATGCCCAAAAATAAGGAAAAAGTTAGCTAGGCATGCAGAAATGTCCAACACATGCTACCCATTACCTAGTGGATCTGGAATTTTTGAGGTCCATGACAGAGAATGGAAGTATGTTGTGAACATTGTAGCTAAGAAATGTGAATGCAGAAGATGGGACTTGACAGGCATACCTTGTAGTCATGCAATTGCTTGCCTCAGGCATGAAAGAATTCCAGAGGATTCAGTGCTCCCAAGTTGTTACTCCATTTTAGCATTCCAAAATGCATATAGCTGGCAAATATTTCCTTGCTCAAACAAGACTGCTTGGCAAAATATTGGAGGTCCAGAAGTGAAGCCACCTAAGTATGAGAAAAAAGCAGGAAGACCACCTAAAGCAAGGAAGAAATCAGCACATGAAGTTCAAGGTAGAAGTGGACCAAGGCTATCCAAACATGGAGTAACCATTCACTGTAGTCACTGTGGAAGTCCAGAGCATAATGCAGCAACATGTGCACTAAAGAAAGCAGGAGAACCACCTCTTAAGAGAAGGAAAAGTGAAACTATTGAACATGAGGAAGATGAGGAAGCAAGGCATAAGGAAGAGAAGCATGAAGCACAATATACTCAGGTATGTGCAACCAAACAACCCTTATTTATTTAGTAGAAAATGCATATCTTGACAAATGCCATGTTTCTGGAGGTGTTTCAGGAGGACACTGAACAAGCTGGAACTGAAGCACTGTTGTCTCAAATAAACAGCCCTATGGTGTCTCAACTTCTGGATGAGGTACATATAACTTTTCTAATTAATTTGTCTCAAATATACAGCCCTATGGGCCATATACATTTGCTAATTTATTTGTTTTGGTACTAAACAGGCTACACAAATTGTGAGACAACATCCAGTCAGTCAACCTGTACCTGATTCAGCCTACATCCTTTCCAACTTACCACCAGCGAGACAAGGTGTTGTGTCAACAGCAACCAAAGCTGGCAGGACATCAAGGAGCAAGGCAGTGAGCAAGCAGGCTATGAACCCAAGCAAGAAGGCAGTGAGCAAGGCAGTGAGCAAGCAGGCTGTGAACCCAAGCAAAAAGGCAGTGAGCAAGTCCAGAAAACGTTGATCTGGAGAGTAGCACGGCTTTTGGACTGTGTTGACACCCTTTTGTACATGAAAGAAAGTTGGCTTTTGTGGAGCAAAGACATTTTGCTTTAGTTCAGCAGCTGCAGTTCCAATAAGTGGAACTAGTGTAGTTGCCTTCTTTTGTGCAGGCCTCACATAGGTTTAGGTCATATCCACGTAGTATGATGCAGTGCTGTTAGGATATGTACTGCAAGAACCAAACTAATATGTAATGGTTAATGGATGGAGTACTCTAATGGATGGAAGCACCAAACTAATATGTAATGCATATTCTATGAGTGAAGATATTTCTCCTGTCAAATTGCCTTTTGTTCAACAGCTGCTGTCAAATTTTCCTGTCAATTTTTTTTGAGATCACATTGCTTTTAATATTTGAGTTTCAAAATGCTTAACATATTTGAGTACACATTGCCTTTTGTTCAACAGCTGCTGGAGTCTCGATCTGGATCTGGCTGATGTCGATGGACTGGGCTGGGGGCGGCTGGGGGTCTGGAGGGAGGGCCAGGGGGTTCACGTGATGGGAGGGAGAGAAGGATTGGGGAGGGGGGGTTTTGCCAAAAAAGACAATGGGCTGGACTATTTGTACACCGTGGCAGCTCCACGTATGCTGCTGGAGCAAGTGTGCCACGATTTGTACCGTTGGATAGCCAAACATATAGATCCAGTATCAAAATGTTATGGTTTTTTGTTCGAGTACCAATCTGGGAATCGCCCAATAGTTTAGGTACCCTGAGTGCAATTTACTCATTATTGCTCAATGGTGTGCACTGTTCCATGAAGCTGATGGAAAGCCTTTTGATTGGGAAAATCGCTACCTGTGTATCTGACAGTATGGCGACATGCTTATGGAGGATCCTATTAGCATTGGTATGGCAACACAGAAATGAGTCATCCAGTTCATTGGTCGGCAATCAAATCATGCATTTTGCCATCCTGTATGCAAAACTTATGAAGGAAGGTGCTAAAGATTTTCAGTTGGATGCATGCTTTTGGAGAGGCCTCGCTACTCAGATTTTATTGTCAAGTTTGCTTCGTCTAGATATCTGCAAATTAATGACTTGGACCAGCGAAATGATATTGATAGAACAAGATGTCGGTACTTTTACCACTCGCCTACCTTGGGATGCCCTAAGGTAGGAGATTGTTGGGAGCAGATCGCCGAATCTAGAATTTGAAGGTAAACGATAGGACACAAGACACAAATTTAGACAGGTTCGGGCCGCCGGAATAGCGTAATACCCTACGTCCTGTGTGGTGGTTTGGTATATTGCGCCCTGCGTTGGGGTGTTGTGCTCTGTTTAGCTATTGGTTTTTCTTCTGCCGATCTAGGTACCCGACCCTCCTTTATATAGTCCAGGGGGTGGAATTCTAGTCGATTTACAAGGTAGGAGTCCTAAGAGGATTACAAAGTAGAGTCCTAGGAGGAGTCCGATTTCTTCCTTCCTTGTATGTATCAGGAATCTTCCGCACATCTATGCGGTGTGCACAGTCCCGTGGGCCCGGGTCTGACACAAGAGGGTGCTGGATCTTGACCTCTACTGCTTTGTATTTGCATATGGAGTCCTACAGATGTGGCTCAAATTCAGCTTGTACTTGGCATGGTTGACCTATTCTTCAGAGAATGTGGCTGTGCATTCAAATGATCAGATTGCTCGAGCATTATTGAACAAAAGAGAGGTGTGGCTGAAGCACAGTAATTCTGGTAGTCCCATGTTTCAATCTGCAAGCTCTGAAGTCTTCATCAGTGTGCTCCTAACAAAGCATCTTGTGCTCCAGTTTAGTGTTTCAGTTTGGTGCTTATTCAGTCAAGCAACTGACATGAAGCTGGACCAGATCAATGTGAGCTACAAGAAGCTGTTGATGATCTTCAGTTGGGGTGCAACCTATGATTGCAAGGAGTTGATCATTTGCGTGGCTCTGGATGGGCAGCATGAGCTCCTTATCACCCTGATTAGTGCAAAGCCACAGTGCAAATGACAAAGGACTTGAGCAGCAGCAGCTTTGTTCATTGGCGATGGGGATCCCGGCGATTGCGGCTTGAGGGCAAGCTGCATTTCAAGCGGTGGGGAATGTCACGGACAAAGCCTCCTCAGGAGTGGCTGCCAGGTGGGCCAGACTATGGGAATGGCTGAAGCTACAAAAGGCAAAGGATTACGACTCGTAACGGCATTGAATAGAACTAACCGGTCATCTTCTTCCTCTGTCTAAGAACACGCCCCTGTAGTTTCTTGCTATCCTTCTCAAATCTCTGCTATCCCTAGTCTAGATTCTCTATAATCCTTCCCCAATATTGTATCGATACACTTGTATCAATGATTTGGTAGTAGAGGTACGTAACAGGTGAGCGCTACAAACCAATCATTCGTGCGGCATCGCGTCATCACAGGGAAATCAGCCAATTTGGAGCGCGCACCGTGCAGTCTGCTGACCGAGCACGAAAGAGGGCCGACCGTGCTTCCCTTTCAGCTACAATTGTGGAATGAACAGGCCTGACAGGAGACCCTGGACAGCCCAGTTTATGGGAGGATTTCAGGAAGCTGATCGTGATCTCACCATGGAGAAAGTTCTGCTCTTTTTTTTTTTGTTGCTAGCGCTACGGTACATGTTGTTGCTTACGTCATCAGGGGATCTTTTTCTATATAGGTCTAAATACATCTTTTTTTTTGTGAAAAAACTAAATAGTATATCTGTAAGAGCATCTACTATCAAGCTTAGTTTTTGCTGGCCTGGCGCTGCGGCTGCGCGCGAGATGCAGCAGCCAGCCAAGCCCAAAGGATGGCGCGAGTTGTTGGTGCACGGACGCATCCGCGCATGTTGGCCATGTCTTCCTTCCCAAGAACGAACCGAAATGGAGATATTTTATGAGAGCGGCGCCCAATCCTATCCAGGAAATTCTGGAGACAGCGACATCAAGGCTTTAATGATCCATAGCAGGCTTTCGTAGGTTACTTAACTGATCGGCACACTTGGTTAATAAAAAAGGTTAGCCCTCAAGTATTCCTTTGTTTGTTCGTATTATATTTTGACCACACGTAGCCTGCACCAGATGTGCCGGTTTCTATTATTAATAGAGAAGACATTGTTAAAAACTGGAAATAAACTATCGGGTTAAATGTTTTGGTTGAACTAGTCCGTATCCGTATCGGTATAATCTTCCCGGTTGAGCTGTTTTTGGTCCCGCTAACCAGACCAGCATACTTTTGTTTCTTCTTTGGACAGCACTGTTTGAATCAACGTGTTTGGAATTTGGATGGTACCACTCGTATCCGAATCAAATTGTCCTATATATTGGTATGGAAATGATTGGGACTTGGGTGCATACCGGGCCAAAATGCGGGCCCTGGCTTTAGCTCGAGCTTTTCTTGTGCAGGAGCTCTCTAGATAAGGGTCCTGGCCAAAATGCAGGATGTGATTCGTTGGGCTGCGAGGAATTCGGGCTGGGATATTTGTGTGCCTCGGATTTTTTTAGAATTCGGATCCTCTTCTGATAGACCGGGATTATTCGGGTCGCGTACTCGCGTTAGAGGCAACGCGCGTGGCTGCCAGCCGGATCATCGCAGAAAATGATTAAAACTAATAAAGAATAGACCGATTTGCTTCTTTTTTGTTGGACCACCGGGTATCTGCTCCTCACCGGTCCTACCCTTTCTTCTTTTTTTCTTTTTTCTTTTCTTTTTTCCTAATTCGTGATAAGAAACCAAAACAAATAGCTTAACTTAAAAGCTCAGATCTCTCTTAGATGAATTGCTACATGATAAAAAAAATTATGCCACCAAAACAAAACGTACGGTCTAATCAAACGTACAGCCTAAATCATATTATTACTCTGAAATAAAAAAATATATGATTGGAACTGAAACCTTTTGTTGCATCACATAGGAGAGCAAAACAAATTCTATTGGAACAAATGTAAAATTTTGTTACAATGGGACAAACTTTAGAATTTGTTATTTGAATTTGTTGCATCCAACTGAACCATTGGAACGAATATTAGAATTTGCACAGTTGAATCCAATTGCACTGTTAGAACAAATTGTTCCATTCGAACAAATATTAGAATTTGTTCAATTGGATCCAACTTTACCTTTGTAACTAAAAAAATTATTCCACTAGAACAAAAATGTGTCTGTTGATTTAAGGAAGCACATGAAGTCATCACATAAAGATTTATTATTGGATTCATAACTATACAATGACCTTAATAATAAAGAATAGTTGCATACATAGTGCAAAAATGAAGAAGACGGAGAAGTCGTGAGAGGAAACGAAGACCAAGGAAAAATAAATAAGAAGAGCTGGACCTTAAAATCCCTAATGGGCCGAAAAAATGAAAACAACATGCCGCCCCATGTGGAATAAATAGCTTCTACGATGCTACGGATCGCAGCAACTCACGCGACCTGTAACATTTACAGACTATTCAGACTGCAATCTATATATCTTATATGAGTGCAACACACTAAGAATCATTAATGGTTATTTCTCTCGCATGTGGTGAAGCCACATCATTATTTTATTTCCACCATTGGGTCTGAATGAAGGCTCATATCCTGATCTTACGCATCCCACTAAGAGTTCTTACTTTTTTTTACTTAGTTTTATTATTATCATATGAATAATTTTATGACAGAATAATGGTAATATTTTAAAAATTATTATTACTTTGTTTTAGCAAAAAAAATATTGTAAATTTCTAATTTAATTTTACTAATATAAGTTACACACGATGATTGTTCACTATATGTGAAAGGAACAATCATATCTACATATTTTTTTATTGACGTGGACTCCAAGTTGAAAGGTTTATTTTCTCAATAACAATTACACACAACGATTGTTCACTGCATGTAAAAGGGATAATCATATGTACATACTATTTTTAGTGAGGAGGACTCCATGTAATTGAAAAGTTTATTTTCCAAACAATTTTAAATTTCATTCCATACATAACCTCAATTGTGTTGCACCTAAGTATCTCTTAATTAAAAAAATTGCTATCATGAAAAATAAAAATATTAATTTTTTACTATTTTATGATATCATCCGATAATAATAGTAAAAAATTATATCAAACATCGCGCTGCAACGCGGCGAATCAGTAATTTGAAGTTTTTGAGCCTAACGAGTAACGAGTGAGGAACGGTAAAGGAGGCCTTCGAAAAGCATGAAGTCTTTTTTTCCCCCGTATGTCAAGGCTCAAATAGGGCCTCCACCAAACCTACTGGCCCAGGATGGCGTTCGTCCACGTTCCTCTGATTACTAACCTGCTAGATCCAATGGGCTAGATAAACTAGACCGGAATTAGGCCCGTCCATTCCTCCACAGTCATCCTTTCTCAAAAAGAAAAAAAAAAACCTCCACAGTCAAACTCAACACCCATCCCAGCACCCCGTTTACCTTCTCTGTTCCTCAGATGTCATCGAGACAGCACTTCCGTTGAAGCATCGCGCACTCTGAGCCGCTGCCTATGCGTTTCGCAATCCAGCAGATGGCTACAGGTCGTCAGCTCTCGAAGCCAGACAAGGGCAGCCAGAATGAACGGCGACGAGAACGGAGCGTGATTGCTCCTCGCTAGCACAGTAGCACTCTGCCGGAGATCACTCCGAATGCACGGGCGGCAGCACCGAGCCGGCGATAACCCAGGCAGACAGAAGAGAATGTCCAGCCCACACCGCTCGCACCGTGTGCGAGCGTGCGTGGCAGCATGCCAATGCACAGTGCTACAAAGCACGCGGTTTTCGTGGATGCGGCTGCGGCTGCGGCTGCGAAGATAGTAACCGGAACGGTCGCCACGACCGAGCAAGCGGATCAAGATCAAATCACCTTCGCTACACCTACACCTGGCACCTCGGCAAGTGGGGAGCCTGGCGCACATCAAAGGCGAGGATCACATGCCCCGCTATGTTCCGCGATGATCGATGGTCCCGGGGCAACGGCGACCAGCCGGCGTCGTCGGGACGGGGCAGACCGCAGACGGCGGGTCGACGCGGGCGCGTTCGCTAGGAGACGAGACGAGCACGGGATGCTGTAGGAAACTTCACGATTTCAAGCCTGGATGCTTAAATATTAGCTTATCAAAATATGGGTATGACAAAATATGAGTATTCCAATTTTTTAGCAAAATCTTAGCAAATTTAGAAAAGCACTTAATTAGATATGCTAACTTTTTAACCTTCAACCAAATAAATATCAAAATTTATTGACTTACTTATATTTTACAGTACCAACATTTTAAAAAATCACACCCTTCTTCCCCGGCCACGCAAGTCGCGCGACCCCACCCCACGCGTGCCCGGTCCACAGAAAATTGTCTTAGCCACGATTTAAAAAAAGAGTTTAAAAAAAAGAAGAAAAAAAAGAAAATTGTCTTAGCCGCCTTGCCCAGTCGCCCTCCTCCTCCGGCCCTCCCTCTTCAGGCCGTGTTTAGATGTTGTAAAGGCAGAACGTAAAATTTTATAAATCGCTTGCATGGTATACTAAATGTAGTTAAAAAATAAATCGTATTATAAAAATGGACTGTAAATCGCGAAACGAATCTAATGAGTCTAATTAGGACGTGATTAGATGTTAAATTGATACAGTATTGCTACAGTAAAGATGCTCTAATGATGGATTAATTATGCTCATTAGTTTCGTCTCGTAGTTTAGATGAGATCTGTAATTAGTTTTATAATTAGTCTACATTTAATACTTTAAATATTGAAAATTTTCTAACAAAAATGCAAAATGATCTATACACACCCTCAGTCTTCACCGACCCTCCCACGAGTTCCACATTTTTGACGCCCCGGGCATTCTTCCGTCGACTTCCACCTTCTTTTACTCGTCCCCCGACCACTGCACGAGTGACGAGTGGCACCGCTACCTGCTCGCTTCATTGCAGCAGCAGTCTTCGCATGGCCTCGTCCATTGCGTCCGCGTCGTGGGCGCTGCCGCTGCAGACGGGCGGGGCGGCGGCGGGCCCGTCCTGCCGCGTGCTGCTCGCCGTGGCGGCGACCCGCTCGGCAGCGTCGCTGCGCCGGGCAAGGGTGCTCGTGGCACCCCGGTGCGCGGTGCCCGAGGGCCCCGGCGCCGGCGGCGAGGAGGAGGGGAACAAGAGCGGCGAGGAGAAGAAGCGGGCGCACGGCCGGCCGGTGTGGAGGCGGATCCTGTTCGCCTCCAAGAAGAGCCGCAGCATCATCATCCTTAACGCCCTCACCGTCATCTATGGTGTGCGCAGCTTTCTTGTTCTTGATCTCATCCCCCTCCCCCAGTTCGTCTTCACTGCTTGATTTGGTCATCATTAATTCGTATTCAAGAATAACAGTGTTTCACTTCTGTACTGTGTTACTACCCTTGGCCGCCGGCGATCGCCGGGACGTGAGCACGCACAAATGGCGGATAATTGGGGGAACGGAACGAGGACAGGTTGTCCTCTCCGAGTTCGTTTCTTCAATTGCAAAATCTCAGTTCTCCTCTTACACGCGGGTGGCTTTATGCCCCACGCTAACGGCCTCCGGCCCACCTTACAATTCCCGTTTCTTAAGCAAAGAAAGCGTACAATATAATACTATGTCTCTCCTTACTACAGCTCATCAGTCGTCGTGGCGTCGGCCATGACATTGCCCCCCCCCCTTCAGAGGTTGCTTGTCCCCAAGCAACAGCCTTTGGAAAACGGTGCTTGACGACGTAGTAATCTTCCCATGTAGCGGACGACTCGGGTAGGCTGGTCCACTTCAGAAGAACATGTGGAATGGCTTTGTTGCCCTTCTTCACCAACCGCCTTTGTAGGATCTTCTCAGGTTCCAGTGTAGTTGCGCTCAAATCAGCAAGCTTAGTGATATCTGAAAAGACTGGAGAATGATCAGGGGTAAAGGGTTTGAGTTGCGAAACATGAAATACCGGATGAACCAAACTGCCAGGTGGAAGATCCAGGCGGTAGGCTACAGAACCAACTCGCTCCAACACAGCAAAGGGGCCAAAGTACTTGTAAGCCAACTTAGGATAAGGTCTGTTCACCACTGAAGCTTGAGCGTATGGTTGGAGTTTCAGTAGCACTTGCTCCCCCACCTGAAACATTCTATCAGACCTCTTACAGTCAGCTTGATGCTTCATTCGAGTCTGGGCACGAGCCAGCTGTTCCCTCAAAAGAGCAGTATGAGTAGCCCTTTCTTCCAGCATCTCTGTGACTGACAAATTAGTAGTCTCTGTCAGCACTGGCGTAGCACCCATGTTGGGATCATGGCCATACAAAGCTCGAAATGGAGAACACCCCAATGATGAATGCCAAGATGTGTTGTACCACAGCTCTGCTAGGGATAACCAGGACTTCCATTTGTGAGGAGTATGATGCAATGCACAGCGTAGATACATTTCCAAACACTGGTTAACTCGTTCGGTTTGACCGTCGGTTTGAGGGTGATATGCTGTACTATAGAGTAGTTTAGTATCCAGCAAGGTGAAGAGCTCTTTCCATACTGAACTCAGAAATATTCGGTCACGATCAGAAACCATGGTTCTAGGTATTCCATGCAGTTTCACCACTAAATCCAGCAAACATTTAGCCACTTGAGTAGCAGTAAAAGGGTGTTTGAGTGCCAGGAAGTGTGCATATTTAGTGAAACGATCAACCACCACCAAAATGACATTGGAGCCCCCTGACAATGGTAATCCCTCTATGAAATTCAGAGATATATCCTGCCATGCACCTTGTGGAAGGGGAAGAGGTCGGAGAAGTCCTGCTGGATGAGAATGCTCATGCTTGGCTTGCTGGCAAATTGTGCATTGTTTGACAAAGTGTTCAACATCTTGTTTCATGCCTTTCCAATGGAATAGCTGTTTGACTCTGTAATAAGTGGCCTGAATGCCAGAATGGCCTCCAATGGGGCTGGAGTGTAGTGCAGCAATAATCTTAGTTCTGACTGCTGTATTCTCTCCAATCCAAATATGACCATGATATCTGATGAGGCCATCCATCAAGGAATACCCCTGAGGATCAGGTGAGGCTAGGGTCAGCTGAGTTAGCAGAGTTTGAGCATTGGCATCTGTGACATAGGAATTTAGAACCTCCTGCAGCCACAAAGGTTTGATTTCAGACACTGCTTGAATTGCCATTAAGTGTCCCACTCGAGATAATGCATCCGCGGCTAAATTTTCCTTGCCTTTCTTGTACACCACTCTGAATTGTAAACCCATCAAGCGAGTCATTGCTTTCCTTTGCAAATCAGATTGCAAATTTTGTTCAGAGAGATAAGATAAACTCTTGTGGTCAGACTGGATGATGAATTCCTGTCTCTGCAGATAAGACCTCCACTTCTCCACAGCCATAATGAGTGCAAGAAATTCCTTCTCATAAATGGACAGATGCTGGTGTGTTGGCCCCAAAGCCTTACTCAAATAAGCTATAGGACGACCCCCTTGCATCAAGACAGCACCAATACCAGTTGCACAAGCATCAGTCTCTACCACAAAGGGCTGGGAAAAATTAGGCAACTGAAGTACAGGTGTTTGTGTCATAGCCTGTTTCAGAGCACAGAAAGCTGCAGTGGCTTCTGTTGTCCAGAGAAATTGTTTCTTCCTTAAGAGTTGAGTCAGTGGTTTGGCAATAATGCCATAGTTCTGCACAAATCTCCTATAATACCCAGTGAAACCCAAGAAACCCCTTAACTCAGTGACTGTAGTGGGTAATGGCCAAGTCTGCATTGCCTGAGTTTTGGAAGGGTCAGTAGCAACTCCATCCTGGGAAATAATATGACCCAAATAGTCAATTTGTGACTGGGCAAAGGAACATTTGCTTATTTTCATATAAAACTGATGGAACTTGAGCTTTTCCAGCACTGCTCGAGGTGGTGTACATGCTCATCCAAAGTCTTGCTATAGATCAAAATATCATCCAGGAAAACAAGTACAAATTTTCTGAGAAAAGGCTGCAAAACCTCATTCATAACACACTGAAAAGTAGCTGGTGCATTAGTGAGGCCAAAGGGCATGACCTTGAAATGATAGTGCCCATGATGGGTCTTGAAGGCAGTTTTATGCTCATCCTCAGCACACATACGAATCTGATGATAACCAGCTGTCATATCCAGCTTGGTAAAATATTTGGTGCCCACCAATTCATCCAAAATCTCCTCTATAATAGGCAAAGGAAACCTATTCTTTATAGTCAGGGCATTTAGTTTCCTGTAATCCACACAAAATCGCCAACTACCATTTTTCTTTTGAACTAACAAGACAGGTGATGCAAAGGGAGAGGTACTGTGTGTAATCAAACCAGCTAATAATAGTTCTTTAACCTGTCTTTCAATCTCATCTTTGTGCAAAGGAGCATATCTATAGGGTTTTGAATTAACTGGGGAAGCATTGGGCACAAGAGGAATAGTGTGATCATAGGTCCTAACAGGTGGTAGGTTAACAGGTTTCTGAAATACTTCAGCAAACTCATGCAGCAAAGACTGAACAGGTGCAGGTATAGGTAAAGCAGAAGTAGTGTCCAGAATGTCCACAACAGCAAAAGCACTGACCTTATTTCCTGCACAGAGCTTCAACAACTGGCGAGCTGATAGCTTCCCCACCCCTAGAGCTGGTGGAGCAATCCCTTGCAGCTTGAATGATTTACCCAATTCCTGGAACTCAATAGTTCTGTTCTGCCAGTCACAATGCATTGGACTATGAGCTTGCAACCAATCAAAACCCAGAATAGCATCATAAGCACCCAACTGAAGGACTTTCATGTCAGATTTTAAAGTGTGCCCTTGACACCACCAAGTAAAACAAGGAACCCATTGGTCAGTAACCATAGTATGACCATCAGCTGTCTGTACTTGCAAGGAAACCGTTGGTAGTGGAACAATACCCACTTGAGAGAGAAAGTCAGCATTGACAAAGCTGTGAGAACTCCCACTGTCCACCAAAATCAACATAGTTTTGTTCTTCACTTTGGCTTCCAGCCTAATGGCATCAGATGCTTCAGTGCCAGCCAGGGCATGAAGGGATAATTGACCAAATGCTGTGGGAAGAGAATCCTCATCAAGTAATTGTTGAATGACTTCTTCAGTGAGAGGTATGTCTAAATCATTAACTACCAAAGCATTAACTTGAGCTTGTGGCCGTTTAGTACAGACAGCTACATGTGCTGGATCAAATTTCTCCCCACAGTAGAAACACAAATCATTAGCCTTGCAATATTCCCACACTTTCCTCTCTTTCCACAAATTAGGTTTCTGAAATGGAGGTTTGGATTCCACCTTAGAAGAGCCAGCAGTGTATTTGTTGGAGCCATAAGACTTAGAAGAACGGCCTTTATTTCGCTCAAGAACTTGCTGCTGTAATTTAGCTAGTTGTGTTGCTTTGATCATTGTAGCAGGCATCTGAAACTGTACCACATCTCTGATCTCAGGTTTCAGACCTCTGATGAACTGTGAAATGAAAAACACCTCATCCAAACCAGGGTTATGCATAGACACATGGAACTGCAAATCAGTAAATGCTGAGATGTATTCCTCTAGAGTTGAATTGTGTGTGAGATCCAGCAACTCATTCATAGCAGAACTATAGTCATGAGAACCGAACTGATCAACTACTGCTGAAATGAATTGGTCCCAATCACCCAAACCATACCTGAGCTTGTAGATCTGTAACCACTTCGCAGATGGGCCATCCATATTCATTGCTGCTGTTGACGTCCACAAACTCGGAGGAAGCTCATACAGCTGGAAGAAATTCAGACACTTATCCTTCCAGATCAGTGGATTATCCCCCTCAAATTTAGGGAAAGCCAGCTTCGGGATAGCATGTCGGTGATGTCGTGCATGCTCTCCAAATCCCTGAAAACCACCATGATATTCAGAATCAGCATTGGTACCCGCAGGGCGACGAGGAACCTGGTGAGCAGAGTGATCCGAATCTGGGTGAACAGGAGGATGATGTGGATTCCGCTGCTCCGAGGTCAGCTGAGCGACTCCCTGCCCTGTAGCCTCGATCTGCTTGGTGAGAGCGGCCTGATCCTTCAGAACTTGCTCAATCACTTGCACATTGATGTCTATTTGGCCCGCTGTAAGGCGCTGGTTGTGCTCCAAACTTCCCATCCGCGCGAACAACAGATCAATGCTCTCTGTCATGCGCTCCCAACGAGCATCATCCCGTACAGCTGTATCCTCCATCGCGTCCAGCACGAACTGTGTCTGAACAGATGGCTTTGGTGGCGTCGTGGCTGAATCCCTCCACAAACCGACCTAGCGTGATTGGGAATTACGGGAGGATAACGCCTCGCGATGTGCCGGCGAAATCAACTCGACAACCCGAATCGTTTGCCGGATCAAGGTCGACGGGATCGTTGGGACTACAGCACCCGTGGAACCAAATCTCTGGATCCAGGAACGTGAAGAAAATCCCCCCAAATCAACGGATCCCCACTATATCCTAAGCGGCGCGAGAGAAATTGGAGTGAACGACGGCACCGGAACGGCTAACCGGCGGTCTGCGGTGGCCGTCGGTGACTGGAAGTCAGCGGCGGGGCGTGGACACCGAAATCCCGAGCAGGATCGGCGGAGGAAAGTCGGAACGCGCGGTGAAGCGTACCTGACCGGGGATGAGTCGAGCGGTAGCGTGCCGAGGAGACCGAATCTGATACCACTGTTACTACCCTTGGCCGCCGGCGATCGCCGGGACGTGAGCACACACAAATGGCGGATAAGTTGGGGGAACGGAACGAGGACAGGTTGTCCTCTCCGAGTTTGTTTCTTCAATTGCAAAATCTCAGTTCTCCTCTTACACGCGAGTGGCTTTATGCCCCACGCTAACGGCCTCCGGCCCACCTTACAATTCCCGTTTCTTAAGCAAAGAAAGCGTACAATATAATAGTACGTCTCTCCTTACTACAGCTCATCAGTTGTCGTGGCATCGGCCATAACATACTGTCCACGCTACAATTCTCAGCGTATCAGTAACATTCTGACTTCTTCTTTTTCTTGACAATTCACTTTTCACCCCCTTTTTTTGCCAGCAAGTGATATTCCAGTTCTGAAAGAGGTTGAGGCCCTGACAGAGCCCGCGGTCTTCAACATGGTGCGGTTCGTTGTTGCGGCGATCCCCTTCGTACCATTCGCTGTCCGAGCCTTTGGGGACCGACGTGTACGGAATGCGGGGCTGGAGCTGGGAGTCTGGGTCAGCTTAGCTTACCTTGCTCAGGCAATTGGATTGCTCTCATCTGATGCTGGCCGAGCATCCTTCATCACGGCCTTCACGGTACATTATGTATTCCTATTTCACGCTGAGTTCATTCTGAATTTCGATTGTTATGCTCAAATCGCTGAATATATACTGTGAGCAGGTCATAGTTGTGCCTCTAATTGATGGCCTCCTTGGTGCCTCAATCCCCAAGCTCACATGGTTCGGAGCCATCGTGTCACTAATAGGAATTGGCCTGCTGGAATGCGGCGGCTCTCTTCCCTGTGTAAGTATCCAATTCGTTTTTTGTACTGATGGTTACTTATTAGTTATTTGGGCTCTTTTACGGTGCACAATACTACAACTTGGTAGTAGCTAGTATAGAAAAGATCCAACCATCCATTAGAAAGGTGTAAGATTGTCATTAGTAACTTGATAATAATGTTTGCAATGTTTTGCAATTGAGCCATCGGTTTGATTTTGAGGAATCATTCCCGTGGATCGGTTCCTTTGGCTCTGGTAGATTTGAGTCAGATATGTGATTTTGAATATCTCCGGTCCAAATTCACCTCCCAGATTGGTGTCCTTTTTCTAATTTCTATACATACGTAAGTTCTTGTCTGTCTCCAATCCAATAATGATAACCAATTAACCATCCACAGTCAAACTTGACTCACCTACATCTTGTACCCACGCAAGGATAGAAGGATTATTTCCCCAGAGCTCACCAAGAAACAGCACACATCGGTCACATCTCATCTATGTCCCAGAATCACCCAGACACAAAACCCCAGTTACCTAGATACTGCTAGTCAGATCTGCCAAGCAACGATGGAGGAAAAATCAGCACATCTACGACCAACAATGGAGGAAAAATCACAGCCGCGAAGCCAATCAAATATTCAAAGCACTGTAAGTCAACTTTTACATAGCATCACAAAGCTCAATTTCTGAATTTCTTGTTTGTTCATAATTTCACAAGAACAGTATGTACAGATCACCAGTCCAGATCTAGAAGCAAGCCATATCTACATGTCCTGTGAGTCTTCTTTACCTACGCATGCAGGACCTGTAACAAACATCCTTTTAGCAACTCAAGCTAGAGGCAACACTACCAAACCTGACAAATATTGCTAACTTAGGGACAGATCACCTGTTCAAGCACCAACCTTACGGCAGTAATACCATCAAAACTGGACAATGTAAAGCTTTAGCGCAAAGTCAGCCAATAGTAAGGCAGCTTTCCGAACCTGAAAACCAGTAGCACCAATGAATACAGAGGAGTACATGCCAGAAATTGACAGTACTTTCAGTAAGTTTAATGGCTCTATTTACTCAATGGCACAAATATGACTGATTATTCCAACATTTTCCCTTCAGAAAACAGAGTGAAATAAAGGACCCTCCACAAACACAGAGTGAGCACCTTCAGAGAGTTCAGACTACAGAGATAACAAAACGAGAAGAATAACAGACTTATTTCTCTGCATCATGATCAGAAATCACACTCTTCAATGCTTCAACATTGAAGTTTACTCTCAAGTGTCACATATCTCATGGAATGTAATCAGGCACACAACAGGATGGGGAACTTATCTTCAGGATGAACACATCAACGCTCCTGTAGCTGAGAGCTCTTAATATGCTGTAATCCTCGTACCTACACACAAAACCAGGAATAATAATATATTCACAGAAACAAAATAAGTAAATGCTTGTCGAAGGGACCTCATGCCACGCGTCACAACAGCTTGCACCACCACCAGCTGAATGTTCAGTACTGCAAAAATGAATTTAGTATACATAATCATGGCTTTCCCACAATGGAAACGTTATTTAATATAAACTCAACCTGGATGACTAGAATAGTGTGTCATCAGCATGCAGTCGACAACAGTGCCAGCAGCCTGTTATTCGAGGTAGTTCAGTTCAAGAAATTAGTGTGTCTACTCCTTGGGAGGTACCTAGTCCTTGTCGGCTGGATAATAGAATGTTTTCCAATTCAAACGAAAAGTACGTGCAATTAGCCTCACTCAATGGTGTGACAGAGAAATAGATGGCTCATTCTCAAACTCGCGTGACTGCTAATAAAAAATAATCTTTGCAACATAACAGAATGAGTGTCAGGCCAACGAAGACGCCGGTGCTGCCGCCGGAGTTGGTGTTGGTTGCATACACCTGCGTCTCGTTCCACCATGGCTCGGAGCCATGGGCGGCGCTTCCTCCTATAAGGACAGAAAGAATCACGACAACAACATGAGAAGTCCTGGTCCTTTGCCTTTCCCGCCTCTGCCTATCCCTGCTCTGCCTCGCCTCGCCGCACTTGAGCACGGAGTTGACACAGATCTGAGGTGGTTTAGGGCGGCAAGCGTCCCATGCGACGACCGGGGGCACGGGCCGGTGGCGCGTGTCGGCCGCCGGGGATATACGCGGCCCATCCTCCTGCCAGGGGCCGGGCGTTGGGTGCGGCACGCGCTGCCTCACCGACGGCAAACCGGAATCGCCACTGGGGCCTGGAAACCCTAATGCGTGAAAAATAATCAAACAATAAGGAGAAAGATAACAATATAAAAGGGAGATGATATTACATATAATTTTTCCCATATTAACCTTATACTATCTAGATATACTACCTCATACTACTCATCAATGTTTCAGTGGTATAGAATAAATCTCGATCGTCCGATGTTTACATACGAGTCCATTTCAGACAGTAGTATATGGTCGTATTGTGCACCGTATTGTGTTATAGCTTTTCATGATCTTACATCATGTTTAAACATCTCTGGTACAATTTGCTGTTTTCCCGGCTACTGTTGGAAAAGGTTATTTATGCAACAGTAGTCGCACATACTGAATCTTCTTGCAATGATGATGATCAGCTTATTTCAAAACATATGAGAATTCTGTTAAATCTTCAAATCTAATACATTTCATGACTTCAAATATTTGGATATATTTATGAATTGCTTGCTTTGTGTGTTCGAAAGCAATATGATATTGATTATTTGAACCACTCTTGTTGTTTCCAAAGGTTGGTGATGTTTTGAACTTCTTGAGCGCTGTATTTTTTGGGATCCATATGCTAAGAACGGAGCAAATATCAAGGAGTATACAGGGGCGGATCTAGCGTGGGGGCTGGGGGTGCGCCAGCCCCCCCTACGTGCTTGCACATCAAGGAAAAATAAGGGAGGAATGAGGGGAAGAAGAAGAGAAGAAATAAGGAGAGGGGGTGCTGGAGGAGGAAGAAGGATGTCAGCCCCCCTGTCCATGAATTCTGGATCCGCCACTGGGAGTATAGACAAGAAGAAGTTTTTGGCTCTTCTTAGCTTCGAGGTTGTGCAAATATACAATCCCTCATATCTTTATACTGCTCCTGTGTCCCACCACCATTGTGATATAAACACAATCTCACTAATCCAGTAATCCTCTAACAACCAGGTCCTTGTGGTAGCTTTCTCCTCTGTACTCTGGTTTATGTTCAAAGATGGGTATGTTGATACTGGTGAGTCCAGCTTTGAATCATGGACTTTTGGCATGCTTTGGGATACAGCAGCTTCATTTCCTTGGATACCAGCATTATACACTGGAGTTCTTTCTACGGTTTTATGCATGTGGGCAGAGGTTAGTCTACTCTGAGTGTTGTAGTAGTTTAGGGCTCTTCACATTTAAGGCTTGCTTGGTTTAAGCATGTAGAGTACGTACATCTCCCTGTGCAGATGGTTGCTATGGGCGATGTTTCAGCAACTGAAACAGCAATTGTTTTCGGTTTGGAACCAGTTTGGGGAGCTGCTTTTGCTTGGTTCCTCCTCGGTGAAAGATGGGACAACGCTGCATGGATTGGAGCTGCTCTTGTATTATGTAAGCTTGTGTTCCTTATCTCAGTTCTTTGCCTCTGCAGTTGCACAACCTTGATCAGGAAGTTGGTATTCAATGTGTGCTTAAAAACCGATCACAGTGAACCGGAGGACCTGAATAAGTATATCTTCAAGCTAACTGAGTGCTGAGCATTCTTACCATTCTCTTCATCAGGTGGTAGTTTAACTGTCCAGCTATTTGGGGCAGCTCCCGAGAAGTCCAAGAAAGTTAAAAAGTTTAACAGAAATGCTTTGGAAACCCCAGTGAAGCGACAAGACTACTTGTCCCTATCACCAATACCAGTTGATTCCAGGAAGATAATAGGAAGACAATTAGAAAAGTAATTTTCTGTTGACTTTCAATTAGTTTTGCATTTGTTCGATCTCCAAACTTCTTGGCTCCTTTTGTTTAGTGACAGTCTTTGCTTTACTTTGGTTAAATCAACTGTTTTCCACAATGTAGGAATGACAAAACATTGTAGCCCAACATGAAGGCAAGGAAATCCTGTGATGACAGGCTCAGATATCAAATTGTTGTCGTAAGGCATCGTTTCTTGGCTCATCAATACGAGGATGCTGTAGGATCAATGCTCTGCATGAAAAATGTTTCTCTGCTTGTGTTATCTTGGAGGTCGTATATGGATTTCTGTTCTCATGTAACTGTGTCAGCCAGGTGCTAGAATGCCTCATGCATATTAGGAAATGAGGCATTGCTAGCTGGGAACTCGAGGTCCGTGGTCCACCCAGACACAGCTATTGGCGTTAAGAGAGATAGATTAGTAATTTTTGGGCGGTACTGAACAGATTTCATGTGCAGCTAGACGATTGTACAGTACTGAACTAAGCATGCGTTTGTAGTACTGAAATGGCAAATACCACAGATGGTATTATTTTACTCCTTCGGGGTTGCAGTCATAGATTCAGGACATACTGTGTTCTGTCTGAGATTAGCCTACTGGCTGTGAATTTTGAGGTCGAAGAACAGATAGCTTGTGTTCTGCTCGTGTACGTCAGCCTATGCAGGCCCGTCGAAGAGGGTGTGCGAGGTGGGCGCTCGCACATGTGCCCCCAAATATGTGGTATAGATATAGGTCTGTAGCACATCCGTCTGTCGGGTACTCAAGTATTTTGAAGATCAGCCGTCTAATTGATTGGTGCTTTGGTAAAAATTGGTTCATAGTAAGTCAATAATAAAATACTCGAACCAAGATGTAAGTAATCACTTGTCGTTTCTCCTTTTCAAATATTAAAAATGAAAACATCTATGATTTAAGTTTAATTAGTGGTTAGATTAATCAACAGTGTCCTAAATATTTTATTTATCCTATAAGATAATTATATATGCCCCTAGTGATTTATTAGTGGTTAGATTAATCTGGAAGCTTATAGGTGTGGGTAGAGGCGTCATCTGCCCCTAAAAATAATCCCTATTTTCAGGAGCGGGTAATGATGTCACCTCCCTAAAAATCGCTTCTAGTGACGCGTTAGGTGCTACAGTAGCCCCGCTCTCTTTATAGGAGCGGGTTACATTTTGACCGCCCCTAGAAAAAATAGAACGTTCCTATAAATTGTTTGTGCAGTAGTGAAAGTTGTTCTAAAATGTGTAAGAAGAGATAAAGAATACAAGCACCGGCTCAATCAATTAGTAATATTAGACCAACTATTTTTTTAATAATTTTAGGGCCCAATTTGTATTTCGCACCGGGGCCTCAAATTCCTGGAGACGGCCCTGAGCCTATGCTTCTTCAGTTCTTTGTTTAGTTGCTTTCCGTTGCAGATTGTAGTTGTACTTCCATTCAAATACGCCGCCTTAATCTAGTTTGTTTGGTAACTTGGTATTCATTTTTTCTGATCTTGCTGGAAAACTGATCATGCTGGATAAAGAACATACCACACCTCAAAGAGTGCAATTCTAGTTTTTCCACACAAATTAGTGGTGGTGTGAAAAGACTCTCATGACCTTATTTGTTGGCCACATGCAGTTGGTTTTGGATCCAAATCAAATCTAAGCACTTAGTTAGTTAATTAGGTAGGTAGTTGAGATTCAATTTCTAGGATTGAATCTTTTATGGGATTTTTTTTAAAGACGGATCGTTCTTGAGGCTAACTGGGTACATTTTCCAATCATTTTCACCAACCTTCAATTTAATTGTTTGGCTGCTTGCGCAGGCTACTGAACGGCGTCAATATGAAAAGAATAAGCATATGGGCTGCCAGTAATTGACGATGCTTGCACCCAAACAAAGCCCAGAATAAAAGGTCGCTCATATCAGGCCGTCGAGTTAGCTACTTGAACTTAACAAAAGAAAAAGGGAAGGTTCACTCATCTTGTCTCAGTCCGGGCTGGATTACGACCAGGCAGACGATCTGATGGGCTTGATTGTCATAAGCTAAGAGCAGCCCGCGAGACGGCGACGTCGTCAGGCTTCCGCATGGGCTTCCCAAGCGAGCGCTCAAAGTTGTTGCAAAAATATTCTTTTTTTTCAAAGAAAAGATCACACATGGATGCATACCAAAGGCGTGAAGCAACAATGTAGCATGGTTTCTTTTCATCCCAAGTTGCACGCTACAAAATTAGGTTCGGATCTCGGCAGTAGGCTTCCTAGATGCCTAGCCGCAACTTGCGGGTACCTCCCCTCTTGTTTAATCGCTGGGTACTTGGAGCATGTTGTCCGTAAACAAAACACCGCGCGTTTTGATCAACGCCCCGGTGGTCCTCCCTTCGCCTGTTCTCTCGGAAAGAAAGGCGATTTGGTGGTGGCCGGAGCAAGTTGCTCGGAAATGCCAGGAAATCGCCAGGGGCGCCAACTTCGAGGCGCGCATGTGACAGCTTCCGTGTGATTTGTTAGAAATAATGTGTGTGTGATCAATTAGCATTAACATGGGGCTTAAATCGGTTAATCCCGTCATTAGCGGTTCCTAATGACCGGGGTGCGTCCGTACGTCAACCGCCCGTTCGGAAGGGGTCTGTCCCTTCCGAAACGGTGCGCCGTTTCCTCTGTCATGTATATATACACTTGTAATCACTGTTCATCACTAATCAACACGAGAATTATTCATCCAAACCAGATTTCCTTTAACATGATTAACAGCACCGTGGCCGTGGCTCTCTTGGTTCACCCGGTTGCGAGCTGATCAGACGGTAGACCAGACCAGCAGCTCGTGCCTTCGTGCATGGGCCGCCACGATTCGGACGCAGACCCGCACACTTTCATCCGACCGAGAGCCTTCCCGCAACGCGTGGACGCCCACGTTTTCCCAACACGGCCTCGGATCTTTTCCGCGGCCGAGATCACCCCTGCCCAAAAGCTCACCCCAGACATTATTCGTTCCGTTCGCGCATCGCAGGGCACGGACGTCTCAAGTTGCTGCGTAGAGTAACAACAACCAGCAGATAACGGAAGCGATCAGGCCATCACCTAGCTAGGCGACCGGCCGGTGGAAGGGGTACCCCTGCTAATGGGTTGGAACCCGCACCATACTCAACCCCACCCAAAATTAATATATTTAGATACCCAACCCCACCCAACCCAATTAATTAATTTCTCAACTCTAACCAACCCGCCCCATTATAAACGGGTAACCCATAAAAACCCATGAGTTCTACTATGCAGAGGAATTTAGTGGTTCCACACTTAATGTGGGGATCACATATATGTCTAGCCACACTACTTTGCACAGAGTATCTGTCAGTCATATTGACTCATCTCTAAAAATTTCAGTCAATTTCGCTAAAATTTTATAGTGTGAACGCGAGGTTTTAATTCTAGGGTCCGAGTCTTGATGTGGAGCCCACGTGTAGTTCTAGCCACGCTACTTTGCACAGAGTAGCTGCCAGTCGTACTGAGTCATCTCCAATAAATTTCAGTCAATTTCGATAAAATTTTATAGTGTGAACGCGAGATTTTAATTCTAGGGTCCGGCTCTTGATGTGGAGCCCACGTGTAGTTCTAGCCACGCTGTTTTGCACAGAGTAGCTGCCAGTCGTACTGAGTCATCTCCAACAAATTTCAGTCAATTTCGATAAAATTTTATAGTGTGAACGCGAGGTTTTAATTCTAGGGTCCGGCTCTTGATGTGGAGCCCACGTGTAGTTCTAGCCACGCTGCTTTGCACAGAGTAGCTGCCAGTCGTACGGAGTCATCTCCAACAAATTTCAGTCAATTTCGATAAAATTTTATAGTGTGAACGCGAGGTTTTAATTCTAGGGTCCGGCTCTTGATGTGGAGCCCACGTGTAGTTCTAGCCACGTTGCTTTGCACAGAGTAGCTGCCAGTCGTACTGAGTCATCTCCAACAAATTTCAGTCAATTTCGATAAAATTTTATAGTGTGAACGCGAGGTTTTAATTCCAGGGTCCGGCTCTTCATGTGGGGCCCACAGGTAGTTCTAGCCACACTGCTTTGCACAAAATAGCTGCCAGTCGTACTGAGTCATCTCCAACAAAATTCAGTCAATTTCGATAAAATTTTCTGATACAAACACGTGGTTTTAATTTCAAAGTCCAGCTCTCACGTGGGACCCACATTTATATATAGTTATACTATTTTGTAAAAAAGTATCCATTTCAACCCACCCCAACCCGCCTCAACCCGCATTTATATAGAACCCGTCCCGACCCACCCCATTAACTAATACAACCCATTTTAAATCATCCAAACACACTCCATTTCAAAACTCACCCCATAAAACTCATTTCAACCCAACCCATTAGCAGGCCTAGGAAGGGGTGAGGGGGCAAAAAAAAAAAAAAGGAACAAGAAGAAGAAGCCGCTTTAAACAAAGTGGTGAATTCCTTGCAGTCCAGCTCTGCTACGCGGGTAGTAGGAGTATCCCCAGCCGTCCACATCGACCGGTTGATGATGCTGCCGCGACCCGGAGGGGTCCTGGGCTGGCCCGACGAGAACGATTTTCTCTGGTGCGAGCGCGCGGGCAGGAGGGCCGCGGCAGCGTGGGCGTATGGTGCCGGAGGGCGACGTGCCGCTTTTCCAATTGGCCGTTAGGCCGGCCAGCGGGCCCCGTCGCCCGGTTCGCTTTCCTTCCTTCCCCGGCCGGCCCCATCGGCACGTTCTCCCGGCGCGGCCCGCCCGTCGGCGTCGCGCGGTGGCTGTCCCGTCCTCGACTCCGTTCCACAGGCTCCCACCAGGAGCGCGGTGGAATTCCCCGCGTGGCGAGCGCGGCCGCGGTGCGAGAGATTTTTGTTGCGCCGCCGCCCACCGTCTCGCCACGCGGCCGGAGGGAGCATCCGGGGCAGGACGGCCGGCCGGCTCCTTTAATTTTGCGGCGACGGGGCAGACGCGACCGAGGCGAAAACGATGCGCGCACCGGGGGGGGGGGGGGGGGGGGGGGGTGACGCGACCCGCCCGGTGGGCGGAGAATTTCGGCGCGTGAGCTCGACAGGTGCCGTGAACTCGCGCCGTGTGGACGTGCGGTACCTGCTGCCTTTTTCTCCCTCGCACGCACACAAGTTGCCCTGGTTCCTCCTCGCCACGTTTTTTTTCTTTAAGATCGGGGCTCGGGGAATCTTTTTTTTTTCAAAAACAACGTTCGTGCGAAACAGAAGAAGATGCATGGAGTGCATGCTTGCACTTGCAGGCGTTGGTCCCGTGCTGTGCAGCACAGGAGAAGGTATGGGCGTATGGTCAGCCGTAAGGCACGGGGTTGCACAGCATCGTAGGCCGCCATGACTGAGAGGCCCTGCCTCGTGTGTTTTTCTCTTTTCGGAATCGGAACGTAATCCACCAAGCAACGAGGCCAATTATGGGAAGGGGCTGCTGCACTCCGACCTTGCATATGCGTTGGAATAGTTGGAAGCACTGCTGGCCGATTACGACGGCCGGTACGCCGCCTCCGGCCACGGTGTGGCCACCACTTGGCCATGGCCGGTCGTCAGCTCTTCGCTTGTGATCCCCCGCTGCGGATGCGGCGGCTTTGCAGCGTACATCACTCATATCCTAAACAAGATCTATCTAGGCTCGAGGTACGAATTAGTGATGTTACTGTTTTGGTTGTTTATTGTTTTACTATTTTCCGTTCAACAATACTATACAAGTAGATTGATTGGGAACAAGCATATATTGTCAGCTGTCATGACTCATGAGTGTAACGTGTACAGTGTATGTGTACATGCGCGCCACCTTGTATAATCTTGGAAAAAGATCAGGCACATTGATGTTCTTGAAAATATTTGATCCGGATTATTGTAACGAACATATATGGAAGGACAGGTAATGGGTAACAATAAGTCAATAAGGCACAGTAACACCTTTCATTTTATATTGTAAAAACCACGTGCACGTTCTTAATTATATGGGCAATTCGAGCATGGAAGCTCAAAATCTACTACTCCTACTGCTACTCACATGTGGAGCCGGCCAATCGCCAACCGACAATTCCCTGCAGCAAAGCAGAGACAGGCAGGTTAATAACAAGTTTCCCAGGTCCAGTTGCAATAAACAAGCCAGGGGTCACGCATCAGGCGGCCGGCCGGCAGGTCTCAGGACCGTGTGGTGCGGGTGCCTCCGCACGGCGAGGGCCGGTTGGAGGCGGTCAACCTGAGCTCCTGAATGATGCAAGCCCCCGGTCCGTTTCATGTGACAGCAACAAGAACTCCGTAAACAAACCCGGGCTTGTTTAATCGGGGAAAGCTCGCGTCTGACGTTGGCACCAATCATGACACGGTTGTTTCAGAAACCGGCCTAACTATCGACCGGGCCCCTGCTGGGTTCTTCTCAAGTCTCAAAATAACAAAGTGTTTGTGCGTGGGCATGTAATTTTTTTCTCCCTTTTCATGCATTTCTCTAGCGTATTCGCAGCCGTCTTATCGAGATCTCGCTTGCTGTTCTTGGAAGATACTTTCCGAGATTTCTTCTGCGGATGATTACGTACGCCAGCGACTTGTTGATGGGGGCATAATTATTCGGGTATGGGTCGTGGAAGAGCCCCTGGCGAATCACTCAACTAATCTTAGTTTATGGCCGTGGAGTACGATCGACGGAGTGGTGCTTAGTCCTAATGCTGATAGCTGACGGCCACTTGAGCTGTCTAGATCATTCAGTTCAGTCGGTCACACTACTACCATTGGTCTTTCAGTTCAGAAACACATATAGTTTTGCTGAAAGAAAGACTGCCAGTAGTTTAAAAACTGCACACGGCCGCAAAACCACACGTACGTTTCCGGTGCCTGCCCATTACCCGTGCATTTTTTAAGAATTTTCGGACCGGCTGTTCCGGCAAGGTGAGACTTTTGTGCAGACGGTCTCGAGGGAGATCGATCAGTCTGCAAGTTGTCTGGCTAACCATCTGCGTGTGGAGTTTGTTAAGATACGTGCATCCATAATTGGCGGAGCAGGCGTATTGGTATTACATCCTCCGCTCCATCTAAAGCAGCTGCGAATGATGGCTAGCCCGCGCGTGTGGTCACCGGAGCCTCGCACGTGGAGGTCCGGTCGCCACTCGCTCCGCCCCGGATCCGGCAGGCGGGCCGGCCGGGGTGCCGTTGCGGCGCGCGGAGGAGCCCCTCCCGATTTCCCCATGATGGCAAGGAGAGGAAAGGAAGCAAGAGGGAGGCCGGAAGCAGGGCGGCCGAACCGACCGGAACGGGGAGATTGGAAGGAGCGCGCGGGAACCGGCCGGCCGGGGTAGGGTTAGGCCGGACGGTGCCCCTGATCAAGGTGCTTTAGGGCGATCGACGCCGTGGAGCTCTCGTATGGGAAACCTGAACAGGCAATCGTGCGTGGTGCCACTGTCTCCCCGGTGATGTGATCGGAGAGGAGCTGGGGGCCGTCGCCACTGTTCTTCCCAATGGCCGCCGGATTTGAGCTCCGCGTGAGCGGAAAGTTGGAGCTGACAGCGAACCGGCAGGGGCGCTAGTGGCGATGAGCATTGCCGTAGCTGGGGCGCGGTGCCGAACTCCAGAGCGCGTACCGGTTCCTCCTTTCCATCCTCGGTGTGGTGGATGCTGTTTCAGCAGCCTTTACCTCCCATCAGACAATTCGAGTTTCTGAATGCCGGAGATGCAGCGGATGCGGACAGAGCTTTTTTAGGGGGGGGGGGGGGGGGGGGGGGTGGCAATGGCATGTCGCCGGGCAGCTAGCTAGGCTGAGCGTAACGGAGGCGGGGGGCGGTGATTGTGCTGGCTACCAAGGGCACCATGACCTGACTCCACTAGTGTGGGCAATGTGCAGAGCTGCGTAGCGATTTCAGAGATCCAACGCCGTAGCCTGCTCCCGGGTGATCGGCGGCTCGTAGCCGGTCAGCAGGCGAGGCGTGGTTGCGTGGTCCGGGGTCACCGCTACTAGAGCCGAGCCGGCCAGAGCCTACCGGTAGCAAACCCAGATTGAGATGGAGCCAGGGCCAAGGTCGAAGTGCCCCTAGGCCCTATCAAAGCTCGTAATAGAACGTAGCACATGGCACAATTTAAATCCTGAGTCCTGTTTATTGCCAAAAACAACATTACGACGGAATGTGGGATATTAAGCTGGAGTTTTTAAAAGCTACAATTCATAATTCGAAGCTGAAGCAAAATGGCCGCGTCACTAAAACAGAGTTTAGCAAGGCAGCAGAGATAGTAGGACACGATCGGCGACCAGGTCATTGAAGGATCAACGGCGCCGGTGGCCCCGCTGGTCCACGCCAGCCAGCCGCGCCATGCAGGCGGGACACGTCGCGCCCCAGCCGCATGCAACGATCGCGCCCCATTCGCTGCCCTGTACGTGTGGCCCGTTCCGTACGCCGCACCGGCCACCGGGGCAAAGGCGAGGTGAGCGGTGAGCCCACCCGCCAGCGCCACCCATGTGACGTGACGCCGGGGTCTGGCCGGGATAGAGGGGGGCGCGTCCGCCGTCAGCATCGCCGTCCCGCCACGCCAGGCGCCGTAGGCCGTTGCGGCAGGTGCCGTCACGCCGAATCATCATCCGCCTCTCCTCGCCGCCAGCGCCGCCCCCACCCCCACGTTCCCGGGTCCCGCCCCACACCACGCTGGCGCGCGCGCAAGGACACGCGAGCGCCCCGGCGCCCTCCACGACCGCGCGGCCACGGACGCGACGCCGGGGGGAACACGGAGCCGCGGGCCTCCGGGGCCAGAACGGCGTCGCGTCCCGTCGCGTCGGGCGGGGGGGGGGGGGGGGGGGCAGTCCAGCACAGCGCAACGGCACGGGGTCGGGGGTACGCTACGCACACCACGCCCGTGACCGCGACACGGCCCGGCGCGAGCGCGACGGGAACGTGCGCGCGCCTGGCCCGGTGGGGGTGCGCGCCCTGCACCGGCGCATGGGTGCGCGGGACCGGGACTGCCGGCGTGCCTGCCGCCACGGTGTGCGCGTACGGCCGGCCGGGGAAGGCGGGGGCCCACCGGTCCTCGCGCCTGGCCTGCAACGGGAGTTGGGCACCCAAGCGCTACGTGCACTCCGTTCCCTACACCTGGCTGCTGAACGACGACGAGCTGAGCATGAGCTTCATTACGGGTGGTTGATGCTCTAAATGCTGAGCTGATTGGGAAGGTAGCAAGCTGCTGGGATCTCTCGGATGTGTGTTGGTGCCCTACGCTAACACGACTGATTAGCCCAAAGTACGACTCTGAAACAACTCTGCCTTAACATCTAAGGCGATGTGCTAACAGATGTGTTGAAGAAACATAAACAATGTCCCGAAGAGCTTGAGATGAGCTCGCGGTTGCCGAAGAGGGAAGCGTGCAAGCAAAACAGAGGCTTGAAGAAAAGTGGCACTTCCTCACCTGAAATGGCTTAACCGAGATTGTTGTGAATTAAATAGAAAAGGGGGTCGATTATATTTGCAGATACTCTAAAGTTTGGTGTCGCGGGATCATTTGCATCCCGTTTTGTGTTGTGACTACCCAAATCATGTCTCGTATTTTTTTTAAAAAAGATTCTTTCTTTATTTCCGAAAGAAATGCCTCAACTACCAGGTGTGAGTTTATATTAGGGTGCACAAGAACGTCGCGCTTCACTAATCTAGTACGGCCTGATCCCTCTCCAAAAGGAGGCGGATCATGTTGCCGCTTGCATCCCAAAGACTAGGATCAACGCATGAACCTGAGAGCATCCACAGCCTACTCTCTCTCTCTCTCTCAACAAAAACGTGTAGGCCTAGCGATTCCGCAGCCTCCCCGTACAGTCACGCACAAGGCAGGGGCGCAGGGCGCACCACCTCATCGCCCGGTGCACGGTGGACCGATCGGCGGCGGCCCCCGGTGGCAGCAGCGCTGGTCCACAAAGACTCGGGCTTCACAGTGATCCCACCAGGGAGCAGCACATGGCGCTGCCTGGCACGTGGCAGGAGCGGGCTCGCTGGTGATAAGGATTAGGGGGTCCTCGTGAACCTGTGGCCGGCCGGTCGAGGACCGGGCCGGCGGGCGCGGATCCCTCCGCGCGCCGGCTGGCTCGTCGAGAACCGGGCCGGAGGGCGCGGATCCCTCCGCGCGAATCGCAAAGCGCGCGGGGGGCGCGCCGGCGAGACCGTCCGTGGCCCACGGCAGCTCAACTGTACGCAGCAGAAACAATGGATGCCACGGAATAAACAAAAATAAGTGGGAGGTCCGGGTCCAACGATCTGCCCATCACCGGACGCGATTCTGCGCCGCGCAGCCGTGTTTGCCTCCCTGTGGCTTGCGGCAAATATCCACAGGAGCCCCCGCACATGTTTCAGTTATTCAATTCAGGGAGGTCGTTCCAAAATAATTTTCTGAAGCTGCGATGCAGTGATGAGTTGAGAATTCTTCTGTTGTTTTCAATACATGAAATGCATTAAACCAACTTCGACCTGAGATCCAAACCAATAATCGCTCTGTTCGGCTAGTTATGGCTGTTAGCTGATGCTGATTTGTTATCAGAGAAAAGTAGTGCTGATTGGCTGATGGTTGATGCTGATTTGGTGTGAGAGAAAAGTACTACTGGCTGGCTGACAAACAAGCTGAACAGAGCAAATATGATTTTAATAAACTAGTTTGACTACACATGTTGTTTGCTAGCGACAGTATCTTCACCATCATCTTTAGTCTTCCATACACTTTCACTTAAATTGTTTCGAGATTTGTCAAAAAGTGTATATCCGAAAAAATAACTCTTGTATATTGGTCACTTATCATTATTACTGATTGTAGTAGCTCATTAGAAAAATAAAGCTTAAGATAAAATTAATTGAATTTGGAGGGAAAAGAATGAGATAGAAGTATAAAAATGGTTACATAACCATCTGCTTGTATATTTGCTACTAGTTCTATATTTGTACGATTGTTAAAGTCATGCATATGGTACCGCTGAAAATGTCATTGCCACTGTATAGGAAAAGTCTCAAGTAATGCTTCCCTACCAATTGCATGGCAATGTCCTTTTTGTACCAATTACTAGCTCTTGGACTTATTCGATAACCGATCTGGTATATGAGCTTTAGCTCATGTGTTTTGATCCTAGACACGTCTAAAGCTTGCAAACATTGAAACTTTTCTCGCAAATTGCAATACAAAAATAATTGCAATATATGATATGTTGTGGCTATGGGAAAAATAGTGAGCAATTTATACCACCCCCTCCCTCCTTCGAATTGCATAACACAGGACTGCAAAAAAGTACTAGTGATTTTAATCGTGGCTTGGGCAAGCGAAAAGGGTTTGGCATGTAAATCAGCTCGTCTCCTTCGTAGTCTTAGTCGTTTCCATTAAATTGAATTGAAACTTTTTTACTTAATAAATCAAAATTGAACTCCAATCTTTATTGTTTATGAGCATAATAATATTTTTTGGTTAGCAAAAACTAAATTTTCAGTCCAACTTGTAAGTCAACAACTTTTTTTGATTATCAAAACTTTTGTATTCTTCTACTTTATCAACCTACATTGAACTGATTTTCTAATGTTCTCATGATCATATTACCTTTATTAGCATGTTTAACCTCTCTTTAAATCATGATATTATTGCTAAATTAAGGTGAGCTCAATCTTCTACATGAAGTGAATTTTAACCAAAAGAAGCTCGCTCGTTGTTCGGCCCTAGTTCGTGGTTCCATAAGCTGCACCCGTATTGGACAAGAATGTTTTGCAAATTTTTATATTTTTGCTTTAATAGGATTCCATCTTTGGGATGACATGTTTAAAAGTATTTTCCGTCATTAAAAAAGTAGTCTTTAGTTCAAAAGCTTATTTTGAAATGAATTAACATTTGATAGGAATTACATGTGTGATCTATATCAATAATTGAGTTGTACAAGCAGGAATGTTTTTATTTCAGAAAATTGGATGTTTCTTAGCCATCCAAGACAGGGTTCCTTTTTCCGAAAAGGGAAGGAAGAAAAACAATGCTGTTGTTGATTTGGTAGCCGCATGCTTGGCTACAGAGTTAAGTCCACAGGCTGGAAAAGAATTCGGCTCCCCATTGGCTACCAAGATTGAGAAGTGAGCCGTGGAGGCGTGGACGCAGCTCCCCACTTCTCATCCCCCTTTTTAATTGTGGCGATCTTTGGGGTGGTGGGCGGAGGATTTGTAAGGGGATGTTTAGTTGGTGAAAAAGTTTGAGTTTGGTACTGCAGCACGTTTCGTTATTATTTGACAATTAATGTCTAATCATAAATTAATTAATATTATTAGATTTATCTCATATGAATCAGTTAGACTGTGTAATTAGTTATTTTTTCAATTGCATTTAGTACTTCATGCATGTGTTAGAAAATTAGATCTGACAGATACTGTGCAAACAAATTTGAAAACTAAACGCAGCTTAACTGCATGGTGAAGTTTGTCTGGTGAAAAGGACGGCCGCGACGAATCCGTCCATCGATCCAACGCTGGGCGCGTGTTGGGGGGAGGAAGCTGCCGGGGCCCGCCTGCAGCGAGAGACTATAGATAGATGCCTTCCTCTCAGACTAGTTGCCTTCGCGGCCCCCTTCCCCTGCCACTAGCCCACTACTACTAGTTGCCTTGCTCGCTTCCCACCCCTCTCCTCTCTCTCACCCCAGCCTCGCTTCCGCCTCCCCTCCCCCTCTTCCCTTCCCTTTCCTTCCCCACTCCCACTTCCCAACCCTGGATCCAAATCCCAAGCTATCCCAGAACCGAAACCGAGGCGCGCAAGCAATTATTAGCTGGCTAGCTAGGAGCGTACAGTAGCTCCGAGATCATGAAGCGCGAGTACCAAGACGCCGGCGGGAGCGGCGGCGACATGGGCTCCTCCAAGGACAAGATGATGGCGGCGGCGGCGGGGGAGCAGGATGAGGAGGTGGACGAGCTGCTGGCCGCGCTCGGGTACAAGGTGCGCTCGTCCGACATGGCGGACGTCGCGCAGAAGCTGGAGCAGCTCGAGATGGCCATGGGAATGGGCGGCGTGGGCGGCGCCGCCACAGCCGTCGATGACGGGTTTGTCTCGCACCTCGCCACGGACACAGTGCACTACAACCCCTCCGACCTGTCGTCCTGGGTCGAGAGCATGCTGTCCGAGCTCAACGCGCCGCCGCCGCCGCTCCCCACAGCGCCGCCGGCTCCGCGGCTCGCGTCCACCTCGTCCACCGTCACGGGTGGCGCCGCCGCCGGTGGAGGGTACTTTGATCTCCCGCCCGCCGTCGACTCGTCCAGCAGCACGTACGCTCTGAAGCCGATCCCCTCGCCGGTGGCGGCGTCGGCGGACCCGTCAACGGACTCGACGCGGGAGCCCAAGCGGATGCGAACTGGCGGCGGCAGCACGTCGTCTTCCTCTTCCTCGTCGTCTTCCCTGGACGGCGGCCGCACCAGGAGCTCCGTGGTCGAGGCGGCCCCGCCGGCGACGCAAGCGTCCGCGGCGGCCAACGCGCCCGCGGTGCCGGTGGTGGTGGTGGACACGCAGGAGGCCGGGATCCGGCTCGTGCACGCGCTGCTGGCCTGCGCGGAGGCCGTGCAGCAGGAGAACTTCACCGCCGCGGAGGCGCTGGTCAAGCAAATCCCCATGCTGGCATCGTCGCAGGGCGGCGCCATGCGCAAGGTCGCCGCCTACTTCGGCGAGGCGCTCGCTCGCCGCGTGTACCGCTTCCGCCCTGCCCCGGACAGCTCCCTCCTCGACGCTGCCTTCGCCGACCTCCTCCACGCGCACTTCTACGAGTCCTGCCCCTACCTCAAGTTCGCCCACTTCACCGCGAACCAGGCCATCCTGGAGGCGTTCGCCGGCTGCCGCCGCGTCCATGTCGTCGATTTCGGCATCAAGCAGGGGATGCAGTGGCCGGCTCTTCTCCAGGCTCTTGCCCTCCGTCCTGGCGGCCCCCCATCGTTCCGCCTCACCGGCGTCGGCCCGCCGCAGCCGGACGAGACCGACGCTTTGCAGCAGGTTGGTTGGAAGCTTGCCCAGTTCGCGCACACAATCCGCGTCGACTTCCAGTACCGCGGCCTCGTCGCCGCCACGCTCGCTGACCTTGAGCCGTTCATGCTGCAACCGGACGGCGAGGATACGGATGACGAGCCCGAGGTGATCGCCGTCAACTCGGTGTTCGAGCTGCATCGGCTGCTGGCGCAGCCCGGCGCCCTGGAGAAGGTCCTGGGCACGGTGCGCGCAGTGCGGCCGAGGATCGTGACCGTGGTCGAGCAGGAGGCCAACCACAACTCCGTCTCATTCCTGGACCGCTTCACGGAGTCGCTGCACTACTACTCCACCATGTTCGATTCCCTCGAGGGCGCCGGCTCCGGCCAATCCGCCGATGCCGCCCCGGCCGCGGCCGGCGGCACGGACCAGGTCATGTCCGAGGTGTACCTCGGCCGGCAGATCTGTAACGTCGTGGCGTGCGAGGGTGCGGAGCGCACCGAGCGGCACGAGACGCTGGGGCAGTGGCGCAACCGCCTGGGCGGCGCCGGGTTCGAGCCCGTCCACCTGGGCTCCAATGCCTACAAGCAGGCGAGCACGCTACTGGCGCTGTTCGCCGGCGGCGACGGGTACAGGGTGGAGGAGAAGGACGGGTGCCTGACCCTGGGGTGGCACACGCGCCCGCTCATCGCCACCTCGGCATGGCGCGTCGCCGCGCCGTGATCGGGCGGGTGCGGTTTTGGACGCTGATCAGGATGCACGTCCCCGGGCATGGCGCACCCCCTCCACCCAGCTCGCCGGCACAGCTGAAGCTAGACGTCAACGAACGCTGAATTGCAGTGAGCGACCGGGCCACGGTTCACTCCGGCGTGATGAGATGGACACTTGGACTCCGACCGGACCGGCCTGTGTTCGTTCTTGTTCCCGATCCCCCCTCTCATCACCTCCCTCCAATCCGTAGCCTATTGTTATGTTTAAATGTCTATTATTATGTGTAATTCCTCCAATCGCTCATATCCCAATAAGGACGAACCGGATTTGTTTAGCTCGAATGAGAATTTTGACTCTGTTTAGTTCAAGCGCAATTTTTTTTACGTTCGAATCTTACTAATTTGAAGTACTAAATGAAATCTATTTACAAATTTTTTTGCATAGATGGACTGCAAATCGCGAGACGTATCTAATGATGCTAATTAATATATGATTAATCTATAATTATCGGATGGCTACTGTAGCATCAATGTTGCAAATTATAGATTAAGTAGGCTCATTAGCTACTGTTGTATCACTGTTGCAAATCATAGATTAAGTAGGCTCATTAGATTCGTCTCGTGATTTACAGTCCATCTATGCAAAAAGTTTTGTAAATAGACTTTATTTAGTACTCCATGCATTGTCAAAACATTCGATGTGATGATTTTTTTTTTATATTTACGGGGTTTATGGGATGGAAACTAAACAAGGACTTTGTATTCAAAGGCATCGAATCCAAAATTGAGCTATGTTCATCAATCTGTTCAAATGCTTCTTGCATCATGAGTTTAAGGCCGTGTTGTCTTTACGTGTAAAAATTTTGTGTTGTAATTTTGCTAATTTTAAGTACTAAATGAAGTCTATTTATAAAATTTTTTACACAGATGGATTATAAATCGTGAGACGGATCTAATGATGCTAATTAATCTATAATTAGCAGATGGTTACTGTAGCATCATTGTTGCAAATTATGGATTAAGTAGGCTTATTAGATTCGTCTTGCGATTTACAGCTTATCCATGCAAAAAGTTTTATAAATAGACTTCATTTAGTACTCCAAGCATGTGTCAAAATATTTGATGTGACATTTTTTTTGTGTTTACGGGGTTTACGGGTAAAGATGTAAACAGCGACTAACAACGGTTGCCTCCTGTACTCAATTCCTCTGTTCCCTCTGTTTTTTTTCGAGGTCCCTCTGTTGATCATAGATAGATAGATTCATACATTTGTTGCTCGATTGCATTGTGCGTCTCTGCTTTGCTTGTGAATCCATCGATGATGGCGGCTGTGCCTAGAGCGAGAGAACCGCTCAATTTAAATATTATTTTAAACGAATCGTCAGTCATTATCTTCTAGATGAGAGTTAACATGTGCTTGCAAGAGAGCGTGTCACGTGTTACCCTACATCTAGAGACACGAATAACCGACATATCATTCGTCTAAAATAATATTAAATCCGGTAGTCCCGGTATGTGCTCTAACATACACCCAGAATCAGTATATACACATACCGTTTACAATCGAATATATCGCCAATGAACCACAAAGAGCAGTTTTACATTACCAGAGTTCAAAACATAATATTACAAGTTCAACATAGGAAGGTCCAAACTATTCAACATTACAAGCTTTGGGCTCACGGAAGCCATATTATTCAGAAACTTAAAAATTATTATATTTGCGTGCTCTCACGGAGTTCTGCTGCGAGAAAAACTAAAAGATAATGGTGCTTTGCTCAAGGACACCATCACAGCCTCAACGACCACATCGGGTTCACCAGCAACTAAGTTTAGAAGCAACCTGAGTACAAAGGTACTCCGCAAGACTTACGCGAATAAATAAACAAGGATCATGCAAAGGCTCAAGTAAAAGCTTTAGGGTGAAGTAATTATTGCATAAGCAAGCAGGAGATGTCTATACTATCACCTAGCAAATTTAATTAATCTTACCCAACCCCCAGAATATTTTAGTTGATTAAAAGAGTAACATAATAAACATAAGGTCATTACTATGACATGAATCCAAAGCCAACAACACCGAAACTCTCTATGAAGAATTCGACGAACCAAGAGCTTGCTCATATCCGAGAGCGCGGCAATTCGAATTGATTATAACCTTGCAAGGGTGTACTACTTTACCCACACGACGCAAGGACCATGCGACTCACCCAACCGATCACGTCGGGCAAGGGGGTACTCACGTCAACCATTCCCAACAAGGCTCAACCGTTGAGGGTACGCCCAGCTTGCACGTGGAGACTTAGTTCCACCGAGGATATCTCTAAATTTTCCTATACATAGTTCCACTCGGGGACCCGCTAAGCCTCCATGCATAGCCATTGGCCACGTATCCGGGCCCCAATGGTTAAGTCAAAGAAGGTAATTGGCTCATCCGTACCATTATATTGTATATGTGGTAGCACGGAAATGTGCTCAAGGCCGATGGCATCCACTCGATCCTTAATCGATCCAAGCGGACTATGTTCATGTGACTTCATTCTCTAGGCCCTACCATTCCGCTCGAATCTCGGTACTTCCACTTTTCCACTTGACTAACAACCAAACCAAACCAGTGCGATCAAGAGTAACCGGTAAATGTGATACTCCAGCTGTTCTTTCTAGTAAGTAAGATAAGTATTCTAAGCAGAGCTAAGCATCTAGCCAAGTTAAGTAATTATCTGACTAACAAGTGACAAGAACATGGATAACAAATCAAGGAAGGACAATGCATTAAAGTGGGTACAAGAATGCAATACGTACATAATTTATATACCCAACATTACCCGATGAGATAACTAAACTAAAACAGGTTAAATAGGAGCAAGGATCCATGCTTAGCTGCTTGCCTTGGTTAACTTCGGGTCCGACCACGAACTAGACTCCGGGCTCAGGCTCAACGGACTCGGTGGGCTCCACAGGTTCGACCTCTGACGGTTCGGTCACTATAATGCATGAATGAGATGCATGCATTAGTGCAATGCTATGCTTATGCATAAAATAAAATGCATGAAATGATATGCGCGAAAAAATATACATGAGATAACATTTTGGATATGCAATCCTGACAAAACCGGAGGTTCCGCCCTGACAAAACAGGAGGTTCCGGTTTTAGGCACTTGTCAGGCCAAAACCGGAAGTTCCGGTTTCTAAAACTGGCAGTTCTGGTTTCAGCCGGTTTTGCCAAGGCGTGCGCGGCGCGGCGGCGAAACAAGGCTGGCGGGGCTAAGCGAGCGCGCGCAAGGCGTGTTCTAGAGCGAGGCGAAGCTCACCCCACAAGTGGACGGCGAGGAGAGGCGACGAGGGAACGCCGCGACGGCGACGGGGTGGTGGCGGGCGAAGGCGCTCGCCGGCGGCTCTGCACGGCGAAAGAAGAGGCCGGATAAGGAGGGGAACGGGTCGAGGAGAGGGAGGAGATGCTCCCCAAGCGAGGAATCGAGCCACGGCTCACCAGAGACGACGAATCGACGGCGAGGGCGGAGCTCGGACGGCAATGGGGGACGGGGAAGGTGCTAGGGTTTGGGCAAAGGGGCGGGTCTAGAAGGACGAGGAGAGGGCGAGCGGATGGATAAGGACGCACGTGCGGAACGAAGATCGCCGACATGTGGAACGAGGATCGCCGGCGGCATGGGCGACGTGCGGCGCGCCGCAATTCGTGCTCTGCCCACCGAAGCAAAGTAAAACCGGAGGTTCCAGTTTTTGAACCCAAAACTTCGGGAATTTCAATTTTTTTCAAAACCTGAGATGTTACACCTAGCTAGCCTGTATTCATTTCACGAGACCAGTTGAGACCCTTGCTGCAAGGCTGCTTGCCCATCCTGTCTGTAACTGTAAGAAAGTTCTGCAATCTTGGAGAGGTGGCCATGGCTGATGCGTCCTGCGCTTGCTAATGATGGAAACATCTCGTTACGTTGCCTTCATTGTATCCCTTCGCCTGTATGGTCCGTCCTCTGACGGCTGCTCCCGATCTAAAAATGAGCATGAGCTTTCACATGGGAGGAGGAGGTGGTGGCGGCGTCGCGACCCAGACTGACAGTTCCGTGTGCAATATTGAATGGTTGTTATCTGCTCTGCAATCAGTGCGCATTATTATTAATTAGCCTGCCCATCACATAATCAGAGAAATCAGGCAGCAGGACTAGAGCTCTACAGTGGAGAAGGGCCCCCCGGGCCCGGCCATCGGGCCATGGCTACGTGCTTTCTTCCTCTAGCTTTGACAGGAGAAAGAAGAACAATCACCAATAGCGAGCCCAGGAACTCCCAGCCAGGTTATTAGGCCTCCTCCAGAGGTCCGAGCTAGCAATAGCTCATAACTACAGTAAATGTACAGTAAAAAATCGGCACAGGAGCCTTAGCTGTGAGAGGGAACCGTCTCGGGGCGTGAGCGAGCTATCGCTTCGCTCCGCGCCTGTCTCTCCATTTCGACACTGTTCACCGAATATAAAATTTATGAGCCGGCGCAAGAGCCTGCCTTTGGAGGAGGCCGAGGGGAGGCTCCTGGTCAGGCGAAAAGGGGCCTGTTTGGTTTTCACTATCATAGCATAGCACATAATTTTCGAAAAAAAAATCTTATATGTATGGAGTACTAAACGAAATTTATTTGTAAAACTTTTTTACGGATGAGTGTAATTTTTCACGACGAATCCAATGATAGTAATTAATCGATGATTGGCTACATTGATGCTACAGTAACCTTCCTTTGATCGTGCGCTCAAAGGTCTCATTAGGTTCGTCTCGCGAAGTAGAACATGCCTGTGGAGTTAGTTTTATAAATTACCTTTATTTAGTACCTCTAATTATTAGTCAAAATTTTTATACTACTTGTGCTAAATCAAATCAAACAGGGCCAAGGAACCCGGAGCAGTGACGTCTTACTGCCCGACGGGAGCTACGGAGCCGTAACCACCGCCGTTAATCGCCGCGGGGGGTACAAGAACTTTTACTGCCTGCTGTGCTGGGATTGGCGCAGAGGTGGGGGGAGCAGTGGCAACCTGAGAGGGCACTGCTGGTACAGTACGGCACATTGCCACTTCTGTTGAGGTCTTGTCCTCCCATGGGGCGCCCCCCCCGGCGGCGTGGCCTCCCCCTCCCCTCCTTTCAAATTAACCGCGCGGCGCGGTAATTGTCCGCTGCCGCGCGCGGGTCAGGGGGGGGGGGGGGACATTTCATGCGTCCCGTGATCCCCATCTGCGTCTGGCAATGGCGACGCGCGTGGCCCGTGGAATCTCCGCGCTCGCCCACACAAAATCTCCTCGAGAATGCCTGGATTACCGAGAGGGTTCCTTGATAGGTAAAACTAAATCTCCTCGCCCTCTAGGGGTTTGGCTTGTTTAATCCGATCCTTGATCTCTCTGCCCCCCCCCCCCCCCGGTAAGGCGCTGCAGGATGGCTGGCCAATGGGGAGCGAGGCGGTAGAACTTGTTCGGGGCTGAGGAGAGAGAGACGAGGCCGGCGGCAGCAATAGCTGTCCAATCGGGATCAGGTGGCTCATGTCAGGAGATGATGGAGGCAGCCTGGTGGCGGGGCCCACCCGTTGGCCTGTACCTCTCCCTTCCCATCCCCGTCAGCCAGCTAGCTCGAGCTCTGGGTCTCTGACTCCCCTTCTTAAGCATGGATCTAAACATCCGAATTTTTATAACAAATTTGATATTTTAAAATAGATATACTTAAAATTTTATAATAATATTTTTTTATATTATTAATCATATTATTACACATAAGAATAAAATTTTGTATAGATTTTTTTATGTATTATTTGCTCCCTACAATTAAAAAGGTGAAAAAAGATTCGAATCCGTATTCGAATTTTTATATCTATTATTTGAGAATATATATGATAAATTTGAGGTTTAGTTTTTATGAATCTTTACAAGATCAATGTTAAATACAAGACTATGAATTTACATAATAAATTCTATATCTTATTTGTCCATAATCAAAGAAAAATTACCAAAAATCTGACATGGTAGTAAACATCCCCTTCTGCCCCGCGCTGGGGACAGCCTGGGCCCACCGCAGGCTAAAGAAAACGAAAAAGAGCCAGGCCTCTCGCCGGGGGACGGCCCCCATCCCCCTCTCACCGGTTCGGCCGGGGTGGGCGTCGCGGGGCCGGGTCAATTCGCGTGTGAACGGGCTGAACGCGATCGCCCCGCCCCCGCCCCCGCCCGTGCCGTTCCATCCACCTCGCCCCCGTTTCCCCTCCCGTTTTGCGGCCCTCCCCCACATGCGCCGCCGCGCGCGCCCCGGGGGGCAGCAGCCAGCAGGAAGGGACGGGCAAGGACACCCCCGCGCGCCGTGGGTGTGACCTCCACGCGTAACGAACACAGCTCGTCGTCGTCGTCGTCCCTATCCTATCCACCCGTCGACCGAGACCCATCTATCCCGCGCCGGGATCGTCGCTCCGGCCCACGCCGCGGCGGCCGGCAGAGGATGGGGGCGGCGCGGCGCCAGCGCGTGGAATTTTCGTTTGCGGCGGCGGCGGCCCGCGCGGCGCTCCGCGTGGAGCCCCGTGCACGTACGGGGTCGGTTCGGCGGGTCGGGGCCGGCCGGCGATCGGTCGGCCCGAGCCGCGGCGCGCGCGCGCACATGCCGGCGCGGTGCGGTGGCGGGTCAGGCGGGACTCGAGTTCGCGATCGCACATCCGCGCCGCGCCGATGCTAGGGAAAGGAGAAACGGGCCTGCGTCAACTCAGCTCGGACTCCTACGATGATAGGATAAGGTCCATCCTGACAAGACGTGTTCTGTGTATGCGGAGGGATAAAAAAAAAAAGGAGAAAGGAATGGGTGAAATTTGGAGGGATGAACCACGGTGGCATGGGGTTCTTTTCGGTAGGCCTTTTTTTTATTCGGTGAATGGACCGGCTAGGTGAATCGCTGATCTCGGCGGCAACAGGACATGCCACCAACTCGGAGTGATCTTGTTGTCGAGAGTGACTAGGCGAGTGCGTGACTGATGGATTGCCGGTTGCTGTGCGAGTTTAAAGACGGTATCGACGCGACCTGTTGGGTAGTTATTGGCTCCAGCGTCCAGTGTATACTCGTTGGCAAGGATACGGTCCATACGGAGACGGTATCTCGCGCTCAGTTTTGTACCATTCCCATGTAAGACCGACTCCAACAACCATAACCAAAAACATATATGCTCCCCGATGATACTGTGCATCACCGAACGGACGTCCAATAGCACATGCAAACGGCGATGCATTTTGCTTCGTTAATACCTCTCATCTCTCCTCGAAGGCATATAGCTCGCGGGCCCAAGCGAGCCACGGTCGCTGACGCCTCCTCGCCGCCGCCCCATCCTCGCTGTAGCCGCGGTCACCGCCGCCCCCTCCCTCCCTCTCCGCGCTGGGCCCCTGGAGCTCGAGCAACGGAGGCCCATGGCGGCCTCGAGCTCCGCCCGCAGCGGCTCGGGTCGGCCGGCCTCGGGCTCGCCGGCCGCGGATCCGCGACGGGCGTGGACAGGAAGGTGGCGAAGGCCTCGGATCTGCGGCGGCCCTCCTCCCTCGGCGCGGGGTGAAGGCCATGGCGGGCGTCCTCCTGTTCCTCCACCGCCGGCCCGTCCTCCCGCCGCCTCCCTCCCTCTCCAGGCCGACGGAGGAGCAGAGGGGCGGGTGGATCCGGGGGCGGGGGCGCGTCGATCCGTTCGCTCGCGTCGATCCTACCTGCGCAGGCCTACTTCCTCCTACCGGCGCACCTCTTCCGCTCCGTCCTCTCCTTCGTCTTCCTCGCCTCCTCGCTGCTGCTCCTGCTGTCGACGACGGCCTCCGCGCCCGACAAGGGCGCGGGCGCCAAGGCGGGCCCGGGCCACCCGTTCGAGCTCCACCGCACCGCGGCGGGCACGCTGCAGATCAAGTTCTCCGACGACTTCCTCGTCGACGGCGGCGGGGCAGACGGGGACGGGGCGCGGCGGGAGCCCGCGGCGCCGGTGCTGCGCGGGAACGTGCGCCTCGCCAAGGAGTACGAGGAGCTCGTCGGGTACGGCAAGTCCCGCCGCTGGGCGCCCAAGCTGGAGACCATCGAGGAGGTCGTCATCGTCGCGGCTGGCGCCCCGCGCCCAACTCGGAGCGCAGGAAGAGCCGCGCGCTGCTGTTCCTCGGGCGCCTCGGAAGTCGGGAGCCCTTGATCCGGCTGGGTGGATCCAGCGGCGGCGCGTTGATCCGGCGGCGAGGTCGTGGTGAGGCGGTCCGACGGCCTCCTCCTCCGGCTGTGTCTCCCCTCCCTTCACGAGCGGCGCGCGAGAGGAATGGCCGGCGGTTGCGCGGTTGCGTCTGCTCTTGCCTCCGCCTGTTGGAGATGAGTTTTTTTTTGCGTGGTTGAAGAAGTTACTGTATACGAGGCAAACAGAGTTATGCCTATCCCATTTTGCATCTTCTTGTTGACCTCAGCCTAAGTAGGGATGCTTGTTAGACATTTTGGGTTATTTCTCGATTCAAAAAGTTGATAAAATATATTAGAATGACATTATATGTAAATAATTTGGAAGGAGAAATTAACTACAGTGGTATGCCATCATAATTAATTAGCTGATCCAAAAATACTATTGGCTACCCACTTGCATCCTTACATATAAGCAACTCTCGATACAACGTCGTTTTATGACTAGTGAAAGTTTTCGAAAGCTAGGTCGCTTATACCTTACGCCAGTCTCAGCACATGGCTTCATTGCATATTTATGACTGGAAATTAGATAATCGTGCTAGCTGGATTTTATGGGGATGAAACTCTCACATATGATTAAATTTTCCTTTTCTCTCCATTATAGTGATTTGCCATGTCAGCAAAAATTGATAATATGGCATAGATTTTATTGTCATGAAATTCTCTATGAAACCACCATCAAGACTGACCTTAGAGCCTACTCCCTCTATATCTAAATAACTATCGCTAGGGAAACGTGTTCGCCTCACAAACACATATACAATTTTTTAGGGATGGATGAAGTAGTTATTAGGACCGAACCAGAAATCAAATCGGTGAAACTATCGATTCGTTAGTTTGCTGATCCAATAGTAAGCAATCGGTTGAACCGTTGGTTCAATAGATTCAGACTAGATGAATTGAGCTGCCCACAAATACTTCAAACTGGTGCAATGTCATAATAAATAACAAATAATTAGCAAGATTTTTTTTACATTTAGCAAATAAAGTTGACCACATGTACAAACAAATGGTTAAATAACATAATTATATAAACAAATTCTAACTAATCTAGTCTCCATAAAGTATATTCCAAAATTATCATTTTGCGTGTTTCTGGTTGTTAACTCAAATAATATGTAACCAAAAATTATAATAATATATTAAAATAATAATGTTTCATAATGCATAACAGCAAGATGTGTGTTAGTTTAATAAATTCCATAAGTTTTGGTGCTCTAAAGTTGTTTTACGTGACATACCAAAAAGAAATATGCATGAAAAGATAATATATGTACCATTTTATAAATTTGAAAAAATTAATTTAAAATTTTCATTTCAAAACAACCTCAAATGCTAAAATGAAAGTGCTCCATTGCAAAGTTCGTCGAAATAATCAAAATAGATATATTATTTGTCCTAGCTTGGAGCGCAAATGAAAATGTGACGGTTCAATTGAAACGGAACGGTCCACATATTCTGTGAAACGGCGGTCCGGCCGATTTTACTGGTCCAATTGCATGTACAATCCCGGGATGCAAACCAATCCTATCGGTTCGGTCTTTTACCTGTTGGGCGTCGGTCCTGTCCAGTCCGATCCTAAGGCTGTTCACAATGGCAAGAGCAAGAGCAAATTTGCTCTTGCCTCGTTTCCCACGCCCTCTCTGTCTACAGTGCCAAACAGTGCATCTACAGTGTCAAACAGTAGATTTACTCCTCCATTTCCTCCTATCGCTGTGGACGGTCTAATAATCAGATCTTAAAGTAGCATTTATTTTTCCTTAGGAAACAGTTTTCTATTATTTCTATGTATGCAGCATGTGATGTGGTGTATAGTATTGTGTTCGCAGATGCCAGATTCTTTATCCATATACGTGGCTGGAGACTATGGAAATGCTGTCAAGTGTCAATCTGAGGGTTTTAATTATTTATTTTTTGTTTGATTCCATAGAAATTCAATAAAACAATGCCAGGAGCCTGTGTGGTTGGATAAAAAAACAGAGACGGAGATTCCTTGCAAACCGAAAGAAAAGTGATATTGATTCACAGGAGCTCCTTTACACGAATCTCAATCGGCAAAAGGTATTGAATCGCGCGACCGCATCGCGATCCTCTTCGTCAAATCGCCAAGATTTTGATTCGCTCCTCGCAAACTTTGCCTTCTTTCACCGTCACAGTTACCGCTAAACCCCAAAGCTTCCACTCAGGAAAAAGGCCCGATCATGGCGGCGACGGCTGCCGCGCGCCAGTCGCCGTTCCTCGTGCCTAGGCTCGTGCCCCGCCCCGTTCTCCCTAATCGTCACCGCGTCCGGTCATTTTCGCTCGCTCAAGGCCTCAACGGCACGGCCGGGTGGACCTGCCACGCCCTCTGATCCGGATCACTCATTCTCCTCCCCCATTTCTTAATAACTTCGTAAGATGCCACCAGTGTCGTCCCAATCCTGTTATCCTCACATGCGCCGTCGCTTAAAAAAAAACACAGAGCACGCGGCGCCAGCAGGCAGCAGCTCCAACTCCCCGGGCTAATCATTCATCCCAGCAGCAGCGGCATTTGAACCCGCCGGCCGGCCGGCCGGCCGCGCCGATCGATCGGCAGTTCGGCACGGCAGGGCATCTCGAGATCCTCGACACCAGCACGGCCTCCGGCTAAACAAAGCCGAGCTAGCAGTGGTTGCACGAGCGAGGCCCAGGTTTACCGCTAATATTATACCGGAATGCTAGACAGTTTTATTAGAGACGTCTTAGACCAGGGTTATTTTTTTCATTATTCTCCCTGAAGAACCTCTTAGACCAGTGCCCTGTTACGGGTGGTCCCAGCGATCAGTGGGTGTGGGTCAGAGTCTCAGAGGGAGGCCCACGGCCCACCGGCCAGCTCGTGCCACCTGCAGCTGCAGAAATCTCGTCCCTGCGCTCGCACGCACAGCGCGGCCTGCAGAGTCCGGCGCAGGAGATGGGAATCGGCGCGATTTTTTTTTTAAAAAATAATCTCGTTCGGGCGCGGCAATTATCAGGAAGAACCGAGTAGAATAGCCGGATTCCCTCTCGCTCTCGGGATGATAAACCTAATCGCAAGTGGCCGGGGGTATGTCTAATTGGCATGTTTTTAATTTAATTCGATTAGTAATCGATCTACGCGGACCACCGGCCTCGGAAAGCTGAGTGCTTGTCCGGGCGCTCGTGGCTCCATTGCCCCGGCAGCTCTGCGCACACGGGGGGGCCCTGCACTCGCCGCGCCCATGCATGGGGTCGCCGGCGAGCGAGTGGTGGCTAGTGGCACCAGAGGGAGGAGAGGAGGAAAGGGAGGAGAGGGAATGCTGCATGGCGTGGGTGGCGCGAGCCCTTTTCTCCGCTGCTACTTCTGGAAGCGTGGGTCGTTTGGGGTCGCATGATGAGCCGAGGAGGATGTGGCCCGGCGTGTTTCACGCTCGAGCTCACGGTATCCCGCGCTGGATTTTGCTTGTGCTGCACAGACATGGCTGCGGACTGTGGTGGGTGATTCTGTGAGAGATGGATAAATTTTGGCACCCAACCAAATAGTGGCCAAAATTTTGGCATGACATGCCAAAATTTTGGCCACTAATTTTGGTATCAATTCAAGCAGACCCTTAGCTCCAAGGTTTTTCGCTTAGAAACAGGTAACTTTTAAGTTTAAAAAGAACAACGAATTTTGTTGCTTCCGGGCATAGTTGGAGAATACCTTATCAGTTATCACCTTAAAAAAAACGGCTTTTGGTGTGCATTCAAGGTTGCACAAGTGATGAACGCGGATCGCATGTTCATTGTTGTGGACAGGTCTATCTTGTTCGGTCTCGTCATGGCCTTTGATGGCAGTTCTCAAGTGCTCATGCAGCCATGCTAGAAGAAAGCCTTGGGCCAACTTGCACAAGTGGACGGAATATCGCCATTTGTCATCATCGGCGCGTTCGGCAACCTTTGGCATCGTATTTCAGTGGCAAGCATGACCGGATTGCTTTCAGGAGTCACCTCCAATTTTTTTTTTTTTGAAAGCATCCAGGAGCACTGGGGTGTCATGTAAAATTTTTGGACGCCCACGCTGACCGAACTCAACGCAGACGAGACTGTCCGAATAGTCTCGGAATGCGCCATACCGAGGACGCACACCACCACAAGCACACACATCCAGCACACACGCACACAACCCCGGTACCCAGGGTGAGAAACGTGGAATCGAACCCGCGCGGGCCGCCCGCACACCCGAGCTAGGCTCGGTTCTCCCAAAGTCACCTCCAATTGATTGCAAAACACCTACTATACTGAAAGGACAAACTGTGCACCGTCGTCTAGCCTATTGCGACCATAAATATTGTAAACGGTACTCCCCTACAACTACAAGGAAACGAAAAAAAAATCATTCCAAGTGGGTGGAATAATTTACAATTACATCTTTCTCACACTTATTTTCTTAAAACCTGTACTGAGCGCTATTTTCTCCCTGTCGCGTCCATCTTGTTTGGATGATCTCCAAGTACTGTGTAGGAGTACCGCGTAAAATGCCTCGGGAACACGGGACGCGGCAAGCCAAAGCAAAGCATGCCCTACAACTGCTTGGACGGCGCAGGCGGTGTCCGTGGTTGGGTTGCAGAAGATCCCGTGCGGCCGTGCCAACCCCACTGGCTGGCGAGTGGCAGTGGCGACCCCTCCTCCTGGGGACTGACCCGATCCGATCCGATCCGATCCGATCTCGCTCGGCCGTTGATTCGCGTGCACGGATCGGAGCGCACGCATTGGTCGCCGGCGAGCGGTGGCGCGCCTGATTCGCGTGCACGGATCGGAGCGCACGCATTGGTCGCCGGCGAGCGGTGGCGCGCCGCGCCCACTGCCGCTACGGGGAGCCGCGAACCGTATCCCCGTCTCGCCCCGCCCCGATATATACCCTCCTCCCCTCCTCACGTGAAGGGCACGCAGGCGGCCCCTTTCTGCCGAGCAGCATTCGCAGGGACATTCATCTCTTGTTCCAAGCCACCTGCATGTGGGCGTGCGGTGGCAGTGGCAGCGCGCATCGCGTTGGCACGGCTGGGGCTGCAGCTCGAGCTGGACCATGTCGTCAGAGGCCAGCGGAACTTTTTGAGGGGTTCGAAAAATTTCGCACTGCCGCTGCCGATCTCTTCAGAGGTTTTGCGGTTTTCAAACGCCTGGGCGTCGCGTCTGGCATGCTGCAGCCGTGGTGCGGTTTGAGAGGTCTGAAAAGCCGAGAAGTACCTGTACCAATCGGCCTGTGGAGAAAAAAAGCCCCACCAATTATTCTAGAGTACGCGAATGAAAACCACCCTAATCTGGGATTCTGGGCGTCAAAACTTTCGGACGCCTCGCTGAATTTTCCCAACCATGGCGTCGTGGCAGCACACTTCCGTGCCGCCTGAGCTGCCGAACCGTCCGCGGCGACCTGCGGCTTGGCACGTCTATTTGGCTCCTCCTCCTCCTCGACACTCTCATCAGTCTCTCACTCCTGCGCTCCAGTAGCTGGAGGATTCTTTTTGTACTCTTCGTGCTCGAGCTCTCGAGTCAAGGATGCGAGCAAATCTACCATGCGATGCGACAAGCACCGGTCCGGTCGTTTTCGGGGCCGGCCGGGCGAACGGACCGGGACGCGATCTTTATTCGGGCGGCGACGGAGACGGCGACGGGGTTCGGTTCCGGTCGGTTCGCCGGTCCGTGTCCCGCCGAAGCCCCCGGTTCCCACCCGTGGCTGGCTCGATCGATCCGATCCGTCGAGCCCTTTCACCTCACGCGCCGTCCCGTTTATCTATCTACCCGCCGCGTTCCCCTCGAGCACACAGGGATTACTAGTCGCTAACTAGCTGTCGGATCAAGCGCCATCATCACCTGCCGCGGGTTGATCTGCACGTCGTGATCGTCCAGTAACACCGGGCCGCGGCGAGATAGCGGCCGGATACGGGGGTCGCGTCACGCTGTCACTCGTGTGGTGTTCGGTGTTCTGCGGTGCGGGCTCGTCGCCGTGCAGCGCCGTGCGGCGCGGAGACCAGAGAGGACGAAACGAGAGCGCCCAGTGCCGCGCAGGGTTTTTAATCCCAACCGGAAACCGGTTACCGCCGCCCTCCGGTACCGGTTTACCGGACCGGTTAGGCCGGTAACCGGTGGAAACCGGTTGAATTCAAATTCAAATTCAAATAAATTCAAATTTTCCCGTGCAACCGGTTCCGACCGGTTTACCGGCCGGTTTGATCGGTTTACCGGCCGGTTTTACCGGTTTACCGGTCGGTTTGACCGGTTTGAAATTCAAAAGCTCCCGTGCAACCGGTTTACTGGCCGGTTTTACCGGTTTACCGACCGGTTTGACCGGTTTACCGGCCGGTTTGACCGGTTTGATCGGTGGGCCTTCATGGGCCGGCCCATTTTTTTCTTTTTCTTTTTTAATTTAACTTTAAATTCCCACAAACTATACTAAATGAATGAATTTTTGAGAAAATTTGACACCATTAGATTCATCACACCTTAAAGTATTTTTAGGAATTTTTTGAGAATTTTTCATTTTTTGAATTCAAATTTAAAATTTGAATTTTGGCCGGTTGGGTACCGGCCGGAACCGGAACCGGACCGGACCGGTTTGACCGGTAACCGGTCAAACCGGACGGGTTCCCACCGGTTAGGTTAACCTGGGTGCCGCGCCGTGCGTGCTCAGAACTCGGAAGCAGACGCCCTAGCTTTCGACGCCTTTCCCCTCGCCGGGGCGCCCCAGCGCTGCCGCTGCCGCTGCTCTTGCTGCCGTGCCTGCGCGCCGTACGTACGTGCCTGTACGCTTCCCTTGTTTCCATTCCCCTGGCCCTGGGCGCTTTGCTTTGCTTTGCTTTTCTTTTCCATGCCCATCGTGTGCGTCTTTCGTAGCCGCAGTACTGGTGGTGGTGGTGGCGGCTAGGGCGATGCTGCTGCTTCTGCGGGCTGCTGCCACGGCCACCGGCGCGAAAACTCCCAGCGGCGTCTTTGGTGAAAGGTGAGAGACGTTACAGAGGTACGCGACCCGTACTGGGTCGAAACTCCTAGCCGCGTTTAGGGTGATGTTGTTCCACGCACTCTTTTTTTTTCTCCCTCCTTTTCTTTTGTTTTCTTTTTTCGCTGTGAGGAAGGACGAGCGTGCATGTGAGCCCCTGCCGCGCGCGTACTGCTCCGAGTTGTGCCGGTACATTCCGTGCCACTCTATTTTTTTTTAATCCGGTGTCGCCTGTATTCTATTCGTGCGTTCAGAGTCAGGGGGCCTGTGCCCTGTCGTGTTGGAACACGTCGGAGATGCATTATGCGGAGGGCTCGTGTGGTAACAATTTCTCCAGCGAGTGCTTAGCAGGGGCAGGCAGATAAAAAGCTGCCGGAATTTCTTATCTGAACAGGGGCGTTCTTGTTTTTTTTTTCCCATTCTCTGTTCGACGGAATCGGAGGGGGGTTTGGCAAGTGACGTCTTGTCGGGTCGGAGTGAGTGCTGGTCGCACAACACACACACCTCATCCGTGAGGGGTGAGGTCCCGTCGCCAGCTTTAGGGACGCACCCCTCTGATGAGGCCGCCGAAGCGCCCGGCGCACCAAGATGACCGTGGCCGGAGCGCACCGTCGGCGAGCTCTTATGGCGGAGCCTCTGGGTGGATGGATGGAACGGGGTATCCGGCCATGGAAGACGACGGCGGGGATCGCCGTCCGTTGGGGACAAGGCGAGCATCGTGACGCGGCGGGGCCTCTCGGATGGGCCGTCGCGGGGTTTCTTCTCCGTCCTGTGGTGGCCCGGGGCCGGCGGTAGCCACTAGCGGCAAGGAAAGTGACCGCAACAGTGCGCGCGAGGGGACGTCTCAGCGCGAGCTGCTCTCGCAGTTATCAGCTGCCAAGTACCACTTGTCTGGCCGAACAGATCGAGCCATCTGGGAGTGGTGCCGTCGTCGCTGATGGCTGCGACTTGGGGCTTGGCGGCCGGCTGCCGTGCCAACCTGCCAGCCGCCGAGCGCGCGCGGCCGGGGGCAGGACGCCGGCGGGGCTGATCGGTGATGGCCTAAGAAACCACGGAAACAGTGGCGGAGCTAGAAATTTGTGGCTAGGTATGCCAAACATAAAAAAAAATCGAAGCTAATACACAGTATAGTTGACGATGAGTTGCATAACAAATTCATAATCGCACCGTTCGGCTACTGTTGCAGCTGCCACCGCCATTTTGCACTGCCGCAACACGCGGCAGCTGTAGCCGAGCGTGCAACAATAGTGCAGTTGAATGGTGCAAATAACAACCGGTGGCGGCCTCCTTCGCACTGATGCTGGGGCGCTGGCACTGGGACGGCGAGGGGCTTGCGGCCTACCCCTGCCGGAGTTGTCATTGCCGAGTTGGGGAGGTGATCAGGATGAGAGAGCCGTACGCCGGTCGCCGGAGTGCCCCCAGACGCCGATCCAAGGGACAGGCGAAGGGCCGCGGGCCGAAGGCAGAGGGCTCAGATCCGAGGGCCGGAGGTGCACTGGGGCGAACACGGAGCCGGGGGCTCAGGGCGAGCCGCGAGCAGAGACGGAGAGAATGATTCTTTTGTATTTGGGGCTTTCTTGCTAGGCTTTGTTGAATTGGGTCCATAAGTTGTATATGATACTCCATCCGTTCCAAAATAAGTATAGTTTTTGGCATTCAAATTTTGTCCCACAAAGAATGCAGTTTTAGCTTGTAATGAAATCCATCTAATTAAAGTAATATCAAGTATACGAAGAAAGCATTGCATAAAAGAACGTATAGAGCGAATCAAATATTCAGTAGATATTATTTTTTTAGTTTCAATGTCTATGCATTCATTAAGGATCCAGAAACCCAAATAAATAATACAGTTTCCGATCACAATTGGTAGAAATAATTATGGGTAACAAAGTCATTTTTTAAATGAGTAATGTGTTTGAATTTTCTAAAACTACACTCTTTGTGCAATAAAAAGAGTATATACATCTATAAATACATGTTAACATTTTTCCCTAAATCTTGGGTATACCTAGGCAGCAGGGACATACCCCTGGCGCCGCCCCTGCACGGAAACCCACCGCGGGGAACGAGCACGGGCACGGGCACCGACCGTCATCCCGGGGCAGCGAGCACGCACGCGCGCCGCGGCGAGGCCCCCCGTGGCGAGGGCGCACGGCGTCGGGGCGTACTTGCGGCCGTAGGCGCGGCATCGCACCTGCGCCGCGCCCACCACCCCGGCCGTACAATATTATTTGCGGTGGCCGGCCATGTGAGCCTGGTCGCTGGCGATCGGCGCGGCACATGCGTGGCCGAATCTGAGGCCGGCCCGCCCGGTTCCGGTCGCCATCGCCCACCTAGCTCTGCCGAGCTGGACGCGACCGCGCCGAGCTGTTGCGGTTGACGGGTTGGTGCGCGCGTGAGACCGGACCGCGATCAGATCCATGTGCCGGCCGGCCCGGCCGGCCTCGCCTGGGCGCCAGGCACAGTCAGCCGCAGTTCGACCGGTCTCACCGGCCGAGGCCCCGCACCCCTCCTCCTCGGTCTCGGACAGGGCGGTTGCGCTGGCTTGTCATTGGAAAAAGCGAGCCCTCGTTGCATCGTCAGCAAGCTACGGGCTCACGATCGGAGTCGGAGGCCGCCGGAGGGGGTAGCGAGGCGGCCGCGGCAGTACAGGTACAGCCGCGATCGGATCGTGGAGTCAACTGGGGCTGAGGCACGCATCGAAAGCAAAGTGCTCGTGTACGGGGATGGATCCATTCGTGCTGGTTCCGTCGGCCGGCCGGGGCCGGCCGGACGCGCGTCGCGGGGCCTCGCGTCTCCGCGGAGGAACCAACAGTTGCGTCGTACCAGCAGAGCAGAGGTTAGCGTGCGTGACATCGTGTGTGAGCGAGCTAGACTGAAAGAAAGAAAGAAAGGAAGGGTGTGTTTAGTTCCCACTAAATTTCCAAACTTTCCATCACATCCATCACATCTCTTATCACATCGAAACATTAAATATAACAAATAATCCGTACATGGAGTACTAAATATAGTTAAATAAAAAAACTAATTGCATAGTTTTGATGTACGTTGCGAGACGAATCTTTTGAGCCTAGTTAGGTCATAGTAGGACAATATTTACCACAAATAAATGAAAAATAATATAGTGACTGATGTGACTTTTTCTCCCTCTTTTCATCTCATCTAAACACAGCCGAAAGAAGCAAAGCAGCCATTGCCATCCATGGCGTAGCCGGCTACTCCTACGTTAGCTAGCTAGGGCCGGCCTCTGCCTACCCGGCTGCAGGAGCAGAAGGAATCGAAACTGTGGAGGATGTGGGACAGTGAGAGGGCTCGCTCACATCCCGCCCTGCACTGCGTGTTTCTTTTGACGAAGAAGATCGCGCGCACACGCAATTACATCTATATTTAACAAACACGGCAATAAAGGTCTGAAGAAAAAAGAATCATGGCGACAAAGGTGCCATCGTTGCTACAGAAATGTGAACCTGATCAAGGATTTGCCAGGCGAGCCGGCGGCCAGCCTAGCCTAGTGTATAGCAGAGGACTCTGCTGGGATCGCGAAGAGACGGCCTACTTGCCGATCCCGTCATGGTAGCCGGTCCCGTCGACCGGTACGCTCACCATCGTCAGGTAAACACCGCGAGAGCTTAGTAGCTTGAACGGATCAGTTAACCGCCAATCGAAGCTGGAGAGGATTTACTAGCAGCAACGGTCAGCCGGGACAGACAGAGCGAGATAGATCCTGAAAGGCGTAGTTCTTCTTCTTCTGGTCCGGTGTGGAAGCAGAGAGAATTCAAGGACGCCGCGGGAACGCCGCAACGCCTCCTGCTCGACCGCGTCGAGATCCGTGGGTTCCGCGCACGAACGGACGCCGAGGCCGCGCACGAACGAACGCCTCCTCGCGCTCTGAACTGTGGTCACGGCGCAGTTCTGTTGATGCACGGCATCATGGTCCCGGAGCCGGATCAGAGGGGGGCTAGGCTCTAGGCTAGTGGCTGGCTGGCTGGCGAAGCGCGCGCCACCGAGAGGAGGAGCCCGTACCTAACCGCCACACGGAGCCTCCGGCGCCTCACGGGCGGGCGGGGAGGTTGGGCCCGGCCTCGTGCTCATGCTGGTCCTGTTGAGCGAGGCTGGCTGCCTCCCGGTGCGTCCCGCATGATGATGTCCGTTCACTTCAGTGGCGTCCTGGTGGTGTTCATCCGTTCAGGACTCCGGAGATGATTGTGATCGCGCAGGAGAAGTGAAATTCCATGGGTACTCATCGCTCATCCCACGGTACTGATAAAGGTCCTTTTTGCAACCCGCTGAAGAAAAAAAAAGACCATTCAACACACGTCTTATTGTGCAATGTTTTATTATTTTTTGTAAAAAAAATCTTATTTTTGTAACCGCGCTTGCTAGATGCGGAAAGTCGGACTTTCAGTACAACAGTTATCACACCGAAAAAAAAATAAAAATAAAAATAAGAGTCCTCACGACTTCGCGAACTGCCGGTGGGTTCACTTCAGTTGATACGGAACCTTTTTATCCTGAACCGCTCGTGCAACAAGGGGGGATGTTTTGATGTTTTCTGTGCTCCAGCTCCGAGAAAAAAGTGTGCCGCCCGTCGCGATCAGTCTTGTTTACACAACCACGCACGTACCGGTGCTCCGTTGGGCAGGGCGTGGTGGAAGCCGAGTCAAAGGAGCGCTCGCGCTCCTCTCAGGGTTAACCATTTCGTTTTCCGATCAAATCCCGGTGTCTAGCGGAAACGGAATTCCGTTCCGAAATTTCAGTAAATTTCGGCGAATTTCGTTGAATTTCGGTCGAAATTTGTTGAATTTTGAATTTGAAAACGAAATATACCGAAAAATACCGAAATTTCGGATCCCGGTAACTAGCGGAAACGGAAAATTTTCCGAAATTTCGGCGAAATTTCGCCGAAATTGGTAACCCTGGCTCCTCTCCACCGTGCGGTTGGCGATTGCTTTTTTTTTTTCCACTTCCAATGATAGGGAAACGCACCCGGCGCCGGTCGGCCGGTCCCGTTCACGTCGCCGTCGAGGAGCAGCGGCTGGACGGAGAGGGGGAGAGGACGCCGGCACTGCCGTGCTCGCCCCGCCCCGTGCCGGTCAAACCAGCGGCTGTTCTCGCCGCCGCCCAATGATTCCCCTCTCCTCCCAGGCACCCTGGCTAGGCGTAACGACTGTGAGCGATTAATCAGTGGTGTTCTCACAGCTGTTCGGCCGTGGTGAAACTGTAGCTTCGCTTCTCCCAGGACGGCATTGTTGGGCCTTTCGGGACGTGACAACACGGCCTCGAGCTACAACCGGCAAGGAGAGAACAGAATCTTTACACGCTGCACATTCAAGGATCGGGCCCACGCGACAAGCAACGTCCACGTCCAATTCTCCGTAGCCCCACAGTCAGTAGTTACTAGAACAAACAGGGAAACGAGCTAGGTAGGGTTGAGCCGGTAGCGCTGCTGTACATGCCCAAAGCCGACCCAACAGCCTACGCCACGTCCTGAACTCTATCGAGTATCGACCAACGACGGCGAGTCGCCCGTTCATTGCCACAGGGATTAGCCCCAGGGCCACTCGCGTCGCACGCCCATCGTCCGCACCACAGGGTGGGGGTGATCTCTTGTTAAGCAATCCATCCACGATGGACTAGGCACGCATCATCTGACGCGGACAGCCGCTACTATGCTGCAGGAAGCTCACCGGCAGCAACAAGCGAACAACCGAAACCGAAAGGGGGAAAGGGCTGAAAGGTTCGGCGGATGCATACTAGTTCAGCAGCCGGCGAAGCAACTGGGCGTCAGCACATGGCGGCCTAACAGCCTCCACGAGCGGAGCTCACCGGCGGCGGCCGTTGCCGGGGCGAGCCCTGAAAACAGCAGATCGGAACGGCAAAGCCGCATGGGTACAGGAAAAGCATATGGGGAAAAGGTTTTATTGGCAAAGCGTTTGAACAAATAATTGGAGAAGCTGATATTATACACGGTGGGGGACCGAGGACACCCGTAAAGCGCTTTTGAAGACATTGTTTACTGTGATCAACTTCCAAAAACTTGTGGTTTATTTTCTGCTTTTCCAAAACTTGGGGGGGGGGGGGGGGGGGGGATGGGAACCGGGTAAATTGACTGTAACTGACCACAGCTCTGGAAATCAGTTGCCACCAGCTGTGATGACTCGGTACCTTGTAAGAGCATAAAGCATGTGTACCAGGCTAGCAGCATCCGTCGGTTGAGCTCCAGGTACTTCGATCCCACTCCCCCGGACACGCACAACTTGTGTGTGCACAAAATCTGATGCAATCACATCATGCGGAGACAATTCACCGGATTCGTATTTATGGAAACAACTTCTTTAACCTGTTAATGGCAACACCAGCCGTCTTGTTCATCGGTTCTAGAATGAGGGCATGGTTGAAATCTGCAAATAAGCCATGTGCATTCCATCAGGTCCAGTTCATTAGATAACAAACTAAATGGCATGAATACCTCATCAGGCACCACGAGGGAATGGAAGTATTCCAGCTCATGGAAAACCAACAAATATGAACCCTTGTATTATAGGGATAAAGGGCATTAGGGCAAGACTGACCTTCAACAGCCTCCTTATAATAACCCATCATTTCCCTTGCAGTTCCTCTCCGTAAATAAGCTTTCACGATCTAAAAAGGAACATATGCATTAAAGTAAGAACATATAGCAAATATGAAAGTGACGCATAATCAACCAGATTAAAAACTATCTATTAAAAAAAAGGTTAAATCCATAAGCAGGTTTGAATACAGATTCTAGGAAAAAGATAAAATTTATGAATTCTAAAGATAAAATTTATGAATTCTAAAGATAAAATTTATGAATTCTAAAGATAAAATTTATGAATTATATCTTGTAACTCCAACTCTAATTTAGCCTATAAGGTACTATATTGTAAATACATTGGGATAACGCGCATTCTATAAAATCCAAGAACCCCCCACCCCAAGAAAAGAAGACCAACCTTTGGATCAAGATCGATGGCACTTGTGCAATCTGCCTCAGCTTGACGGTAGCTAAAAGGTCCAAAAGGTAAATCATCAATCAATTAACAAATGAGTGTTAAAAAACACGTACATGTCATATCATTAATAGATATTGAAGGAAATAGTTGCTAAATGTGTGTGTGTTGGGGGGGGGGGGCATACCTAGTGAGTTCAAGAAAGGCAGCAGCTCTGTTGCTATAGTATGTAGCCATTTTTCCGTTTAATTTGATTGCTTCCGTATAGAAATTTACCGCCTTTTGCCATTGTTTTTCCTTAAATGCAGCATTACCCTGTCAAGAAGCACAAAAAAGAATGAAAACCCAATAAGAACAAAACTAAAAAAGGAAAATTTTAACCTACTAATCCTTGAAGATAGATTTTAGTTTGCATTGCAACTTAGCGTTACTAGTCACAACTCACAACACCTGCCTGAGCATGCATAGTTATAGGTCGTATGAGAATAATAGGCATGCCCAATGCAGTAGGGTTATGCATCTGCAAAGTGAACTACCTTCAGGTTGTTCATGATACATTGAATTATCGAAGTGTTACTAGAGGATTTGCACAGGAGTTAGAAAATTAATAAGATGCATCCTACAAGCATGTGCAATAAGGAAACTCACTTTCTCTTTAGCAGCTTCAGCCGCTTCTTCATTCATTGCCTGTTTACTTGAAACATTAGATTTTGCTAGGATCTCCACCTGCTCTTGGATGGTTGCATACATTGTTTGAATGGTATCCAATAAAAAACGATCACAACCGTGCCTTGCAATGAATGAAACCGAAACAGGACACTTATCATGAGTACCCAGAGGAATCGAAACCTGAAATAATCAGCAAAACGCCTGCATTAGCACAGATCTAAAAAATGCACAAAAAAATAAGGCCATGTGCTATGCAGCTAGGTCTACGGTTGACAGTGAAGCTCATCATCTTAATCTAGACCATATGCTCCCCAAACATTCATGAAATGGTAAAAGTATGAACACATGTTCAGGGCATTATCCTTCTAAAAGCCACTACTATTTATACCAAGGTCCAAACCAAATCCTAGTAGTAGTAATATTTACAGCTCCATCACTCCAAAAGTCCTGTAACCTTCCATACATTGTTTAATTCTGTTGTTACTTGTTAGCATGGTAGTGATCGACCACAGTTTGGAATAACTTTTGTAGAACTTCCATTTAGAATTAAGTTTGCCTTATAAAGATTCATTTCCCTGGAAGATCTCTGTAAACTCAATTATTATGGCACCCCAACTTATGTTGTGTCAAGATCAAACTGATCATCACTCCAGGACTCTTTTCCCTGGCTCAACAATTCTTAGACATACTTAAGACACACTACAAACTGTTATGCACCAGAGGACACACATTACATGAGTTTATGTCCAGGTAGTAGTTGTGACTTATTTGTTCACTTATGTGTAAGTGTAATAGACATGCATGGAATGTTCAGCGTCCTTTCCAAAATGTCAATTGGAGATAAATAATTGCAACTTCATGAAGAAAAAGAAGGTTCCGCAGATCATTAGAGGAAAAGAAAAATAAGGCCATACAGTTTATGCGCTAGTAGCCCACATTTTCAGTGATAGATGGGCTATGGATAGACTGTATGTACCTGGCAACACCCTGACATACTCGCTAAAGATGAAAGGCACAATGTCTGAGAATTGTAGCTTTCAGAAGAGAGTTCCTTAGCATTAAGCTTCGGGGGGCATCCCAAAGCAGTTGGAATGACCAAAATCCCATCATCCTGTGGATTGGCACATCATCAGAAAATAAGGCATCAGTACTACACTGTTAAATACCAAGAAAGATGATAGGAAGCACATTCAGGGGTATCATCTTTTAAAAAGACTTATGAATTAGAAAACAAGAAGTGTTGATAGAAGCGCATGAGAAAGGAAATAATGCTCCATTATTCTACAGTTTGACAATAGATCAGGCAAGAAAAGTTAACTAATGATTCTTTATCCACAAAGAGAAAAATCAGTTGTTGCGCACACAGGGAGACATTATACTGAGCTGAAACAGCATATCCACAAAATTTCACCCCAAAAACCTTATTTTCTGCAATGCCCCTTTGAGTGGTCAGTTGTACATGCTTGTGAGTAAGAAAACATGGCATGTTTCAGATTCAACAGTGAACAGCTAAACAATACACATGCATGGGTATTGGGGATAAGCACCAGTATTTATAATTGAGCAAATAGTGTTTCTGATAACCATCAAAAGTTACTTTAGTGATGAAGCAATCTTGCCAGGACAACTTTATCACTGTAAGCAGCCCGTAACAAGATTTAGCCAGCATCTTTAAGTAATATTGTTAGCATAAGCTATTGCAAGTTCATGACTAGTAAATAGTTCACTATGAAATCAATCTTCCAGTACCTTAAGAAGTGCACCTAGAGCCAAGCGTGCTTTGTTTCTCACATCTTGGCAGCCGTCAATATCTGAATCACCATCCTCAGACAAATTACTGACTATGCGAGCATCCACAGCAGGCTTGACTGAGTTTATCCACTCCATATGCTGATCTTTGAATTCACACCTGGATCCATTTATGAACTAAAATTACTACACTGTATAACGCCAGCTACAGTAGGATGAAGAGGGAGCTAACCAATACACTCGGAACTGATGAGCTGAAAACTACCAGATTATTCATTAATAAAATCAAGTAATGATATATATGACAAAAGACATATGCGGTGGGTACATGAACAAGATTTGCAATCATTATGGAGAACTAGAGCATTCGCAATCTTACACCACAGCATTTCCCAAATTAGGGCCTGAAGATGGGTGCTCTAGAAGTTTTTAGAGTTTAGTTAAAATATAAACTAAATCTTAGTATTTGGATCCTAAACCTCTTCCCAAATGAACCATCACAGTTTGTGTCAAAATCTATGACCAGCTTAAACAAAGTTACTAGACTACTGCAAACCATGATTGAATAGTACAAATAATATTTCACATCGAACCATCAATCCTTATTTCTGAGCAACAACAGCATGGCTTGTGTTAGAAAGACACATACTTGTGAAGCGATCGCATGGCATTACAAAGTGCCAACAACGAAGGGAACTTTGAATCCCCTTTCTTATGCCCATTTGAAGAGTTCCTCAGGCTGGATATTTTTGAAGACAAATAATTTTCAAGATTCATACGAGTGACCTGTCCTGAGAAAATAAACAAGAAAATTGTTCACTACAAGTTAACTGCAAGAAATAATTCAAAAAACTTTAGAATTAATGAAGTAAACTGCAAGGAGTGAACACATACTTCCAAAAAGCTTCACAGATTTTGTCACCACCTGAGTAAGCCTTCTAGCAGGTACCTTCGAAAGTTCAAAGCAATCATCTGCTATGTAAAAATGTCTAGGTGGGCGAATATCAGCATAATTAAGTCCAAGAAGAAGATGCCCAACACGACGCAACACACTTGGATCCCTTGCAAACCAGCCTGTAATAGAAGAAATAAAATATTGGGGCATGAAAATTCAAAAGATTGAATCCAGAGCACAGCTCTGAAAGGGGTCAAAATATCCAAAACACATAAATTCCATACTAAGAAATATACTTCCAGCAAGTACCTATGGTGTCCAGGCTAGGCGCAACAGGAATGACACCACCACTGGAAACAACAGCATGTGAAGGCCTGAATGCCAAGACACCACAATAAGCACCTGGTATCCTTACTCCTCCTATTGAGTCAATACCTGCAAAACCATTTTTTTCTATATTATTCTCTATTAGCATTAATCAAATCAAAATGACATCGTAAGATGCAGAGTAATAATAGATCAAACATAAAAAGGTTTCGTAGGAACCAAGGCTCTAAACAACCAGATTACTAAGTTTTATTGGTTCAGGTTGGGATGACAGGTAACTTGTTTTCAGTCTATTCTGGTTAGGGATGCAAGGGGGTATCCAATGGTGATTAATTCTGATGGCATGCAATTCTAATTCTTCTTTGTAAACATTGATTCGCCAATACACCATCTTTTGTAAACATTAGTACTAGAAGTTCAAAAATAAAAAACCAGTATGAAACTACCTCTTGCCTGCTGGTATGGTATTTACCAGCGGTTAGCACCAGTTTTTGGTTCACAGGCAGGATCTTCATAAATTTTTACTTCTAAAGATCATATATTACTAATGTTGATTTGGATAATTACCACTAGAAAGGACACAGAAAAAAGAAACAAAGTGGCATCATCCCAAAGCATATACAGCAAATAAAGATTTCAAATTGTTAGTAACACAACACCAGATAACCAAGGGACAAGAAGGAATTGGCTGTGATGCATGCTTGCATGGATCGTGATGGTCAAACAACTTTAAAGAGGCTGTGGAAGACATGGTGCCGGACGTTTTTGCATACTCGATGGAACTAGTCAGTGGTCACTCGTGTCCATGAAATGCTCCATGATGGTAGGCAAAGCTTTGGATCGCCCACTTTTCTGGACATTATCATTATTGCTGCCAGGACTAAGTGTCAGTGTAATAGTACCATCTTTGGTGATGCAGCTCATCACTAAGCGATATTGCTTTAAAATCAGAATTTTCTCTCTTTAAGAGCAAAGCCTAGCTTAGGTTGCTTTATCAGATTGGCTGGGTTGCATCCTTTACAATGTCTTTCTTCCCCTTTTTTGTTTGGGATTTTCAGTCCTTGTAATGTATGTTTCTGTGGGAAACTCCCCAAAGTTTCTGATCAAAAGGAAAAAGAAATACTAACATGAAAATTAGTGGAGAAGATATGCAAGACCTTTTTGAGGAATAGATTCTTCAGACCATCTTTAGTGAACAGAATTATGTGACCACATCATACATAAAATGGTATGCAATGTGAGAACTATTATGCTCTTTCTTGGATGGGACTGGAAAGACGTGCAACAAGGGCTTTGTTTCAAATACTGAAATTATCGGTACCTTTATCAAAAGCTTATGATTTTGGGTGAACTGGTTGGTGCACCAAACACAATATGGACCAGAAGCCAAAAGGCCAAGTTTGAAACTTGTCTAAGGTAATTTTAAGAAAATAAATAAATTGCTGTCCATGCTATAGGCCTGTGGAGCCTAGATGTGAGAGGGACGTTAGGCCCTCCACAATGTTGGTCCAGAGTGATGCTAGAACATGAGAGAGGACATATAAGCATCACTGTCTACACTGCAACGTGCGATGCTAACACCAAGAAAAGTTGGAGCGGTGCCTGTTGAAGCACCAATGCTTGCTCAGTAAAAAAAAGTTAAAAGTACACGCAGCAAGCAGCAAGAATCCTACAGCCACACATCCAGCCATCTTCACTGTTTTGTTTTCATTTTTTCACTATTTGGTGGGTCCTACCAGTAGAGCTTGAGAAGAGCTTCACACTGCGACGTATGAAAGTGATGCCAAACTATTTAACCTGGGCCCATGTTTTATTTTGGGCATCACTCCACATTGTGGAGGGCCTTAAAGTATGGTTGTAGAGGCATATCCGCACCGTGCATGAAGGAATAGCAAAGATCAGGATCGGTGTGTTACTCCAAAGCAGTTCTGGTAAAATTAAGAGATTTTAGGTGAACTAGCTGGTGCACCAAACTCAATATTGACCTGAAGCCAAAACAAAGTTTGAAACTTGTCTAAGGTGATTCTAAGAAAATAAATATATTGCTGCAGGCCATAGGTCTGTGGAGCCTAGATGTGAGAGGCCCGTTAAAGTATGATTGTAGATTTTTAGGGGCTTATAGGGCTGAGCATGAAGGAATGGCAAAATCACAGTATCAGGATCAGGATCCATGTGTTACTCAGAAGCAGTTATTCTGGTAGAATTAAGATACACTAAGAAGGCCAGTAATAAGAGAGCTGCAGATAAGAAAGCACAATGCACGCACTAGCTGTCCAACAATTCTACAAATAACGAAAAGAAAAGGCTCACCCAGGGCAAAATCTACCATTCCACCAGCAACTGCAACAGCCGATCCGCTTGAGCATCCACCTGGTACTCGATCCAGAGCAGCAGGATTTGTTGGTGTATCAAAATGCTTATTCTCTCCATGGATACTGAAGAAGTCATGTGCATTAAGTCAAACGCACAACAGGCAAATTAAAACTAAAAAAAATAAATCTAGCAAATTTGAAGAACATTTGCTGTCATTATGATATGTACGAAAAATTAGAAGCAGCAAGAGACAAGGAGAATCCAGCTACTATGAACAAACGTCCAGGAAAAATCTTTTATGTTTTACCTGTATGCCATCTCGTCAATAACAGTTTTCCCAACACAAACAGCACCACCATCAACAAGAGCTGAAACCACTGGAGATGTTTGTGTCTCTGCATCATGTGTCTTTGCCCATTCAAGACTGCCGAAACTTGTAATATAACCACTGACATGCAATCTGCAAATCATCAAAGAAGATATTTATGCTCAAGGGTAAATAATGCAAGATGCAGCAACATTACAACTATACTAATGATCTGCCAATTCTCAGTTCCAGAAATCATGATATTAACTATTTTTATGTAACAATTTGAAAGGAAAAAAATCTGATATCTGGATTGGGCAAACACTTGTATTAAATCTCTTTGACATGGTGTGTTTGCAACAACAGCAAACATTTTATCTACATTTACAGATTAAAAGTCTCCCAAAACAGCAGCAACCTTTTGATATCAGTTGAAAGAATCAGGATCTATTTTTCTTCCAAAAAATGTTATGCACATGAACACTATCAGGGAGTAGCAGAGGCAAATCAAAGAATAAAAGCGGCTGAATGCAACTCAGCAAAACCAATGAGGTAAATTCCATCAAACATCTATTTTTTAGTGCATAAAAACATGCCACGCTGATATATATTAGATATTTATATTTAGAAATGCATCAGTGAAGACAGTGAAGGGCAATATATCTAATGAGGGGCGGACCCAACAGGGCAGCAGGAAGGGGAGGGAAGGGAATAGTAATTCTTAATAACACACAGTCCCTACAGTGCACCAGAAATAGTTGACCATGGCAATTGTCGCGCTACAGACAGAGTAGTGACAACAAATACAAACAACAACAACAACATAGCCTTTTTTCCCAAGCAAGTTGGGGTAGGGTAGAGATGAAACCCGAAAGAAATAAGTTCAAGGTTCAGGCACATTGATAGCTAGTCTCCAAGCGCTCCTATCCAAAGCTATCTCTTTAGAGATATTCCAATCCAATAGATGTTTGTAACCCTTCATCAAACTGACACCAAGTCATGATCCAACTAACAATTTAATGCCATGGACAAGCTAAGGGAAATATTTCACGAAGAGGGTAACTTGCTCATCATGATGACAACGATTTGAAACTGAAATACTAGTAACCAGAGTGAGCAAGCCCCAAACTGCTTTCTCATGCTTCACGCAGAACTTCACCTCACTATAACGTGTTCTGTGCTATTGACCATGCCTAGTTTTATGGCAGGTAATTGCAAAACCCATCATCAAGTGAGCTCAATTCTATTCATGTTCCTTTGCAGTCCCTTGTCTTGGCATCAGGAAAGTTATGCGTGAAGCTGTCTGTTGTGAAGCTGCAAAAACATATTCACTTTTGCAAAGCAAACGAAGATGCACGATCATGTTTCATTGCAATAGATAAGAGCAAAAGTATGCAATATTTCGATGTGAATGGCATCCAAATCATGCCAAGTGAATTTGTGGCGCCCTAGCGCAGTTCCAATGAAAAATCCCACAACGCACAACATCAGACCTGATATTGATTATCGATACAATGCCAATATAATCCAAGTGAATCAAATTACCAATCATGCAGCTCTACAAAGCTTCCCACTAATCCAAATCAGATGCTAAATCATATAATTAGCTAAACACGATGGTTCGGGGGGCTCGAGAGCTTACGCGTCAGCGATGGCAAAGCAGAGACCGGTGAGTGGGTGGGGCGCCTGCGGCGGCGGAGGCTGCGGCGGCGGGAGGAGCTCGAGGCGGGCGATGAAGGCCCCGTGGTCGGGGCGCGCGGGGCGCCTCAGCTTCCGCGCCGCCAGCAGAACCCCGGCGATGCCGAGTCCGAGGAGCACCCATAGGTTGGAGGCGGCCCCCGAGGACGCCATGGGCGACAGGGGAGCGGGCTCGTCTGCTCCGCGCGGGGGAAGAGGAATTCGAGGGCTAGGGTTTTAGCGCGGCGCAGAGGAGGGCGAGGCCGCGAGGGACGGCGAGGGGTGGAACTTGGAAGGGGAGGCGAGGCGGCGTGGGAAGAGGAGTTCGCGTGGGGGTATCATACAGCGGGCGTTTGGCTTGCCAGACCTAAATACCAGCCGAGGAAAAGAAACTTATAATCGTTAATTCGTTATATACTGATGAGATTGAACTGGAAATTACGTAGAGTACAGCTCAAAGAACTCTGCACTTGCATTAAAAATGTCTTTGTGATCACAAGCGTAAATTAATTTTAGGGTAAATTTTACTGGCAGTCCTTAAACTTGTCCTGAGGTCTCGTCCTGGTCCTTAAACTTACTTTGAGTTCTCATCCCAGTTCTCATACTCACATAATTGCTTGTAAACTATTCCACACTCTAAAAAAAATCATATATTTACAAAATATTTAGAAACTTTTTACGAATGTTTCAAACTTTTAGGATTTCAAATCAAGTTCTAATCTCACTCAAAATTGATAAAGAAAATTCATGAGCCATCATCTTGGATACAATATTTGTTGATTTCTGGAGTTGCCATTTAATACCTTTATTTAATAGTTGATTTTACTTTTAAGAGTAAAATAATATTACAATCATTTATCCTTTGTCCTTTGCTCTAAAAAAACCTAAAGAGAATCACAAAAAGTAATTCAAATCTAGATTAATTAAAGACTTCGATATTTCACAATAAATTTTGGATCCACTTTTTGTGAGAATCAAACTTGATTTGAAATCCAAATAAGTTTAAAACAATTCGCAGAAGTTTTCTCTAAATAAATAATGCATTTTAGAAGCATATGGACCAAGATAAGAGTGTAGGACAAGTTTAAGGACTAGGATAGAATATGGGACAAGTTTACACACCGTTATGTGCATTAAGAGAGTATGAGGACTGGGATTAGAACTCAAGATAAGTTTAATGATGTGTATTTTAAGAGTCCAGGATGAAAATTTGGGACAAGTTTATAGACCACCAATGAAATTTACTCTATGTTATGTATCTGTTAACTAAAAGCTTTCAAAGATGAATGAGACACTCTAATGCCTACTCACTACTAAATGATCTTTTCTCTAAAGCCAAAAAAAATCTGTTAATATCGAGAAAACAGCAATCAACCATCAATGTATCCTTTTTCTCATTGCCCTTAAACCCATTGGATCCTTAGGGTGTGTTTAGTTGGTGAAAAAGTTTGGATTTTGGTAATGTAGCACATTTTGTTGTTACTTGACAAATAATGTCTAATTATAGACTAATTAGGCTTAAAAGATTCAGCTTGTGTTAATCAGTTAGACTGTGTAATTAGTTATTTTTTGAACTACATTTAAAGCCCCATGCATGTGTCTGAAGATTCAATGTGACGGGTAATGTGCAAAAATTTTTGAGAACTAAACAGGATCTTATTTGAAATTCTGCCATGAAGTATCTGCCAACTGTAAGCATATCCTGCGTGCCAAAGTCGCTGATCACATTTCACATGATGCATCTAGCAAGTCTTCATTCCTTTTCTCCGTCATTATCGTGGGCTGGGGGGAATCAAATACTTGAGTTTATTGTCCGGCGTGTTAAGCTGAACTTGTAATATACCGTTTGAAATTTTGTCTATAAAAGTATAGTGTATAAAAAAAACTGATTTGAACATTTTCTTTTTTGAAAGTTGGGGGGAAAAGTTTAATGTTTAAGGCCCTAATCTGTCCACGCAGACAACAACTTCTGGATAAGCTGTTTATACTTGTATAAAAGTTATAAAAAAGCATTTTATCGTAGTAACAGCAAACTTGTATAAAGCACGTAAAAATTCTCAAAGCAGTTTGTTTCCTTTCTTGTCCTCGTGGAAACTAAAACAATATTCCTGTTTATTTTTTCTTCGACATTGATTACCCCAACAAACTTCTTTACTTGCACCAATGGTTCACTAGCGTGCTAATCAAGTTTTCACATCCATCATTTAGAGTACTGTGAGAGCATGAAGTGAGCAACTACAACCAAGCATGAATTTTTGTACCATCAAATGGAGTACTTCGATTGTTTGTTCTCCAGCCTTCGTATTTGCCCCCGGGGACCAATGTTATCCATTAGAGAGACTGTTTCTTTAAAAATCGCTGAAAATCCAAGGGCCGCTAGTAGACATAGCTCCGAAAATAATGAAAAATGTGCAGCATGCCAGCATCGTCATGAAACACAGTGCAAGATCGATGCCTCGTGTAATCGTTTCAATCGAATGCTCTTCAAAGTCTCCTACTTTTGGCATACTAATTTATATACTCGATGGTACTGTTATTTACTTTCTATTTCTAGCTTCGAAAGAGCAAATCATTGCACTTCATTAATTTGTTTGTTTTCTACTTTTAGGTTCTGTTTGTTTCGGTTCGCCGGTGTAGGCAAGACTGCATAAGTTCATGAGATAAGCTCTAATGATCCGTACTCCGTAAGACTTCTTTCTCATGTCTCTCAAATGATCTGAGAATTCCAATGATGTATGGTCCCAAATGGTCGCCAGTTCTTCTCTCTTTCCAAAAATTACTCTTCATTTTGGAGATCCAATAGCAGATAGATCAGGAAACAACGTGAACACGTACAGGGGGAGGGGGAGAGAGAAAGAACAACACTTTTGCTCTAGTTCCGAAAATTCTGAATAATAATATGTCATCTTTCAGAACTTGCCATTATCAAACACATCCACACCCTTGGACACAAGTATCAACAGCTTGATGGTGTCCTCGCACAAAAGGAAGAACCCTGCGCACCCATCCGTCCCACGACAAGGTGAGCTCGAGCACACAAGAAACACACGAGAAAGAAAGGAAGCAAAGAAGAAGGGCACGGGCGGCGGCGGCGACGAGCCGGTCGGGCCTGTTTGACTGCGGCGACGATGGTGGTGCTCGTGGAGGAATTCCACGGGCAGACGCTGAAGCGGAAGCTCCGGGTTCTCGCTCTCCTGCCGCGCGACCATTGCTGCGAGGAACACGCTCGCCAGCAAGACGTTGGGAACATGAGCTCGAACCCGGCCCAATGCTAGCGCCACCACCGCCGAACGTCGAACTGGCACGGACTCAGCGCACTCACCGGCAGGGACCACTCGTTCGGCGGGTACCCGGTTGATAGTCAACGAATTAGCCTGATCAAAATCTTCACAGAATCGATCACGAATTCTCCGTCGAACTCTTCCTGAACGACAGTGCGATTCCAGTAGTGGTGCTTCCCACATTCGAGATGCCGTGTCTGCTTCCCGTGCGGAGCAGCAGCCGGGCTAGAGCGATTCGCCAAGCGTGGGTGAGCGGTGGCTCGATGAAGGGAGAGGAGACGAGCTCAGGAGCAACCCTGCTCTGGTACTATCGATAAAGTTGAGAAAATGTTTCAAGCCATCAGAAACTGAAGAGTAAACTTTTCAAGGATCCCTAGACGTTTTAGATTTTTGTCACTAATATTTGGGCATAAGATCACTTTATTATTACTACTGGATAATCGATCTTTATACAAATTACATGTTCATCTACTAGTAGCCTTGATCTCTCATCTCTCCTCCTAGGCTCCTTACTACACTAGCGTCAGATGTTTCTTCAACCGTTAGATGCCACCCTCGTCCCTCCCACCTCCTTGCTTGTCACTCGCACATGGCAACAGGCGCACAGCAATAGCAGATCGACGACGGGAGCATGCATGCGCGGCCGACTGCGAGACCAGAATCCTAACTAAAATAAGTCCCGGCCCGTGAACGCAACAAAACGTTTTATTCTCCCGGCGAAAAGAACCATCCCAAAGAGAGCAGCGGCGACCCATCCCACCGTTTCAGCGCAGGCCGCGCTGGCTCAGCCGGTGGTGCATGCACAGGGCACAGCACACAGCGCGCGCGGCGTCTCTTGTCCCCGCCGTGCGCTGTCACTGGCGCGCCCGTGAGCTAGCCAACAAGGCCCGGGGCGGTCACGGGACGAATACAACCAAGCGCGCGCGCGCGCCACGCCACCGCACCCCATCTTTTCTTCGCTCACCTTCCCCGCTCCTGCCCGTCTTCCCTTCCCGATCTCCAGTCTTCTCCCCTCAAAATCAGCGCCAGCCCCAGCCGCAGCTGCAGTCGGGATCAGTTCGCTGCCCCTAGCTAGATAACCTCGCTCGCCTGCCTCGCCGAGGACGACGGCGCGCGGCCGCGGCGTCACGAGACTCGGAAAGCCGCGCGGCGCGAACATCTTTTTTTTCTAGGAGAGGTGGTTTTGCGAGAGGAAGAGGATGGCGCGCGGCAGCTCCTGGCGGCTCGCGGTGGCCGGCGTCCTCGTCGCCGTCTGCGCGGCGGCCGCCCTCGCGCCGCCCGCCGCCGCGCTCGACATCGGCATCCAGTCCGCCGGCGACGGCGCGGTACGTACACGCAGACCAAACTAACCATGGATTAATTAGGAGCACGCGCTACCATAATTACCTCTCGTTAATCGTGCTCGCTCCTTGATTTGATCCGCGCGCGTACGTGCAGAGCAAGCAGCAGGCGTGCAGCCGCACGTGCGAGTCGGACCACTGCACGAGTACGTACTACCAGTCTACCACCACAATTCCCTATATTAATTACCCAGCTTATTACTCGACTAGGCTAAGAGCGTTCGACGGCTGATCTGCACAGCGCCGCCGTTCCTGCGCTACGGCAAGTACTGCGGCATCCTCTACAGCGGCTGCCCCGGCGAGGCGCCGTGCGACGCGCTGGACGCCTGCTGCATGCACCACGACAACTGCGTCCAGGCGAGGAGTGCGTTCAGCTGCTTGCCACACTTACCTTCTTTCCATCAATGGAAATCAACTCAACTCAATAACGACACGCGCATGTGTATGCTGCAGAGGACTACCTGAGCACGGGGTGCAACGAGGCGCTGCTGGACTGCCTGGCGAGGCTGCGGGAGGGCACGTCCACGTTCGAGGGCAACAAGTGCATGATCGACGAGGTCATCGACGTGATCTCGCTCGTCATCGAGGCCGCCGTCGTCGCCGGCAGGGTGCTGCACAAGCCGTAGCGCGCGGTGGGCGTGGAGCACAGTGCTTGCTTGCGCGGTAGGTGGGTGGTACATCTTTTGCGTGCTCGGTGTAGGGTGGTGGTGGTGTTGGTGTGATGGTGTCCTGGCCGGTTGCTGGCCGGGGGCCCGACGGCCCGGGCCGCGTCGGCTCACATGGCGGCTTGCGTCGTGCGCTAGCTAGTGGCTCTCCCAGCCCGGCCAAAACTTACGACAAGCTATATGACGGGGGCAAAAAAAGAAAACTTGGATTGGGTGTTTTTGGCTCAATGTCAGCTCATCAGTGTCACTGTATTTTACTGTATAAGTATAAAGAAAGCTTGCTCGTGCTGGTTTTGGTTTTGGTAATCTGCATTCCATTACTCTGCTCAAGTGCATCAGCAACTCGCGTCGTTGAAATAGATTTATGCCGTGTCCTTTGCTCGGATCATGTGATGGCAGAACCTTGATTTGCATTGCGATCTTGGACGTGTACTGCATTATTCCATTACTTCCTTTCTTGAAAGGGCATCTGCGCCCACTGAAGTACTTAGCCGGGTGGTACACTGCTAGCCATCTCAGAGCAATGTACAGATCACGTCCACGCAACGATGTCAAGTGTGAACCGTCATTCATTCGGATGCAAACATACTGGGATTCCTTCCCTCATAGGCTCAGGTGTGGCCGAAGCTCCAAAGCTGATACGACGGCGAAGAACAAAATTAAGCAGGGCAACTGAATGAACAAGAAAACTGAAGTAAGATGGCTTCATTTTCGCATTTCCTTCGTCAAATACAGAAACATCAGCATTCAATGATCATCTGAAAAGTGACTTGTGCTGCTCGCTAATATTGATTTGGACATTTATTGCACGCTAAATATGATATCCCCATGACAACACGGTAGCAAGGAAGAGTAGTATTTACATGTTTCAAGGTGAAAGGAAAACAGCATGGCTCGGCAGGATGCCCCAATTTTATTGCAACAAACTACAAAGATAAGCGATCCACGAATCACTTGCAACAAACTTCTCTGTTTTTTACCGCACTGCTGGTGAGTGGTACCTGGTTTGGCTAAGATACATAAAGCGGTTCTGGGGCAGTTTTCCTCTGTATCCTGATAAAAAAACAAAGCAAACTTGTTAGTAAAATGAGGGAAATACAGAAACTATTGTTAGCAATCAATGTGCATCACTGTCGCGGTGTCGCCTGGATAAGAAGTACATGTTCAGCAACGCTCAGAAACTCATAGTTGCCTAATTTCATATTTAATGATGAGTGTACCATCACGTTGAAACACTACCTAATTATCCCCTGTAATAAACTCATCCAAGAGCAACATTGTAAACTCAAACAACACAATATCATTCTACCATCAGTGTCTTAGTGAGATATGCAGCAACACAAATGAACAAATGGCAGCTAGCATCCAGATCATAAATCATTTTGTTTTTTCTATGGGAGTAACCAAAGCGCTAATATGTTTTGGGTTACTGCAAAATGCAAATTATCATTCAAATGTACCAATGACAGACAATGAAGCAGTTGTCAGTAGCTTGATTTAGGTGGAAAACAGTACTGGTCATGTCCAATACAAGCTTGAAGACTGAATAAGACTTGTATATAAGCACTTCCAAATTCCAATGCTGATAGTCAATTAAGTCAAGATCTTCTAGAGCTGATGGATTTTTTTTTTTTAAAAAAGGTATTGTAAAGAAGCACTCTTCATAGTGGCTTATGAACTAACCAGTTGTCCTTGGACCATTTACATCCTTCAGTATCAACTACATGTAAGCTCAAAGCATGTCTTGACGTTGGAGAAAGATTCTCAAAGCTGTACAAGAGAAGTTAAAACATTTTATTAAAAAACTGAAACATACATCACATCTAGGAAGGAGTATAGTAATATAAAGAAGAATCCCACCTCTGATGTATAAGATCACCATGTATAACCACCAAGGCCCCTGATTTTACTTCCAGTGGCACAAATTCTTTCTGATCATATGATGGGGAAGGGCAATCAAAATGAGTACCATTTTCATCTCTGATCATTCGTCTTACCAGACCCTCTGACACAAAACATTGAAGATAACAAAACGTTAGACGGTTCCACTTTTCAAAAGAAGATTTTCGGCATAAAGCAATAATTGGGTAAAAGGCATACTTTTATGTGATCCTGGAATTGCCCAGAGGCAACCATTGTTAATTGTTGCATCTTCAAGTGCAAGCCACAAACCTGTGCATGTTCTAGGTTCCGTGTAAAGGAATGTACTATCCTGGTGTGGCACCACCTCACCACCAATACCTGGTTGCTACAGGAAAGAAAATACCCAAAGAGGGAACCAATAAATTGAATATCATGTCAAAAGAAAAAGAGTAGAGCCTGCAGAATCTACCTTGAAGATGTACATAGATTGCATAACTGCAGGCCTCTTGTAGCCTAGAGAAGTGAACAAGCTAGCGATGCTCTTCGAGAAAGAAAACTTTTTAAACACAGGGTCAAGTTCATGTAATGCTGCATATCATATAAGATGATGAAGGTCAGAAATCTAGAAGCTATATTATCTATGCATTCCTTCTTGAATGGCTTACAAAATACATCAACAACATGGAAGATAGCGACTACTGTAAAGCAGGTGAGGTTATATTGTAACTCAAAGTCACAAAGAAAATGGAACCACGGATATTTAATTCAACATAGTATAGATTACAGGAACTGCAAACAATAAAATTAAAGGCAACTCTAAAGAGGTAGGTTCAGGATAAAGATAGCATAATGGATTGGAAAGAAATGCAGCAGCTTGTTACATTATGTTTTTTCACTGAATCTGATTGCACCGTGTATATACTTACCATGCCCAACTTTATTAATTGAAAGTTCTTTTGCCTGTTTCAAGCATCCATCATCTCCATACGCCTTTTCTGTGAGTGAAATAGTGTGAAATTTAAAAATAAGGTCCTTAATCATATGACAAAACAGCAAAAAAAAAAATAGTGGAACTTCAATATCTAAGTCAAACTTTTAAAGGTTAGGATAGGAAGAAATAGAGTAATAACAGAACTACTAGTAATATAGTTACAATAGAAAAGCCTTTTTCATTTAAATAAACTAACTACGAGCTACATAACCTATAAACAGTAACAGTTCCTAGTTCACAAAGTACAATAGTGCCTCATCCCTACAAGTCAGATGCGGAATAAATCACATACCCTCAAAGAAGAAGATATTCTCCGCGCTCTTGAAGAAGTAGTCATCCTTTAACTGTGGCTGCAGTGAAAAACAATATACCACATCATCCTCAATATGGGCTAATACATTCCAATAGCTATTTACAAACTGTGACACACATAATCAGTTGGGGCTTGCAATACCAGAGATTGTAAAGCATTTGAGCAATTCAAATCTAGCAATGCAATTTTTAAAGAGACCTGAGAGCTGTATATGCTACGCCCCTATTAAGTTTGTTATATTGAGAAGGTAATCAGGGGAAGTTAGGCATTATTAGGATTCGAAACCATCCCAATCGGGGGGCGTACATGGTTCTTGGTGGAGAAGACGCTGGTATTGGCGCCGTCGAACCCGGCGACGAGCTCGGCCATGCGGTCCCGCATCTCCCGCACCTCCTCCGCGCTCGAGAACGAGTCCATCACGAGGTACCCTGGAACCGAGCAACGAGATTACGAGTTAGGGTTCCTGCTTCGATACGAGCAGCGACATTCGGCTCCGATTGCCGGGAGACCAGGAGCGCGAGGTCGAGGAAATAGGCATGAGAGAGCGGTCGGCGCGCTCACCATTGGTCTCGAAGAAGCTGAGCTGGTCGGCGGCGAGGCTACCGGCCGGCGGCATGGCGGCGGGCGGAGGCGGAGAGGAGGGGAGAAGGATGGACCGGAACAGTATAGTGACGGATACGGAACTCTTCCCCTGATTGCTAACTGCGTTTTGTTTCAAGTCTGCCGTTTTCTGTTCCCTGTGCCATTATAAAAGATTCAAATTACCTATGGTCGTATTTACTTCTATAGGATCAAGAACACCGACTAGAGGGGGGTGAATAGTCGGTTTAAAATCTAAAACCAATAACACTAGATAAATTTAATTAGTAACAAAGGAAAGCCCTATGTCAAGCTATTACTATCTCTAGATGGGTTTGCAACCTAGGGTGACAAAACACAATTCAAGCTCTAGTAAAGAAAATTGCTCAAAGTAAAAGCAAATATTAAAGAGAGCAAGAAAAGTAACCAAGCTTGACACAAGAAATTATCCCGTGGTGTCGATGACTTGCCGGTCACCCCTAATCCACGTTGAGGTGGATTCCAAGAATCAACCGCTCCCCTATCAAGAATCCTCTTGATCTTGAGCCGGCTTGAATCAAGGAACCGCTCCACACCTCGATTCCACTAGAGTTGCTCTTCACCACTCCGGTGAGGTGAGCACAAAACCTCTCACAACCGAAATCGGGGCTCCTCAACAATCTCCTTGGAGGTGCTCCACGAAATCCACTTCTCCAAGCCGTCTAGGGAGCAGGCAACTCCCAAGAGTAACAAGTTGATGACGCTTGCTTGAAGTTTCCCTAATGCCACAAAGCTCAAACTCTTGATGCAATGCACTAGGAAGCTCTCACACTCTCAAAAATGCAATCTCTAAGCAAGTGTGTGTGAGAGAGGGATGCCTTAGCTCTAATGTGTCAAGAATGCTATCCAAATGGCCAAGAGACCCACCCAATGGCCGGGCATTGGGTATATATAGACATCATTCCAAAAACTAGCCGTTACACTCTTTTCTGCGAAGTCGCGGACCGTCCGCGGTTCAAAAACCGGACTGTCCGCCGTTATAAACCAGTGAGTCAGAGTGCATTTAATGTGTGTCAGAACTAGCCGTTAACCCCTGGCGGACCGTCCGCGCCCTAGTGGCGGACCGTCCGCAGTTAAGAGTTCCAACCCACCAGAGACTAACAACGTCTCTGGAACAACTTTGAGATTAGCCTGCGGACCGTCCGCTCCTCAGAAGCGGACCGTCCGCAGTTTAACTTTTCAGCCCAAACCAGAGAAACAACCTCTCTGGTACAAATTTGAAATTAGTCGGCGGACCGTCCGCGCATCATGGCCGGACTGTCCGCCGTTCAACTTTGAAGCCCACACCAGTTAGACACCCTTTCTGGTACAAATTTGAAAAACAGTGGCGGACCGTCCGCCCACCTGGGCCGGACTGTCCGCTAGCCCACCAGAGCCTCTGCAAGCTCTCTGGAACGGGCGCGGACTGTCCGCCCCTCAGGCGCGGACTGTCCGCCGTTACTCAGTCAGCACTCGAACTTAGTCAATTTCAAATCTTTTCAAAACGCCGTTAGCCCTCATGCATGCAACTAGACATTTTGAGCAAAATGGCACTAAAGACCCGTCAAGCATGAGTACACAACCCCTCTTGATAGTACGGCTATCTATCCAACAAATCCGGTCACTTTTCATCCACTAAACGCCTTGTGACCGGTAAAACGCAAAAGCCCTATTTTATACCTTTGCCTTGAGTCCGAGCTTTGCCTATCATCTCCAAAACTCCATACGTTCACAACTAAATCTCTTTCACTCGTGGATCAATCTATACTCATTATCTCAAATGAATTCGTTAATCCACAAACCGTTGTCATTAATTACCAAAACTCGAATTAGGGGCCTAGATGCTTTCAACTTCTCAAAAAAAATTACAGTATATATCACATTAAATCTTTGGACACATATACAGAGCATTAAATACAGTTAAAAATAACTAATTATATAATTTAACTGTAAATGACGAGACGAATCTTTTAAGCTTAATTAGTCCATAATTCGCAAAACAAAGACAAATAACAACGAAAGTGCTACAGTACCAAAATCTAAATTTTTTTGCAAACTAAACATGGCCTATGTATGATTGATTCTTATTTGAAGTTTACTTGTGTGTCACTTCCATCAATTCTAAGCTAATTTGCAGCGGAAAAGACAAGTTACCCTCGGTTGCAGAATGCAGCATTCTTTTTTTGTTTTAACTATAGTACCACATTAAAATTTGATATGCCCTCAGAACCACAAGAAAATATAATATTGCAAGATAGCAAAAAAAAAAATGAACAATTGAGACAACCACGATTAATACTTAAGTAAACCACGATATGTGTCCAGAAGGATATGTAATTGTCAAAAGATCTAGCTCAATTGAACCTGTTGCAAACTCCCTGGTAAAAGAGACATTAGTATTAGTAAAGTGGTAAAAGGATAATTTTAGAAAATTAACTTACCTTAGAGAGGGTCACTAGGCACAAGAGTTGAAGTATTGGAAGTACTCTTTTGTTTCTTCGCATCAGTTACTGAGAATGATTTGTTAGCAACTAGTAATGCAGCAAACATGTTACGACAAATATCTTCTTTTTCCACTTTTTAGGTGGACCTCTGCACGATTCTAGTGTTATGATCGAGGCAAGAACAATGCAGAATTTACGAGAGCTTAACTGATAAAGCCTCTGTTCGGCTGGTCACCAGCTACAGGATTTCTTTCTCACATTCCTCCAGCTCCAGCCTGCCGAACAGTATTTTTCTCTCACACCACTCCAGCTCCAGCCTGCCGAACACGGTGAAACATAGGAACGCGCATGCAGGTCCCGTGCGATGCCCAGCCTCCCCGCATCATTGCCTCGCGAAGCCTTGCCCATCCAAACGCAGGCACCCAGACGCAGGGGCGTGCCGACCTCCCTCCTTCGCGCGAGATGCAGCGCCTCCACCCTCAATTTCTATCTAGGGTTTATCTTCAGGTGGAGAATGGGGAACGAACCAGAGAAGAGTGGATGGGCAAATGACCAGAAAGGAGACACGATGGACAAAAGAGTAATTTTAGATCCAGTTGGAAGCATCTCGATTAGAGTTTAATGGTCTGAGTGACATAAGTGGCATATTGGTAATAGAAACTTCGAACAAGAGTGTTGAGGAACCTTTCAAATTTTCGATTGTATGTAGCTAATTTGGAACTTTTATAATGTCACTTATTTTTGTTTTGAGGGCAGGCAGTATCCGAAGCTATTTTTTTTTGTCGATGTCCGAAGCGATTTGATCGTCTGGGGAAAGATGTAGCGTGGTGGCAGGTACTGGATAGACATGGAGATTTGACTCCATTATCTTGGTTAGGAAGGAATTAGTTTTAAGTTTCACCTCAAAAATAACCTGGTAAAATTTACCATACTAAATTTTAGTTTTAATCTTAAAAGCTTCTCCTTTTTTTGAAGTAATTAAAAGCTTTTCCCTGAGTTTATGGCATAAGAAATGACTCATGCTTGTGAGTTCATCATTTTGTAGTCGTCCTAATAAGCTTTTAAATAATCTAGCTTTTAATTGACAATAATGTAGCAGCCTTTTCCAATGTACTTCATACGAGGTTGAGCATATTTCTTTATTCCCCTCTGAATCCATGGCTACCTATATTGCTAGTGGGATTGAAGTTCATTTTCTGACAAAAGATGTTTTCAATTACAAGAAGAGTTCCTTTTCAAGAAGAAGAAGAAGAAGAAGAAGAAGAAGAAGAAGAAGAAGAAACTTCAGGTAGTTGAGGCATCATGTGGATCATCGTCCAACTAATGAATATTTATTTCTAAATGCATCAACGCATACACGAATTCGCAAAGAAATAAGCAACAACTTCGTCACAATGTCCAACTAAGGGGAGTATTTGCAAAGTTTAAAGTGAATGGAGAATTGAATAGGTCGACAACATTCTCATTGCAAGAAAGATAGTGAGTAAAACCATCATATAATAACTTGTTTGCTGGAAGCCTGAAAGTCCCTTCTGCTGCCACACTGCTTATTCAACTAGAAACGTAAAATGCTTCAGGGGCAGTTTTCTTTTGTATCCTGAGTACAATAAACATAGAGAAAGCTTGTCAGGAGAATGAGAAAAATCAGACCATTCACATCCTCCGATCTAAAAAAATCTCATCATGAAATAACCAGTTTCCCTTGGACCATTCACAACATTCGGTATCAACTACATGGAAAAGGAAAACGAATGCGTGTCTTGATGTTGGAGAAAGATTCTCAGCGCTATAAAAAATAAACTAAAATAAGTTACTAGATAGAAAATAAAAAGACAAATCATAGCTTGGAAACAAATATGATATAAAAATCATAACTCCACCTTTTATGTACAAGATTTCCATGTATTACCACCAAACCCACTGATTTTACTTCCAATGGTACAAATTCTTTGTGGTCATAGGACGGGACAGGGTGGTCAAAATAAGTACCATGTTCATCTTTGATCATTCATGTTTTCAGACCATCTGATGCAAAACAGTAAAAATAGCAAAATGTCACAGGGCCTAGCTTTTCAAAAGAAGAATTTTAGCATCAACTACACACATATGAAAGAAATACTTTTATGTGATCCTGGAATTGCCCATAGGCAACCATTGTTGACAATTGCATCTTGAAGTGCAAGCCACAACCTGTACATGATGGAGGTTCCGTGTGTAGGTATGTATTATCCTGATGTGGTATTGCCTCACTACCAACACCTAGTAGCTAAAAAGAAAAAACAACCAGTAAAAATAAAACAAAACAAAGTAATGAAATATTTCCTAATAATAAATTAGGATATGCAAGCTTACCTTAAAGATGTATCTAGATTGAACAATTGCAGGTCTCTTATATCCCAAAGAAGGGAGTATACTTGAAATATTATCTGAGAAAGGAAACTTTTTGAACACGGGATCATGTTCATGTAAAGCTGCATGGCAAAAATAACATGGTGAGGATTATATGTCTTAAATACTAGTATCATCTAATGCTATATTTGTTCCTTGCTGAAGATGGCATAAAAGCCCATCAATGGGATAGAAGATAATTACTGCTTTAAAAAAAAGGTAATTGTGATTATAAAACAAACTAGTTTGGACGATAGATATATAGTGCTTGCGATGCGTTAGTAACATCCAACAACCCCAGATTCGACTGTGAGCGGATTTTCAAGATTGGGTAAAGAAAAACCTGGCCACTATGCAGTGAAGTACATGGCATGTCCTAGCATCTTTGTGGCATGTCCTGATACCTAGGGTTATAAAGGTTTTTTCAGTACTGCGGATGGGTTTCACCTTACTGCAACATCCGCGGGAGGTCTTTCCCCTATGTCTGAGTCTTTTTAAAATGAAAATTGAACATACCGAAAGATATAATTTATCCAACATATCACTATTCTAGATTATATGTTCATGGCAAAATAAAATCTAAAGTTAGACAACATCAATATGAAGCTGCTGTCTTCTATAACTGTAGCCTCCGCCACCTTCGTATGTAACTACGGCCTAGATGTATAACATTAATAATTAAACAATATGTCTCCATTCCATTTATGACGAAACACTTCTAAGTTTGAAATAGAATACATAGATGAGTATGCAGCTGAATTTGTGGGAAAAGAGGTAAATATTTGTATTGTATATCGACTATTTGCATTCCCAGAACCTTAATATATACTGCTATAAAGACCAGTAGATAAACGTAGGCAAGACAGGCAGACAAGAAAGGCTTAATGGCTAGTTGTGACCGCAACGTTTGCGTACTTACCATGCCCAACCATTCTATTGAAAGTTCCTTTGGCTGCTTCAAGCATCCATGATCTCCAAATGCTTTATCTACGGATGAAATAGCAGGAACAAGTAAGGCCGTCAAACTTCCCGAAATCAAAACATCCTCAATGAGAAAACATCAATCTCGAGAAATGGCATAGCAATACCAAAGCTAGCAATTAAACTAAATGTATTAGTACTAATATAATAGTAGAAAATCCCTCTCATCCCGTTTTTATGAACTAACAAAACAAAGGAACCGTAACTCATTCCTACAAGTCAAATAGAGAGGAAAAAAAGATCTGATACCCTCATAGAAGAATGAGATGTTCTCGGCGCTGTTAGAGGTAGTCATCCACCATTTCCATCCGCTGCAAGAAAAGATTAAGATACCAAACCATTTGTCAAGTTGAATAACATAAGCTGCAAGATTATTCTGCAAGTCGCTTGCTCTTTGCCATATTTTGAACTTGTGATAGATGTCACTTATATAGATTTGAAGCTAGTTCTGTAAAAATAAAACAGCTTTGACGCTAAATTAAATATGCATACACGCAGCAGTTTGCTACCAGCAATGCAACTCAGGTTTATTTAGCAATGCAATTTTGAAGGCAGCAGAGTTTGCTGTGTGCTCTCACGCAGAACTTGGTGTTGGGGAAATGAAACAGCGGAAGCAAGGCAGGGGTGCAGATAGATGATGATCTCCTACGTGATGCTGCGTGCCGTCGTCTAACCCCGCGATGAGCTCGGACATGCATGTCCCGCAGCGCCCGCACATCCTCCTCACCCTAGAATATATATTTGTACTTTTAGAATTAATTTGATTAATATATATTTGTACTCCATAATATCCATTGTCTAACAAAAAAAAATATTTCTACGGGCGTTTTTTGATGCAAAATCATCAAGACGGTATTGAGATCAATAGTGTCCAATATAGCCTTCTCAAGGTTGCACATTGGCAAGTCATTTAATCTTTTTTGTGACATAGTCACATAGTTGATCTCAAATAGTTGTTCAACAACTTCATTTTTGAGAAACTTCTTTAAGCTAAAGCTACAGTCACACGTACAGTTAAGAGGATTCGATAGGCAACCAAAATATTTGAATAGCAATCTACAACCATAACAAATTTAACTCTAGAATCTTAAGCGCTGGCATCAAAGAATCTGCAAAGTGACTTGCAACACCTTTAATGTTTAGCTCTTGGTCTCTTAGACTGCGATCAGATAGACCGGCTGGTCTGTAGCCGTACTACAAGTACATAATTGATACCTGAGTTTGGATCCCTTCTGGCTTGGGCCCTCGACCGTCGCATACGGTGGCCTACCTCTAGGGCGACACTGCCTTAAACATTCAATATAGAATAGTTAAGAGGATTATCCGAACTTTGGTTACAGTTAGAATCTACGGCGCTCTATAGAGATTTTTTTTAGAATTACTCTGTAGAGAAATTAAACACAGAGAGGACAGTGTGGCTGAAAGAGGCTCATAAGTCTAAATTTCTAGCACATGCACAACTATATGGATTGGACCTGAGATGGGCTATCACATTTTTTCTATTTTTTATTTTGGAATCAAAGGGTCCGTTTGTCTTATCAGAACAAAATTGCTCATTGATCAGAACGGGCTTAAATCCATGATGGGCCTGTGCGGAATTTGCTCGGTCCAATCGACCAGCTTAGAAAGTACGCTAAAAACAACCAAACCACCCCCAAATCCACGCGCGTGAGGAGTAATCAACCCCGGGCACGGAACACCTCGATCCCAAAATCGGCAACCGCCCCGCGACCGCCTCTCCTCCGCCGCCCCTCGCCGGGATCCCCCCAATATAAGCCCCCTCCGCTCGCCCGCCCGACGTTACGCGCGATAGCCATGGCGGACTGGGCGGGGCTCCACGGGGACCTGCTCGACCTCGTCGTCGTGCGCCTCCCGTCCTTCGACCTCCTCCGCTTCCGCGCCGTCTGCGCATCCTGGCGCGCCGCCGCCGCCGCCTTCACCGCCCGCCGCGGCCAGCCGCGGCCCGACCGCCCCTGGCTTCTGCTCCCCACGGATGTCGCCGGGGATGCGGAAGACGACCACGGCCGCCTGCTCGTGTGCCGCGACCGCGAGGTCCCCGTGGCCGCTCTCCCCACGCGCCTCGGCCGCGTGGCCTCGCGCCGGTTTGTGCGACTCGGCTCCGCGCGCGGCGCCATCGTGGCCGCAGACGACCTCGGCGAGATGCACCTGCTCGACCCCGTAACCGGCGAGCGCAGGCCGCTCCCGCTTGTCGCCACGCTCCCGCTCGTCGCCCGCGTGGAGGGCCTCCAGGTCCACCACCGCGGCGGCGGCGTCGCCCCCGTGGACGCCCTGATCCAGAAGGCCGTCCCGGTGCCCACCCCGGGCGGCGGGGTCATGGTGGTCGCCATCTACCGGCAGCTGCAGCACCGCAACCAGTGGGCCACGGCGCGTCCTGGCGATCGCGCGTGGAAGGCCGTGGCGCCGACCAGCATCCCCGCCGTGGTCGACGTGGTGGTCCACCGGGGCCAGCTCTACGCCAACACGCGGTACGGGATGATGTACGTGTTCCCGGAGCTCCACTGGCTGGGGTCGGCGTCCCCCGAGATCATCCCCTCCGTGACGCGGCGCCCGAGCGCGTACGTGGAGCGCAGCTTCCTGGTGGAGTGCCCCCGCGGCGAGCTGATGCAGGTGGAGCTGCTCCGCCCCGTGGCGGCGGCGGGCGGGGAGGGGTTCGTGGTGCGCGTGCTGGACGAGTGCGGCGAGACGTGGGAGGAGACGGAGGACATCGGCGACGCGGCGGTGCTCGTGGACGCGGCGGGCGCCGTGGCCGCGTCCACCGCGGAGTGCCCCGCGCTGCGGCGCAACACGGTGTACTTCGCCGTGGACCTCGAGGGGGAGACGCGGGTGTGGGCGTACAGCCTCGCGGGCAAGCACAAGCGGATCGAGGTCGTGGAGGCCCTCCCGACCGCGGACGGCTACAGGCCGCCCTGCTTCTGGTTCGCGCCGGTGTACTCGCACCCGTGAGACACGATGATGATGCGTTCGAGTCCCGTTTCCTTGCTTGCTGCATTAGCATGTCGTCCGTCAGTCATGTGGGTAATGGACTAGGTTGCATCTGTCTGTCAGGAGCATGGCGTTGCCGCATCATCTCGATCGAGTACTCTTTCGTGTCTGTGTTCTTCAGGCTTCCTCAGCTTCGCTTGTTGATGCTTCTTCCATCAAATGTGTCAGCATGCGCATACAGTGTTTTATTTTGCTATATGATTCCTCGGTGACGTTCCATCGATTTGGTGCAGATTTAAGTCATATAGCGGTACAATTTAACTTCTTTCCGCATGAACAAGGATCAGTAAATTCGTATAATACTGAATGGACCCTTTGACAACCAGATAGTACTTCTGAAAAGTTCCTATGTTGACATTGTTCACCAATCATCAACAATTCCAAGATGGCCGACTTAACTTCTTCGTCTTACAAGTCGTACAAGGTTGGCGATATACACTAGAGGGCGATCTCGTTCTCCATCTGCATCTCCATCTCCATCTCCGCAGATACTACGACGTGGCGATCTCGTTCACTTCCTCTAAACCTTCCCTCTCTGTTCAGTTCTACTTTTCTCGCTCCCCGCGCCTTTCGCTTTTGGGCCAAGCATTTGCATAGCCCGCGCCGCAAGTATTCGCGGTCGCACAGCGGAGCTGGTCCAGTCCAACACCGGCCTCCCTGTCTCAACCCTGGCCACAAGCGCGCCCGGGGCTGTGGGGATGACTCCCCAGTCCCCTTGTCAAACCCACCCCGCTAAATACTCGCCTCGCCGCAGCTCTCCCCTCGCAATTAACGCGCCTCCATTGCCGCGAGCTGCGTCGAGGTGGTTCGAGGAGAAGAGAAACAGAGCTCACGGGGGGCCATGGGGACCGTGCTGGATTCGCACTTCCTGGCGCTCACCGCCATCGTCACCGTAAGCGCTCCCGACTCCCCCCGTCGCTCCATCCCTCTCGTCTCCGTTGAGCGGATTCTGGAGCGCGCGGTTCGGTTCCCGGGGAGGTTTTGTTGACCCCTTGTTCCCTTCTCGGTGGTGGTGCCTGCAGGTGGGGTACCAGCTGCTGTTCTTCATCGTCACTGCTCTCCTCCGGTTCGACAAGGTCACCGATTTCGCAGGTACCTACGGCCCCGCTCTCGCCTAATTGAGACTGGAATAGGTTGCCATGATGCCATCGTTTCCCTTAGTACTTGTAAGGCACAATTGCTAGCATGATTTGTTGATTCGGGTGGGGAATGCGCATTTAGTTCATTGCTGCTAATGCTTGGAGGATTTTTTTTTTCCTGTCGCGATTTGGTGACCGTTAGCAGGATTAGTTATTGACAGTTTGTGTGGCCTCTGTTACTCCAGCAATCCAACTGCTGCCTCCTGTCGCGGATCACCGTCATATAATAATCTCTCCTGTACTACAGTTTTCCTACTTGTTTTGTGAGCTCACGTGCAACGTCATTTGTTTTAAGGCAACCTTACGTTCTGGGGAATCCATCTGATAAATTTCAAAATTTGGTTGTCTGTGTACCAGCCTCTGAGTTGACAGTTGACACAGGTTCTATGTAGCATACTAGCTTTGCCGTTTTTCTCTCCCTGCAATGATTTATGTTCCTCTTTCCAGGCAGTACAAATTTTGTCATAATCGCCATCCTAACACTAGCTTTGAAGGGAGCATGGCATTTCCGTCAGGTAAATAGCTGTTCATGGTATCTGTTCACTTCAATGTAAACATAGTCAGGTTGGTTATCTGAGAAAAAGAGGGCCTTGAATCCATCAAACCACTGGTGCCTTTTCTTTTATGCCGCATGCCTTTTCTTTCTTAGTGAACACTCGAAAAATATCTGTGCCAACTGCCGGCAACAACTTTGCTACCAGTAGTTGACTTTTTTTGTTTACATAAATTGGATTTACTTTTTCTTTATTGAATTTCTATCTCTATTTGAAAATGTGAGTTACAGTAGCTGCCGCATGCCCCGCACGGCAAAGCTGTTTCTTGGGAATGTTGAGTTGCATTTTTTTGTTTCTCTAGGTCATACATCTCTGGATTTACCATGATCTCATTGATGTTTATTTTGGAGATCGCGTGTACTGTGGTATCTGTAGTAATCTAGCATGGTTAAAACTACCACTGCAGTATCAAATATAAAAATAATAAAGTTTATAAAGCTAGCAGCATTTTTTCATCACTTACATTAAAATTAGACGCTGCAAATTCGACGATGTTTCTAAAGCTAGCTGAGTTGCTTCGCCCACTTACATAAAATTAGATGCATCAAATTGTCAGTTACTTTAAAGTTAGACTAGAAGTATTGCTTCATCACTTACATTAAACTTGGATGCTGCAAATTTAATATTGTTTGTAAAGCTAGCAGAATTGCTTCGTCAGTCGTAACTTACATTAAAATTAGAAACTCAAATCTAATCATGTTGATTTGAATCAATTGAGATATGGTCATAACATCCTCATAGGGAAAACAATATAGGTATGTTTCTGTTCCTATAAAATCTAAAAAGGAAAAAACAATATAGGTGTTTCTTATAGAAGGAAATGGAACAAAAGGATAGTACTCTGACACTGCAGTTGTTTCTTTTATTTGTGGTATCCTTTTGAAGGAAGAAATCATGATTGTTTTAAAATTTGAAGGAACAAAAGGATAAGGGTTGACTTTATTTCAGATTGTGCTGACAGTCCTCGTTGTAATCTGGGGCCTTCGCCTAGGACTGTTTTTATTGATGAGGTATGCTGTAACATGACCTCCTATATATAATCACCAGCATGACAAAAATCGTGTCGATGTTGTTCAGTAAATTGCTCATGCTTCTCTTTCCTTGTAACATACAGGATTATGCAATGGGGCGAAGACCGTCGGTTTGATGAAATGCGCGATAATTTGGGAAAATTAGCAGTTTTCTGGATTTTCCAGGTAATTTTTGCTACCTGTGCTCTGCTATTAGATCTGATCATGCGTTTTCTCAGGAACTCACCAGGCTGTTTTTTTTTTTACCGTTTGTGCAGGCTGTCTGGGTTTGGTCTGTCAGCTTGCCCGTCACTGTTGTGAATGCAAGTGACAGAAACCCCTCGATTGAAGCCAGGGATATAATTGGTTGGATAATGTGGTTGGTTGGGATATGCATAGAAGCAACAGCTGATCAGCAGAAGCTTGTGTTCAAGAATTCTGCAAGTAATAGGGGAAAGTGGTGTGATGTGGGACTTTGGAAGTATTCTCGCCACCCGAATTACTTTGGGGAGGTTAGTTAATTCATGTATCCTCCCTGTCCTTGAATGCTCCAGTTGATTCAGTAAGTCAGTACTGATATTGACTACAGTGAAAACTAGCTATCCTTGAACAGCTACTTGTTAATACTATCGGGTGGTGATCTCAATTCGTATTTCTGTTTACATGCTAATGAACTTTGATTACATGTACAACCTTTATGATTCCAATTAATTAATATATATCTGTATAACAATTGAATTTGGTGCAGTTATTCCTTTGGTGGGGAGTATTTGTAGCATCAACCCCAGTTCTTTCAGGTGCGGAATGGCTTGTGATTTTGGGACCTATACTCCTGACACTTCTACTTCTTTTTGTCAGTGGAATCCCACTCCTTGAGGTAAGCAATTGTTTTTGCTGACTTCAAATGATGCAGCTAGTGCCTGCAAAATGCTAAAGCATAACATCCTCCATATTGCTATTGTAAAGTCATCTGCTGATAAGCGCTATGGACGATTGGAGGAATACCGTGTATACAAGAATACTACAAGGTAGACATAAATCTCTCTCCAGAGTCCAACCACTGGTTTTCAGCAGCACAGATTAACTAATTCGCGCGTCGATTGTTCTCTGCAGCCCCCTTATCCCGTTGCCACCTGCTGTGTATGGAGCCCTTCCTGTGTGGTTCAAGCTCGCCTTCCTCCTTGAGCTCCCCCTCTACAATCCTGGCCCGGGAGATGATCCTATCAGTTGAGTGAAGCATGCCGAATTATTCTGCCGGTCCTCATCAGTGACAAACATGTACAGTACATGTACATACCTGCAGAGTATTTATGTTTTCTTTTTTTGTTTTGTTTTTGACAGAACTACAGTGAGCCCATTGACGGGTCAACCCTAGATTATGTTGTTACTGTGTACGGGGCAATTATTTCACATTTGATGCCAAGGGATTACACTGAAGTTTATCCTTATTTATCTCTCATGAGGCTCAGAAACATGTATCTTGTGGGGTAAAAGATTTCCTTTTTGTGTCCCCTTGTCTCCATATGCAGATCAGTAGAAGATCGTGCAGTTTGTATCTGCTAAACGATCATGTGAACTGTGAGCATGGTATTATCTGTTATGCAGCCATGGTATTTTTATACCCGACACAGTTACACTCTCCTGTCAGTACGCTACGCCTGAGCTTGTACCTTCTTACCCCGGCCATTTTCCCTTTCAGAAACTCTTTTTTTAGGGGGGGAGGGGGTCTTTTTGCAGGTCGTTTTTGGACCAAGGAAACAAAAGCTACTAAGGCAGGGGGGGGAAATTCTGTTTCTAAGCGGAAAATTTCCCAAAAACAATTCATTTAACGAGATAGCAGTGTGAAGTTCACAATCGAGTAGAAACTCGTCTCATGGCTTCAAAAGAACTGTGATGTATCAACTCGCCCCTCAGTCGTGCCTCACGCCGGCGTGATGGACACCTTGTCGACCTGCACGACGTACTCGAGCGTGGCGCCGGGCGGTATCTGCACGTGCTCCTCCCCGAAGTCGGCGCCGTCGTCGCCGAACCCGAGCCCCGGCGGCACGACCACCCGCCGCTTGCCGCCGGCCCTCATGGTGCGCAGCGCGTACTCGACGCCCTCGCACATGCCCCTGGTGTAGGGCCGGGACCCCATCACCAGCGCCAGCGGTCGCTTGCCCTCGCCGAACGTGTCCACGAACGCCTCCCCGCCGCCGGCCACCCGGCCCTGCAGGTCGATCACCACCAGGTCGCCGGGGCGCGGGGCGTCGCCGCCGCCGACGCGCAGCTCGTAGTACCGGATCCCGTTGGGGAGCACGACCTCCTGCTCCTGCTCCACGTCCCTGCGGCGCACGAGAGCGGCGTGCCAGTGTCAGGCACGGGATGAAAACAATGGCGGGTCTTTTTGCAACTGAATTACTAACGAACGCGGCCACGACTGGATGAGCGGCACTGACTTGGTGTTGGCCTGCTGCTGCGCGACCTCGAAGCGGGTCTTGAGCTGCTCGGACACGACGCCGACGGCCAGTAACCCCGCCCACGCCAGCCCGGCGCCGATCCCGAACCGCCGCGTCAGCGACGAGGCCACCCAGTCCGTGGAGTCCGCGCCGCCCGCGCGCTTCGGCCTCGCCGCCGGCTGCGGCTGCGCCTGCACGGACTGCTGCTGCTGCTCGCCGGGCGGAGGCTGGTTCTGGGCGCTGGGCGGGCGCGGGGCCTGCGCGCAGGAGATGCTGTGCGGCTTGGCGACGGGGCGGGCGAGGAACGCCGGCGAGCTGCCCAAGAGAGTGGCCATGGCGCGCTACGGTGCTTCTCGGGTGAGGTAGCTAGGATGACGGTGCCGAGATATTTCCCGATTCTATATCCAAATCCGCTTTTTTATGTTTCCGAGATTTTTTTCCCCAGCTAAATGTGGCCACACATGCAGCCGACTGCATAAAGGCTTATCTTGTTTCACGTTATAGACTGCATAAAGGCTTATCTTGTTTCCCGTTATCTCCTTGTTTCCCACAGGCACATTCCGACCCATGAGCAAGGAGCACGGGAGTATCACACAAGGCAAGTAACCAGGAAAGAAAGTCTGAATCAACGCAATTGCACACACGTATATGGGAACACGATAAGACAGCAAAACATGAGCATATATAATGACATGAAAGTTATTTTATTAACCGAAGAAAACTTGAGATGCATGGATAATAATGAGTAAATTACCATTGCAATCCAAAAATTAAGGAAATATATACCATACAAACCATGCCATACTTCATCAAAATATGAAGTTCAACGTTATAAAACTTTATACCCAACAATTTTATGAGTAGCAGGCATCATCTTGTTGTCCAATGCAACACCACAGCTAAGATAAATTTTCAGAACTATTTTTTCTTTTTCTTTTTTGCGAAAAAAGCTATATTTTCTATATAAGCATATAGATACACGATATATAAGGGCATAAAATACTTGCTAAACAGAATACATGCTATGTTAGTATTTGACACCATCTACAAATATTGTATTAGATTATTCTGCAGGAACACTTGTTTATAACAAAACAACAACACTTGTTTGGTACAATCAAATTATTCCCTAGCCAAAACACTAACACTTGTTTGGTATTATACAAAAGCCAGAACTATCCACGACACTGACACTAACGATTCAACTGGATTTAACACCAACAACATTGCAAGTACCCTAGGCTCATAAGTACAATGCCCTACACCATATTGTTCTGCATACTGCAGTATAATGGAGATTTTAAGACCCATAAACAGGGAGCCACTTGGTTTCATTTGTACTGCCAGATTATAGGCCCAAGAAAGCTGTAAAATTGATCACTGATTCACATTGAAAATAGCACATAGCAGGAAAATAAAGTGAAATAAGAAATTAAATTAGCACCTCTTTGGATCAAAGGCATCTGAAATACATGCTTACATCTCCATAATTAAGATAAGGTATTATGCTCTCTGCAAAATAATAAAAGAATGGTTCTGAAGCAATATGGATGGTACCTAAATGAAACAAAAGCATTTATAAAATATAAAGGGAATGCTAAAATTCAGCCATGTCAAAACTTGCATAATAGCACAAAGATCATGATAGGATACACATGTCCATAACTACATCATCACCAAGATATACTAAAGTTACGACAATATAAAGCCAGTATCCGAACACAAATTAAAACGACTCTAACAATCATGGTCTTTGTACCTCTTAAATACTAATCTAGATCCCTCTCTTTCCAGTAGAAATTGTGCTCATAATAGCCCAAAGCCCCTACTGGGGTAGGTTGCTTCAATGATTTGCGAAGACTGTGTCATTACGCCTTGGAGGTCTATCAGGAATTGAGCCTGGCTTAAATTTTGATGCCTCATGTCTTGCAAGTTCAGGTGGCACAGGACTGTTGCTCTGAATGAGCATCTGTTTCAGATCAAAGAAAATGTCAGTATTCTCCAGCGTTAAAAATGAAGTTGCTACTCCCTTCTTTCCAGCACGTCCTGTTCTTCCAATGCGATGTGTGTACGTGTCAATTGAACTAGGCATCTCATAGTTAATCACATGTGCAACATCAGGAATATCAATACCACGCCCTGCAACATCAGTAGCCACAAGAACATTAAACCGCCGGTTTCTGAAACCATCAAGGCTGATCTCTCTCTGGTCCTGTGACTTTCCTCCATGTAGGGTTGTCACACGGAAGCCTGCCTTGTCCAGATCCTTAGCACGCATGTCCGCTGTCTTCTTAGTATTGCAGAACACAATGGCTGTCTTGTCTCCGAGATCGGTGAGTATCTTCTGGAGCCGTGGCATCTTCTCTTGCCCCTTCACCATGATCACATTCTGGGTGATCAGATCAGTGGCCTTACCAGCTGTACCAATTGTCACGACAACTGGGTTCCGGAGATACTTCCTAGCAAGACGCTCTACAGCAGGTGGCATGGTGGCACTAAACATATAAGTAGTCCTGTAAATCCTCTTCTCGTCAAGTTCCTCGTCCTCATTCTCAGGTTTCAAGTTACTTGATGGCATCGCGTCAAGGACACCAACAACTTGTGGCTCAAAGCCCATATCAATCATCCTATCAGCCTCATCAAGCACAACATAGTTGCACTGGTTGAGCACAGCATACCTCCTTTCCAAGCAATCAAGAAGCCGGCCAGGTGTTGCAATTACAATCTCACAGCCCTGCCTAATCTTGAAACCCTGCTCCTCAATTGATTGACCACCAACAATTGAGACAACTTTAATGCCTAGGTAGGTTGCAAATTTCACGGTTTCTTCCTCAATTTGCTGAGCAAGCTCACGTGTAGGTGCCATGACAACAGCATAAGGACCCTCAGCCTCATTGTCCTCGCTTATGGGCGGCAGTCGGGTAATGTAAGACAGCATAGGGAGTACGAAAGCTGCAGTCTTGCCAGAACCTGTCTCAGCAATACCAATGACATCACGCTGCTGTAGACCAAGTGGAATGGCAGCCATCTGGATCGGTGATGGTTTTTCATATCCAGCCTTGTCAATGGCACGAAGCAGCTCAGTCCCAAGCTTGCTCTCACTCCACTTCCGCATCGGCCGGGGTATGCGAGAACCCTTGTAGGAGATATTGAAGTCCTCACGGAAAATACGCCAATCTCGCTCGTTCATCTCCTCAAGCGCCTTCTCAGACCAGTGCCTGTCCACACGCATGTCAAAGGCATCATACATTTCAGCAGCAGCAGCCTTCTTCTTATCCACCACATCATCCTCTGGGCGGTCCTCCACACCAGCCTTGCGCCGCAGCTCTGCACGAGTCTCCTTCTCGTGCGCGGCTGCCGCTTTCTTCTGCTCACGTCGGTCGATGCCAGCAAGGAAGCCCCGCCCAAAGAGCAGCCGGGCCTCGTGCGGCGACTGGTAGAGCGTATTCATGTCGCGGCTGGTGTCCTCGGTGTTCTCCCAGTCGAAGGAGAAGCGGAACTTCTCCGAGGGCTTGATGACCCGCTTCTTGGGCTTCTTGGACCCCAGGTACTGCTCCTTGATCGCGTCGAGCTCCTTCTCACGCTCCCGCTCCGCCATCTTCTCCAGCCGGTCCCTCTCTCGGTCCCCGCGGTCTCCACGCTCCCTGTCCCGGTCTCGGTCTCGTTCCCTCTCCCGCTCCCGCTCCCGATCCCTGTCACGGTCGCGGTCGCGCCGGTCTCGGTCTCTGTCCCTGTCCCTGTCGCGGCGGGATGAGTCGTCCCGGTCGCGCTCCCGATCCCGATCCCGATCTCGGTCGCGGCGGGAGTCGTCGTCGCGGCGGCGGTCCCGGTCCCGGTCCCGGTCGGAGGAGTCTCGGTGGGAGTTGGAGGAGTCGCGAGGAGCGGAGCCGGAGCCGGACGGGGGCAGGCCGGGAGGCGGCGGCGGAGGGGGCCGGGGCAGGTACTGGAGGAGGTCGAGCGCGGTGCGGCGCTGGTCGGAGACGGCGGCCTGGCGGCGCTCGAGCGCGAGGCGCTCCCGCTCCGCCTTGGTGAGGAACACGGGCTTCGCCGGCTCCGTCATCGCGTCGGCTGAGCGCTTCATGGCGGTGGCGGCGGTGCGAGGCAGATGCGGCGCGAAGGGAGGAGGGTTTGCGCCTGTGCGGCGGGGCGACAGATTGGGGGCGCAGAGCGAAGGCCGCGTTGCTAATCAGGGCTGGAGTTACCGACTTGCCCTGGTCTGGGTCGTGTTGGGCCAGGAGTCATCGGCAAACACCGGCGTACTAGCGTTTATTTTTATTTTTTTATTTTTCAAAATCGATTTTATAGAAATATATTTTCGATTTCATAATTTACGGGCACTGACGGGGCGGTAGGGGTTTATATGTAATTAAAATTTGTGTTTTATTGCATGGAGAACCCTACCGCCCGGCAGGGGGGCGGCAGGCTCCCCCCAATATAAAAGTCGAGGTCCCTCCCACCTGCATTTGCAGCAACAACATCCATAGAGGGAAAAATGAGAGATGTGAGGTGAGGGAGGGAGTTGCAACAGCGAAGTCCTGCCAGATTTTGGATCCGAACCGCAGGTAACCAATATTTCTCAACTTTGTCATTCTAATTTTTTGTATTTTTAATTCTATAATTAGTGTTTTTTATAATTATAACCGCTTAGGATTCGGATTAGTAGTTATAATTGAAGCCGTACCATGGTTTTAGAAATTGGTTTAATTAAAATTAAGTCTTTGGATGGTCAGATATGTCGAGTAAGGTGGCGTTTCAAGTTCATTACGGTGATTTCTATAGAATTACTCGTGATTCCTATGGAGTAAATCTATCAGCATTGGAACGAAGACAGTGCAGTCTAGATAAACCCCTAGAGAGGAGTTTTGGTTCCATACGCAAATGGCTTCACGGGAAGTTCAATGTGAATCCAAAGACTCATTTGCTTACGATTCATACCGTGACTTCCTGGGAAACAAATGAGGATTTCTGGGAGTTGACGCTTATAAGTAGATGAGGATTTCTGGGAGTTGACGCTTATAAGTAGTACGGAAGAATGGAATCATTACATGCACGCAGCTCTTCAAAGAGGGTGGCCTCTCGCGATGGTAATTCAGATTCACCAGAAGGTCGGTGATTTAGGTGAAGGATCAACACACACAACATATGACTGGAATGAAGAGTTGGAAGAGGATAAAGAAGAAGAGAACGTGCAAGCTACAAAACCAGAACCAGAATCACAAGGTTTAGCAGATGAAGGCGAGCGGATACCTAAAATTGTGGAGGACATGGAGAAAGAAGACCATGATGCACAAATAATGGAGCAATGTGGGGACTCATCGGATGATGAGCGCTTCCCAGTGCTAGGTGAATGGCGTGAAGAGGGTTTTGGGAATCCAGTGGTACAAGATATTAGATGTCCGGAGTTTGAATACAGAGTGAATGAGGTCATATAAGGGGCAAAGTATCGTACCATTGAAGATGTGAAGGATGCTGTGAAGGTCTGGGTTATATCTCTGAGGAAGGAATTCAGAGTGTTGAAGTCTAGCAGCAAAGAATACGATGTGAGGTGTGCAGATAAAGACTGTACATGGCGAGTGCATGCCTACAAGGAGAAGTTCAAAACACACTGGGAATGTTCAATTGTTACACCACATACTTGTAGATTGACAGGTGTTGTGGGACATCACCGTAATATCACATATACTTTCGTGGCCAAAAAGATGTATGGGGTGATTCTTGACAAAATGGATTACGAGCCTGCATTGATAATTAGGGACATTGAACAGAATTTCCAGTATGTGATCAGCTATGCAAAGGCTTGGCGGGCTAAACAAAAAGTGTTTGAGATGCGGTTTGGCACTTATGAGGCTTCATATGACAACCTATCTAGTATGCTTGAAGCAATTGTGCACAGAAATCCTGGAAGTGCTTTTGATACATACAGTGTACCGAGCTTGTCAGGGGAGCCAAGCATTTTGCTGCGAGCTTTCTTCTGCATTGGTGCATGTGTGAGGGCCTTCATTTACTCCCTTCTTATTCTGTGTATTGACGGCACTTTTTTGACAGGGAAATATAAGGGAACAATATTGACGGCGATCGGAATTGATTGCAACAAGCAGATAGTTCCCATCGTCTTTGCCTTTGTTGAGAATGAGAACACAGAAAGCTGGTACTGGTTTCTTGAACGTCTGAAGAATCACGTTGTTGCTGGAAGGCCTAATGTTTGCCTTTATCAGTGATAGGCATGCATGTCTACTTGCAGCTATAAGGCAACTCCAAAAAGATAGTCCATTTTCACCTCATATATGGTCAGATGTTGTCAGTAGGTGGTGTGTGAGGCATATGGCTGCTAACTTTTATGAGCGGTTCAAGAATAAGGATCTAATGAATTTGTTCAAGCGATTGTGCACTCAGAATCAGCAGAGGAAGTTCGATGCTTTGTGGGGTATAATTGATGACATGAGCGCCGAATTGCTTAAGAGTCAGGCCTCATCATCCAACAGGAGACGTTCTACAGATTTATTAGTTCGAGGTGCCAAACCATTTACACAGTGGATTGATGGTGCACCTAAAGAGAAGTGGTCACTTATGTATGACACAGATGGGAGGCGTTACGGGATCGAGACGACCAACCATGCTGAGTGTTACAATATGGTAATGCGTCGTGTTCGTGGATTTCCTCTTGTTGGCATTGTTGAGTTCATCATGTATGAATGTGTTAGGTATTTTATGGAGCGATACGCATCCGCCGCTTCCTTACTTCATGATCCAGGAGTGTGTTTTTGCGGAAGGGTCAATGAGTACATGGAAAAAAAGATGGAAAAGACTCGATTTCACTCAGTTATATCGATGGGCACAAAAGAGCAAAGGTTTGAGGTATCATGCAGGGACAAGACCGGACAGGGTGTCCGCAGACAAAGGGTAGTTCAAGAAGTTTTCATAACCATTGACGGGAGGGTGTTCTGCAGATGCCAGAAGCCAAAGGTGCATCACTTACCATGCTCCCATGTCATCGCGGCTTGTTCTGTATCTGGGTTAGATGCTGCGTCGTATGTTTCTCACTATTTCACAAAGGAAGCCGCTGCACAGACTTGGTGTCATGAGATATACGGCATCGATATTCTAGGACCATTCATTCAAAAAAATTCACATCCAATGCTCATCCCAGATCCAGCTATGAAGAGGGGCATAGGCCGACGGCAGACACGTCGTATGCAGAACGGAATGGACGAGTCCGAGGTTGGAAAGAAGAAAAAACGTTGCAACTTGTGTGGAGCAGACGGTCACACTTACAAGAATTGCCCACAGCTTTCAGTACCCACTACTGCTGCCGAGGCTGGACCTTCCGGGAATCCGACGGATGGATCGGCTCCACCTACAAGAATTCGCCGCATCTAGTTGTACACGTAACAGCTTGCAATGTATTTGTGTGTACGAAACTAATTATATACATGTATATACTATGTCTAGATGTCTTGTTTAATTAGTTGGCAGTGCGTATTTCTCTCGAATTTAGTTGTAACGAATGAAACCTTCAATGTAATATGTTATGTGGTATTTTGTTTAACGTTCTATTTATATTTTGTTCATTGTATCTTATGTGGTATTGTATCATAGATCCACATGAGGTTCAAGATTCATAAATAAATATAATCATTGCAATCAAACATAGCAAACATATAAGTATTGCAATTAAAGGTACATGAGGTCTGCCGTCCCGTCACAATTTACATCACAATCTAAAACCGATGAACATCATATGTTATAGATCATGTCATGAAATTATCTAAGTCATCATCCCAGTTGACAGATGGTGGTGCTGCAGGTGGTGTAGCATGACTTGACGAACCTCTCGACTTTCCCTTTCTCTCTTTTCTGGTTGTAGATTCATGTATAGGGGGACAAACATCATGTGTTGGAGGCCATGGTTTTGGGGGCATGAAGTCATCCATATCGTCATCCCAGTTAACACAAGTTGGTGCTTGAGGTGATGCAGCATTACTTGACGAAACTCTTGCCTTTCCCTTTCTCTCTTTTCTGGTTCTAGGTTCGTGTACAGGGGGGGAACATTATGTGTTGGAGGCCATGATTTAGGGGCATGAAGTCATCCATATCGTCATCCCAGTTAACACAAGTTGGTGCTTGAGGTGGTGCAGCATGACTTGACGAATCTCCGGTCATCTGTTCTTGCGGAGGCCAAGAACTATCACCGGAAGATCTTTTCCACCTCCTTCGTCTAGTTTGCGGCATAACTCCACCGAAGATACATACCAATTTACGAAAATTTGGTATCGATTTGTTAATCAACTCCGTGTCCTCGGGGTAATCCTAGCATATAATTACACAATAAATTTACTATTTCGTAAATATGAATTACAAATAACGGATGGGATTAGAACTGAATAAGAGTTACCTTAATGTGCATCTCATACACATCTGACCGCATCCATATCTTACAAGTACTTTGTAAGAATCCAATAACATTAGGATGATTCGCTAGTTCACACACCCTCATGTATATCTTCCGACGTTCTAGCAGGTGTTCCTTTACATCTTGCGTTATAATACCTCGAAACAATGTAAAATTTTTAAACTGAACTAATTTTGACAACACCATCTCTATCGTACCATCCGCTAATACATCCAACTTCTTACTGATTATAAGATGTGTCATGATCTCAAGTATTATACTAGATTTTTCTTCGGTCCATGAAAATCCTCCAAAATTGGTGGCAGCCATTGCCTTATGCTGCAATATTTAGAAACAAATTTAATACTATATTTCACTATCCAAAACTTAATTCTATTTTAATTTATAATTCATTTAGAAATAAGTTTGTAATAAACTTAATTTTTAATACTGAATTGAAATTTTAATACTATAGCATTAATTAAATTAAATTACTTTACAATATTAATGGATTCATACGTAACTTACCTGCATATCACAAGTGCAGAATCCGGCAGGGCTTCGCTGTTGCAACTCCCTCCCTCACCCCACGTCTCTCCTTTTTCCCTCTATGGATGTTGTTTGCTGCAAATGCAGGTGTGGGGGGACCTCGGCTTTTATATTGGGGGGAGCCTGCCGCCCCCCTGCTGGGCGGTAGGCCCCCTGCCACCCCCTTGCCGTGCAGTAAGGGTATAAACCTGTAAATTGTGACAACAACAACAACATAGCATTTTTTTCCCAAGCAAGAACCTGTAAATTGTGAAACCGAAAATATATTTCTGTAAAAACGATTTTGAAAAAATAAAAAAATAAAAAAAAACTCGGTGTACTAGAAGATATGGGCCCGATTCCTTCCAAAAGAAAAAGAAGATATGGGCCTGATTTTGTCGGCGGGTCTATCCCGTTGTCGCCACAGCAGCCAACGGAGGGAGTATGATGCTAGATCGTGTCACTGGGTCAAATTCCTCTATAAACAGCTGACAAGTCTGAGAGAAAGAGAAGCAGAGATAAGGTTTGGGTCGAGATTGCAAAGAAAGTTAACCATATATCTAGCAGCCAGTTTCTTAGGAAAACCAGTATACCAATCTACCAACTCCAAGGACAATCCCATGATCTCCTCTGAAACTGACGAGTAAGCACGGAGCTCTGTTTAACCGCAGGTGTTACTTGCCTTCCCACACACCACATGCATCTACAACCCTCTAGCAGGAGGCAGGAACAATCACCGGCGACCTGTCACCCCCTCTGCCCGATCCATGCTTAGAAATAAAGCAAGCACCACCCTTGTGCCTTCACAGAATCACAGCCTCAATTCACTTAATCATTTCACTGGATGCGACGCATCTCGCAGTCTAGGGGTGTTAATTGATGATTTTTAGGTGCACATTCAACTCTTTTTAATTTAAAATTTTATACTAATTTTTTGAAATAAAATCTGATTTTGAAAAATAGATAAAATTTTAAACTAAAAAATTAAAGAATTAAAGTACCTAAGATCACCAATTGACAGCCATATCGCAGGCCACGACGACCTCCGGCCTCGGCAATCATCCAATCCAACACACCTCGGCTCCTCCCTCACCTCGCCCCCAGCCAAAGCTGCACGGCTACGGACAGACAGATTCGCTCCCGCACTGCCCGGACCAGCCAAAGCTAGGAGATCGATCGATCGACGGGGAAGCTGTTGCTGACAGCTGACAACCTAGTAGTACCAGTACCGGAGCAGAGAAGGTATTGCAAAGGACAGGGCCAACAATGTCATGCATCGGCGAGCAGCACCGGAACATGGTAGGGCAGGTCCACCCCACACCCAACAGACTGTTTGGTGAGCTGCATCGGCGTTCTGGCCAGCGATCAAGTGGTCACCTTACGATCCTTGACAGCTAAACCAATCATGCATCAGTGTATGACGCAGGTTGCTTTCAGGGCTTAATAACTAAGCAGCACTTGCATCAAAAGGACTCTACTAGTTTTGTAGCATGTCCACAATAAAAGAGAAGAAAAGAAAAGAAGAAAAAGGAAAGGGCCGGCACAGCGATGCTCTCCCATCAAACAGCAATCATGCTCTCCACACACACACACCCAACACCTCACCATTCCAAAAGCCGAAAGCGCATTACATACAGCTAGAAGATTTACAGGAAAAGAAAAAAAACAAAAACTAGTGAAGCCCGCCGGGACTACCTCTTTTTATACTCACTCTATACCTGGCAACAAAGCTGGCAGCGGCATGTTTTCGGCTAATGAATTCCAAAGCTTGCACAAGGCCATGATTGCCGCCACAACCCACAAACACACCCCATGGGCCCCCGGGCAGCTCACCAACCAACCTATTGCCCTTGGGCAAAAGCTTGGAAGCCACCCGGGGATAACTAATAAACCGACAAAAACAAAGCGGGAACGTGCAAAGTGGTCCACAAAAACCCTGGACCTTGGAAGGCAGAATTGCTCCATGATCTGCCTTCTGGATGGCGTCGCCAAACCGACTGTGATGGCATCTCCTGGAGGAGCTCCTTTCTCTCCAGGAATGAACCGACTGTGAGCAGCAATACTAGCTAGTCGGCAATCCTTTTTTTTTCTTATCATTGTTGTATGTTTTCCGTTTTCGAGCTATATTGGTCAGACATGAGCACCAGGGCCTGCAGCTGATCTGGAACCAGCAAGCAAGAATTAAGGTTCTGGTAGAATCAAATCAGGATAGAATGTGGTATTGTTAGGCACAAAAGTTTGGCGCAAAATTTAATACTGCGCAAAAAGACATGAGGGGTGCCTAGCTACTTTAAGAAAGTAGAATTTTGTTTATTCATCATGTAAGGAATGCTGGAATGGAATAACGATGAACTAATTTTCTTAGAATCTAAAGATCAATGATTGTATCACCATCTCCATGTTGAAAAGAAAATTCAGATGACCATCAATATTCAACACTAAGTATAGCATGTTACCTTTAATCTGTGTAAAGATGTAAATAGTGAGGTGAAAGCTCTCCAGAGTTCCTTGCACGCTGCTCAATCCTTCTCAGGTCTCGAAGATGCTGTAAGATCTCCTGAAGAAGATCGAACCCTTTGCCTCCCTTTTTCAAAGACCTCACACACTGTTTTATATATTCCCTATCTGCTTCAAGAGCATGCAGCCTTTCATGGACTTGATCAATTTCATTGGCGATTGCAAGTTTATCTTGCTCTGTAGCAAGATCCAATGTGACTTCTGTCAACTGATCTGCATCATCAACTTGCTTATTTGGAAGGATGTCTCTAGCTTCCACAGTAGCATCATCAAACAGTGGCAGGAGCTTCTTTCCTTTATAGGTTACGCTTTTTCTTTTGTCATGAAGTTTAAAGCAGCTATCATCATCAGAGAAACCATTTGAGGCACCGCTGAAATGGTTTTCTTCTGAGAAATGCTTGTCCGTCTTCATGTTATCAGAATCTTCATCATCGAGGTCAAAAAGTTTATCCTCTAGCACTTTAAGTTGTTCTAGTATGGAGAGTCTCTCTTCCTCAAAATCAGCTAGTGAGCCATCAAGGGTAACTAGATGTCTGGCAGTTTCGTGCAGGACAACATCTGTAGGGCTACTCCCATTGCTTCCGTTGAGACCATGGGCAGATTCATCCCCTTCATAGAAACTTTGCGAAAGGTCATCACTGTCCTCAGCACTTGACGAAGCTGACGATGACCCATTCTGGTCATCGGCCTTGTGTCTGGACATTTTCCTTGCCTTTGCCTCATAGAGATGAACCTTGTGACGATACATCTCGAGTTCTCTCTCCAGATCTTGCTTCTCCTTCTCTCTCCTCACAACTAGTTCATTCAGTCTCTGCAATGCTTCTTGATCATACTCCGACTGTTCCTCCATAAGACGCTGGTACTGGATCGCCTCCATCTGCATCGCAGCTTTCTGTTCTTGCAAGCGGTTTATCATTGCCATGGTTTCATCAGCAGCTATAGCAGCAGCATTCCTCTCATTTTCGAGTTCAGCATATAGGCTGTTCAATGACTTGCGTGCAGATGCCAAAGCAGATCTTAGTTGATCAACGCTCACAAATTCAGTGCTTTCCAGATCAGTAGAGATAGTAGCAACACTTGCAATGGATTTACCATCAGAAACAGCTGCTTTATAATCCAGCAATTCTTGCGAATCACATATACCTTCAATATGAGTTGGTGTCTCAGGCTCTCTCTCTTCTTCTATGACACTATGATCGTGAGCGAACTTATCCAAGATTGTCAAAGGTTCATAAGATATTTGATGTATGCTTGTTAGAGTAGCTTCAGTTGGATCTTCTTCAATATCTCCTGTTCAATATGTAAGAAAAAATTTAAAAATTTACACAATCATAATAGAAATAACCATAATGCATTAAACTGGTGGGAATAAACAAAAGAATTCTTAAGATCTCAGCATCTTACCTTTCCATGTGTTTGTGTCATCATTAAAAGTGTCTGCTGCATAGTCCAGTACATCTTCCTTCACAGAAGTGACTTTCTGCTTCCTCTCAGCCTGCTCATCATCAGTATGAGCATATGAAGTCATGAAAGTATGTTCCCTAGAATCAACTGGCTCAGAGTCCCACTCTTGTTCCAGCACAGCCTGTACAGTTTTCTCTCCTTCAAGTTCTTCACCAGAATGCTCCCTGGGATATATTGGTATTGAAGCCAACTCCTGATTCACCTCTGCTTGTTGAACCGTCTCCTCAGGCTGAGTTGCCGAGACACGCACACAAGCTTCCATTGGCATCAAGTTCAGTTTTTGCTTCAACTCAGCCTGTTGAAAATGCTCCACCTCAACACTTGTGTCTAACTTCTCAACAAATTCATGGTCACTGGGATTTCTTGGCATGGTGTACAATTTCTGCTGTGGAATAACCTGTTCAACTTGATCATCTTCAGATATCTCATCCTCAATTGATATTTTCATATCCTTATCTTTCAATCCACTGTCATCCTCAGGAGCTGCATTTCATATTTTGAAAACAAGGCAGATGGCTTAGTAACTTGAAAAAGGAAAAAACATCAGCACCGAACAACTTCAAGGACAGTAAGTGACATGTGCTGCCTTCTATTTTGTTAAGAGGTCCATTTCATCCTTTTAACTTTCTTATAGTACTTCTTTTTTCTCCAGTTCTACTATAGATTCACCAGATCAAATATGACAGCAAAAGTGCAGTGGGTATACCAGTACTATGCAAAATCTAATATAACTAAAGGAGTACAGTAACAAAGCTCAATAAACACCCGAGCAGAAAACTACATTCTAATTAATTACTTAGGTGGCTAGCAGAATAAACATAAATGCGGCAATGAACACAAGCACAATAAATACATATGCAGTGAAGTAATTGCAAAAGCTGGTGATATTCACACCCATAGACACATCATTGTTAAACTGGAATGCCAAAAGATAATGACTTGCCAAAAAGGTTATTTATCAGAGAGGGAGTGACTTACACTGGTGATCACCAAAGCCCTCAATGGTTTCGCCTGCATTTATCCCATCATCAAATGTACCTTCCATACAAGCTGACACGAGGGCTACATCAGCAATCTGTTCATCAATCAGCCGATCAACCACACCATCCCCCTTGTCATCATCAGATGTCAACACAATTTTCTCCTCATTGGCATTAGCCTTGTTCTCCGTGACCGCATCGTTCTGCCTTACATGATCAACCGCTTCCTTCCTCTCACCACAATATTGGGATGACACTGAAGCCATGTCGACAGCCAATGAGTCAATGGATTCAAGAGGCACCAGACGCTCAAAATTGGCAACAATCTCAGCACCCTGAGCCAATACATTGATCGAGTCATCCCCCAGCAACGGTTTCTCATCGAAGAGCTCGATCACAGGGCCTTCCTCGGACACAAAGACCACGTCTCCATTTGGCATCGCTGTCTCTTCCTCTTCCTTGTGGCCACAATCTGAGCCACGCGCCGCCGGCGTTGGGAGCAAGAACGGCGGCGAGTAGAAGCCGCTCTCGAGCGCGACGCCGCAGCAGGCGCACGCGAGGTCCCGCTCGCCGAGCTCGCTCCGGCCCATCCACGACAGCAGCGCCTTCCCGGGCGCTGCCGCCGCGGCGCAATCCTCGCACATGTCCCCGGCGTCCGCGAGCCGGCGGTGCGCGCTGCAGTAGCCGAGGCGCGACAGCTCGGCGGCGTGCGCGTCGCACAGCACGCGTCGCAGGGCCTCGGCGCGGGCCCCGGCTCCTCCGACGCCACGGTGTGGGTGGCGCTCGAAGAGGCTGTCGACGCCGAGGCGGGAGCAGAGCGCGCACGGCGGTGCGAGGCCGAAGAAGGCGGCGAACCTGGAGATGAGGTAGGAGAAGACGCCGTTGGCGAGGAGAAGCGCGATGAGGATCCACTCCAGCAGCGCGTACGCGAGCACCCGCGCGACGCGGTTGCTCTTCTTGCACAGCGCCGCCGTGAGGTTGGCGCCGGCCATGGGTGCCTGCGACACCATCCCCGGAGCCCGGCCCGTGGCAACCGGCGGAACGCGACGGAGAGGGACGCCGACCTCGCAGCCGGGCTTTGCCGTGGAATCCAAGAAAGCACAAAACAGTGCCTTTCGCCCGAATCCCGCCTCCGGCGACACAAATTGAATTGGAGCGGAGCGGAGCCGGAGAACGCAATCCAAGCGCGATTCTTTAGTGGCAAGCAACCACTACAAGAACTCCGCTTCGGATCGAAAAAAAGAGAGGGAAAGAACACTCTACACAAACTCCTCCCTTCCCACTACTACTGCAGATTGCCACAAAGGCGAGATTTTCACACGCAAAATAAAATCAGGACTGCGAACGGGATCAGAAATCCCAAGGACGAACAGACAAAATCTTTACAGGTAAGAAGAGGAGGAGGAGGTTGGCGGGACTAATGATACTGACGGGATGACGAGCGCAATTAACAAGAACAGAGTGGGAAGGAAAGGGCCGAAGGGGAGGAGGGGAGGGAGATGATGGGGAGGGGGAAAGGGCCCGTTTGGTGGAAAGCAAATGGAAATAGAGAGGGGAGGCGCGACTTGGAAGCCGAGAAATATCGTCGCGAGAACGAAAAAAAGAAAAGAAAAAAAGGAGTAATTCGCATTAGTGGGGCCCTAATGACCGTGATTAAGCAGCTCCAAACGAGATTTGAACGTTGGGACGACGCCGTAGTACCCGCTGCCGCCGTTTCCGTTGGAGTGACCAGACCGGCGGTAGCTTCGCCTGCCGTAGGCCTCCGTGGGCGTCATCACTGGTGAGGATGTAATTAAGGCTCCTTTTCTCAAAGGTCAGTGGTGAGTTCTTCCGAGATTACGCGGTGGCAGCAGCAAGCAGCGATGACGTACTATGGCTCCGTCAGCAGAACTGCGAGTAAGTGCGCTAGTAGTTTTTTTTTTACAGTAAGCGCTCGCTACTTTATTTAACTAGCCGTGAAATCACGGCCAGGACAAAGCTTGGAAGGGGATACATCCATACTACGACAGGATGATCCGGTTTCGATCACGACCAAAACCAGCTAAATCATGAGCCAAAGTATTACACGACCGATAAACATGGGTAATGGTAGTGGTAGCTAGCAGCACGCAGTGTCGTTCAAAAAACAAAAAAGTAGCAGGATCACAGCTCGTTTGCTCGTTTCGGTCCTTGGGTTTGGGTTTCTGCGGTGGGGTAGCGGCTGATCTCGACTCCCCGATCGTTTTCCGGGGGACCGGCGTGGCGTCAACCGGACGGCGAGCCGGCGAGGCCTGGTTGGTCGGCGTCGCGATGCGGTTTGGACCGACGGGCTCGATCTGCTTCCTTTTGCTCTTCTTCTTCTTGTTTTTCCGAATCCGCGACGCCACCACGGCATCGGAGGGGAGAAGAAGAAAGGCATCGGAGAGGAATTCGGCACGGGGATGTGGACCGGCACTTGTTTATTTGGTGTCCCCCGGAAGACGACTGGATCGGAGACATTCATACGGGGCCGTTGCCCGTTGGTCTCTCAGGTCGTGCGTGGCGGTGCCCCCGCCGCCTCCGCCTCACGTTCTGGCGGCACTACTGGTGGATGGAGGCCCGGCCCTGGCGGGTTTGACCCAGCCAAAGTCGCCAGCCCGATCTGTTCCGTTCGTAACCCTGCGCATCGGCGTTCTCAAACTGCAGGCTTCAGGTTCAGCAACAGGAGATGATGGTGTTGGGTTGCATGGGATAGGACGGAATTAGCTTCTCAATCACGACGAATGTTTTTCTAATTTCTAAGAGGGATGGTACTGGGCACCAGCGCGTTTGGCGGGGCTTCTCGCACGCCGCTTTTGTGTGCAGAGCTGACCCGGAGCCGCTCGCGGGGAACAGGGTTCCTCGGCTCCTGCATGTATGGCAGAAACGGCTCCGGCTCCTCTACTACGACAGCAGAAGCCGTTCCACCGCCCCTGCTTGTTTGGTGGAGCTGCGACTCCGAAGCTACAGGCGCGAGCAGGAGTCGGAGCGGAAGCTTCATAAAATGTGATAATTGTTGTCTATCATGACCTAACTAGGCTCAAAAATTCGTCTCGTCGTATACATCAAAATTATACAATTAGTTTTTTTTATTTACCTATATTTAATACTCCATACATGAGATAAAAGATTTGATGTAATAGGTGAATAGTGAAGTTTGGAGAGAGAAATTTTGGAAATAAAACACAGCCTTTATGCGTCGTATACATCAAAACTATACAATTAGTTTTTTTTATTTACCTATATTTAATACTTCATACATGAGATAAAAGATTTGATGTAATAGGTGAATAGTGAAGTTTAGATAGAGAAATTTTGGAAATAAAACACAGCCTTTATGATTTTGGGTGCCCATCTCCATTTGTCGGGAGGCCGAAAGATTCTCCATTTGCCGAGGGAGCAAGAGCGGAGACAGACAGACAGAGATGCTCTGACCTCTGAGCACGGCAGCGCAATTAACATTTTTCACTCGCCTGCACGGCCGTTCCGGATCGTATCAGTAGGAACGTAATTGCTCATGTGGGCCGTCCACTCAGCTTGGATTCTAGTATAATCATGACACGAACCGTTGCCACTGGATCACGCATTGTTTCTTCAGCAGTTGAAAACAATCAAGAACATACAACACTCCTCTCTTCCGAGGGTATGTTCAGTTCAGACAAACTCCAAAACCCAACGAAAACCACTGTTGGTCAACACGACGTGCTCTGCTATCCCTGCTAGTCTGCTTGGTCGCCGTCAGGCTCGACGTGTAGCACGGATCAACCAGGAAATCAATATCCAAAATGCTAAACCAACTGAAACACTGGCATCGACCTGACGATGACGCTAGCCAGAGAGGCGCCGAATTCAGGTGCCCATGAGCCGGGCAGTTGGGTCTCAAAAGGATCGCGAGGATTTCTCCAATAATGCAACGCGACAGCTCAGGGCCCCCCTGACATTTGAATGAGGTGGTCAGGGGTGAGGGCCGGCGCCGGCGGCGTACGCGGCCGAAAGGGCAACGGAAAGCACACCGGCCTCGTGTTGGCACAAACAAAAACAGCGGGGAATGCAGTGGGGCATGGACTCTAGTGCTAGGTACACGCATCCTGATTTCAAAGCTTTTTGTGCCATGTCCCTGAGAAAAAGAGGCCGAATTTATTCAGCAAAACAGGCGGCAGTACCAGACACAAGAAAATCTTACAATATGGGTTTAGATCACAAATTTTATACATAAAAACATCACATCGAATATTTAGACAAATACATGGAGTATTAAATAAAATCTATTTATAATTTTTTTTGCACGGATAGGTAGTAAATCGTGAGATGAATCTAATGAGCCTATTTAATCCATAATTTGTGACAGTAATGCTACAATAATCATCTATTAATTATAAATTAATTATAGATTAATTAGGCTCATTAGATTTATCTCGTGATTTACAATCTAGCCGTGAAAAAAGTTTTATAAATAGACTTTATTTAATACACCAAATTAATAAGATCCCCTTTCAAATTTTTTTGGCATAGTGATCTAAACACACCCAAATTGCAAATATTTCAGCATAAGTTAGTGAGTTATTTATAGGACAGGAAAAGCCGGTTAGAGAGGGTCAGACTTGCACGAAACGGATGTGAGGTGGTGTGTGCCCGGGCGCCCCGAATGAGCTCAGCTTTTCCTTTCGGCTATCCATCTAGGTGTGCGTGACAAGTGTTTACTTGCTTAAGCTACAGCCTTCCAACGTTAATGAACTTTCTAAAGCTATCTTTTCCTTTGGTCGCACGTACCCCGGCTTCTTAAAGAATTACGGAAGCATGATCGCAGAAGAATCTGCATCATCTCGCAGAATTCTTTGGCCGTTTTAAGGACGGAGCCGGGCAAAGATGTCGTGAAACATGATTACCTCCAACGATGGTGCCTGCACGTGTAGGCTCAAACAAAGGACAGCTAATATCTAAACTAAAAGAAGGATGCCACAGGGAACCTAGCAAATCATCACGCCAAGCATGAGTACTGGCTAGCCTCCAGAATTTCCTAATACCATCACCAAACACCCAGAATTTCATAAGCCTATCACCACCTGCCTCCAGTACCGACTGGATTGTGAAGCTTATGCCGGATTGGAAATAGAATTCAGAACGTGGAAAGAATTGTATTTCCTGAACATTAAAGAAACAGAAACATACAAGCGACGGACACCAATGCTCCCTTCTTCAGAACGGACGCACAGACACAGGAGTCAGCGGAACCCAATCATGTAGACCAGACCGGCTTGAGGTGATGAAGACCAGTCATACATGAGGAGACCTCCTCCCCTGTATTGCCACTCCCCACAGAGAGCAAGATAAATCAGCAAAGAATAGAGCGTGACTCACGTGCAATTGCAGCATCTCCCAGCCGAGGCGGGGCGCAACACTCAAACACTAGCATCCCATCTGAAGACGTGTTGCCAAGGAAATTAAATGGCGCATCATATTTGCATGCATGCGAACTAAAAAAAAACTTGCTTACAGTCACACGATATAACTGAAATGGAAGTCGAATTGATTAAAACATGGGCCAGCCAATGCACGCCTACGGGCCGATCAAGCCTGTTCTTTGATAGTCTCCACAAGGCCCATCACCTCAGTCTTATCTGAAGGCCCAGCAACTCAACCTCGACTGTGTCCTTCCTAATCAGACACGTGCATCATACATTATCAAAAAAAAAAAAAAACTAGGACAAGTGCCTACACCTATCCTCGGTTCGAAACTGCAAGTAACAAAACCACCAGCATCATATACATCACAAAACCACCAGCAGTTAAATATCAAATTTGCCACCCTGTACTGCTGGCAAGACATGATGCTTTAACTGACAAAAGACATTTCTGCAAGACATGCATATCTGGGCACAAATTGGATCCCAAAAGACATTTCTGCAAAAAAGACAGTTCCGAGCACGAAAGAAGTGTCGGGTGGCACGATTAGGGACATCCTAATCAGAGTACTAAAGTCACCCTAAAAACGCAAACACATGTTAGGCGACTGAGGCCACGAAGGCCCACGGCCTCCTTCCAATCTGGAAGAAAGGAAAAAATTCAAAGAAGCCCAGCATGCGGCCCACCCGAACCCTCCTTGGACTCGCGGGGTGATCTCCGTCTCGCTCGAGGGCTCCTATCGAGACCCTCGACCGCGCCCCGTGTCTCTGCCTCGCTCGAGGGTAGCGAACCCACCCTCGAGCGGGCAAACATCTCCGCCTCGCTCGAGGGTAGCGAACCTACCCTCGAGCAGGGCGAATCATATCCGCCTCGCTCGACGCCACCCTTCGACGCAAAGGACAAACGGCCCTGCCGCTCACCCGCCCGTCGTACGGAGACATTAAATGCCAACCACTCCTCCACAAAGCCCAGGACAGACGGCGTCAGGCCGCCATTCCCCACAGTGGCTGTGACCGGAGTCCCGTCCGCCAACTCCGGTCACTGCTCCGCCATCCCGGACGCTGTGGCGGCACTGTGGGAACCTGCGACGCGGGACGAGATGGGCTCGGCACAGCTCCCGTTACTATTCTGCCAACTCCGGCTGTCTGGACTCCACCTCACCACACGTATGGCCCCGGACCCGCCCCTGCTCGGGAAGGGGTCCTGTGTCGCCACGTGCCCCTCAAGGAGGGACGCTCAGCACTAGCAGCCGGAGGCCCGGACCTCCCCCCTCGAGGGGTCCGGGATCCCCATGTGACTCCCGGACCTCCTTAGTGCACACGCCAGCACTCCGCCCAGGGGGGGTCCGGGATCGCCACGTGCTCCGTTACCACTGGCGCTCATATATATGCAAGACCCTGGCCTGCGGGGCCCACGGAACGCCACCCCGCCACGTTTGGAAGACTGTACACCCAACAGCGACGACCACGCCGCCTGCTGGGGCTGGCAGGGCGCCGGCGCGATCTCCGCAAGACCAAGGACGATACCCAGGACAACTGCCACGCCCGACGCCATGCCCCACAGTGTACTTCCCACAGTGTTCGACCACTGCACCCCCGCGATTCGGGGGAAAGACGACGACTTCCACGATCCCCTGTACATTGTACACCGTCCCTCCTTATGACTATAAAAGGAGGAGGCGGGCTTCCTTTCAAGGGGGACGTCTTTGACATCGCGCAATCAGACCACTCGATAGAACGCAACGCTCAGCTCCACTGGGCACCCGATATTGGCACCCGCCTCAATCAGCTTCTCCTCTAGCAGAGACCTGGGAGCTTCCCTCCCTCTCTCGCCTCGCCTGTACCCCCTACTACGGGCACCTCCGGTGCAAGATAATACAGTGCCCTCGCACACCCCCTTGCTGGACGTACGGCCCCGCGGCCGGAACCAGGATAAACCCGTGCATTACTGTGTTGCCTCTTGCATCAACATATGGGACGAGGAAACACGCATCATTACTAGTTGGGGTCTGGACCGCCGGTTCAGGACACCGACAGTTGGCGTGCCAGGTAGGGGCGTCGCATGACATTTTTTCTTGTGTTCCCATTTGATCTCCAGGGATGGCGGGCAGATCCAACCCATTCCCCATGGGCATCACGGATCCGCTCCCAGCAGGGTACGTGATCTGGTTCGGGAGTCTCGAGTTCAGAGCAACCGGCAACGGTTACCTCATGGAGCTCCTCTCGCCCAGACGCAACCCGGACATTCCGGCTTCACCAGCCCGGCGCAACAGGCGCTCGAGCCAGCACTCGCGACACGCGCGCGCACAGCGGTGCCGGGCGGCACGCCTCAGCTCCCCCACGTGGGTTGAGGTTGCCATGTCGCAGCTCAGCGTCGCGGCCGACGGGGCCACCGCATCATCATCTCGTGCATCGGCATCAGCAACGCCGGCACCGTCATCGACTGCAGCCCTAGTGTCTCCTAGGGGGGTGCGACTGCGGCGTCACCCTTCCCCATCGGGATGCGCAACGCTGCGTCCTTCGCTTCTTTGTCCAGCACCAACTTCGCCGCGTACGAGGATCTGCCAGGACATCACCTCCTGTCGATCCGTAGCCTCATCGCGTCGTCTCCTAACGACTCCTACCTCGAGACGGCGAGCTCAATTGCCGACGACATCAACTTCTTCATGGACAACTTCACGGCCGAGGACCCCGGCGCTTTCCGCTCGTTCCAGCTAGCGACGGCTTACTGCCTCACCTGCTCTGAGGACTCCAGCGAGGGGGATTACGATCCCTCCTGGGAGTGCTTCATGGTCCAGCTCGCGGACGGGGCAAGAGGACAATGCTCCGGGTGGTGACGGGAATGGCGGGGCGGACGCGCAGGCGAACCAGCCAGTGGTGCCGCCTGCGGCCCCTTCTACTTCGTCAAGCTCAGCGGCGCGGCAGGCACAGCTGGCGCAGCTCAAGGAGCTTCAAGCCAAGCTCAACGAGCAGCGTCGGCAGACTCAGGAGCTACGCACCGCACTCGAGCAACAGTGAACCGCGCGTGGCGCGCATGCCCAGGCTGCGGCACGCGTTGCTCGGGAGCGGATCCTAGCCGACGACAACGTCGACAAACCTCCGGAACTGAAAACAGCCGGCGAAAAACTCGTCGTTGCGGCCTACCTACTCCAAGCGATGCCCAAGCCATCGACGACTTCGGGACGCAACCTGCGCCGCGAGGCACAGGCGCTCATCGAGCAAGCTGCTGTGCAGCAGGCCGAGAGCTCTGCGTCTCGCATGCGCAAGATAGTCCCAAAGCAGCCCGGTGGGACTGCACGCCAGGACCACGAGGCTTCGGTGCACACTCCGCCAGGAGGGAAGGGAAAGGCAGCCGCAGCGCATGACGCGAAGGCACCCTCGATGCACGACCACATCGGAAAGGCTCCCGCGAGGGAGCGACTCCACGACACGCGCGGGCATGCTGGCGACGGCGACGCCCGTTACATCATCGACGGCAAAAAGTACACCCTTCGACGGGGTGGACGCTTTGACCCAGAGCACGACAGGGGCGAATCACCGGAGCCCCCGGGCACCCGTGTGTTCAGCCGGGAGATTCGTACCGCTCCTTTTCCCCCACGCTTTCGACAGCCTACCACCCTCGTCAAGTACTCGGGCGAGACCGATCCCGCAGTCTGGCTCAACGACTACCGCCTAGCGTGCCAGCTGGGCGGTGCGACGGAAGACGCGGTTATCATCCGCAACCTTCCCCTTCACCTTGCTGACGCCACACGAACGTGGCTCGAGCACTTGCCCGCGGACCAGATCCACAACTGGGCCGACTTAGTCCAGATCTTTGTGGGCAACTTCCAGGGCACCTACGTGCGCCCTGGGAACTCCTGGGACCTCAAAGGGTGCCGGCAGAAGCCCAATGAGTCCCTGCGCGACTATGTGCGGCGCTTCTTCAAGCAATGCACCGAGCTCCCCACCACATCGAGGTCATCAACGCCTTCCTCGAGGGCACGACGTGCAGGAACCTGGTGCATGAGCTTGCGCGAAGCCGTCCCGCTAACACCAACGAGTTGTTCGATACTGCCACCAACTACGCCGCCGGCGAAGAGGCAGTTGGTGCCATTTTCGACGACAAGCCGAACAAACGCAAGGAAGATGCGCCCGCAGAGGGCGGCAACCTCAAGACCCACGCCCCCGCCAAGAAACAAAAGCTGGGGAGGAAAGGGAAGAAGCAGGCCTCACCAATCCAGCGTGGACCAGGGCAGGCAGAAGACTCCGACGAGGCCTCAACATCATGTACGCCCACACCTTGGAGCTCTTGGGGATTGGATTGAACAAGCTTCGCCCCAGCAAGTCGCCATTTCATGGCGTTGCGCCGGGGAGGCGAGTCCAACCCATCGGCCAGATCGATCTACCCGTCTGCTTCGGCACGGCAGCAAACTTCCGCAAGGAAGTGCTCACCTTTGAGGTGGTAGGGTTTCGGGGATCCTATCACGCCATTCTTGGTCGTCCCTGTTATGCCAAGTTCATTTGAGCACGCAGAGGCTCAAGCGGAGGACGATGCCCTCACAGCCACCCTCGATAAGATGGCAAGCGAGGCCTTGGACTCCATGCACCGACACGCGGGCAGCTTCGAACCCGCCGAGGGTATCAAGAAGGTGCCCCTCGACCCGAATCGCTCCGACGACAAGGCGTTGCAGGTCAGCGCCACCCTCGACAGCAAATAGGAAGTGGTGCTCGTCGACTTTCTCCGCGCCAACGCAGCCATCTTTGTGTGGAGCCCCTCGGACATGCCTGGCATACCGAGGGAGGTCGCCGAGCACTCCCTTGATATCCGGCCTAGCTCCAAGCCGGTGAAGCAGCGCCTGCGACGCTTCGACGAGCCAAGCGCCGGGCGATCGGCGAGGAGCTGCAGAAACTTCTGGCGGCCGGATTCATCAAGGAAGTATTCCATCCCGAGTGGCTAGCTAATCCTGTATTAGTGAAGAAAAAGAATGGGAGCTGGCGGATGTGCGTAGACTACACTAGTTTAAATAAAGTATGTCCGAATGTTCCCTTTCCTTTGCCACGCATTGATCAAATCGTAGATTCAACTGCGGGATGTGAACTTTAATCCTTTCTTGATGCTTACTCCGGTTACCACCAAATCAAGATGAAAGAGTCCGACCAGCTCGCGACCTCTTTTATCACGCCTTTCGGCATGTACTGCTATGTCACGATGCCCTTTGGCCTCAGAAACACCGGAGCTACATATCAGCGGTGTTATGCTCCACGTTTTCGGGGACCATCTCGGGTGGAACGTAGAAGCATATGTCGATGATATCATTGTAAAATCCAGGAAGGCGGACGACCTGGTTGCTGATATCAGGATCACATTCGATTGCCTAAGGGCCAAAGGGGTAAAACTCAACCCTGAGAAGTGCGTGTTCGGAGTCCCTCGAGGCATGCTCTTGGGCTTCATTGTCTCCCAGCGGGGCATCGAACCCAACCCTGAGAAAGTCTCGGCCATCACTCGGATGGGTCCGATCCGAGACCTAAAGGGGGTACAGAGGGTCATGGGATGCCTAGCGTCCCTCAGCCGATTCATCTCGCGTCTCGGCGAGAAAGGCTTACCCCTGTATCGACTCCTGAGGAAAACCGAGCGCTTCACGTGGACCCCCGAAGCTCAAGAAGCCCTCGACAGGCTGAAGGCATCGGTCCTCACGCCCCCATTCTCACGCCACCCGCGGATGGCGAGCCCCTCTATCTGTATGTAGCCGCGACGACTCAAGTGGTCAGCGCGGTGGTCGTTGTTGAAAGACATGAGGAGGGCCATGCTCTGCCCGTCCAACGGCCGGTGTACTACATCAGCGAAGTGTTGTCTGAAACTAAGACACGCTATCCACAGATTCAGAAGCTGCTATACGCAGTAGTTTTGGCACGGCGCAAGCTGCGCCACTACTTCGAGGCCCATCCCGTCACCGTGGTCTCGTCTTTCCCTCTGGGAGAGATAGCCCACAACTGGGAGGCCGAGGGTAGAATTGCCAAATGGTCCGTGGAGCTGATGGGAGAAACTCTCACCTACGCCCCCCGCAAAGCAATCAAGTCCCAAATCTTGGCTGACTTCGTGGCTGAGTGGACGGACACTCAGCTACCCCCACCGCAAATCCAGGCTGAGTGTTGGACCATGTACTTCGACGGGTCGATGATGAAAACCGGCGCCGGCGCCGGCCTCCTCTTCATCTCACCCCTCGAAGACCACATGCGGTACGTGATACGCTTGCACTTTCCTGCGTCCAACAATATGGCGGAATACGAGGCCCTCCTCAGTGGCCTCCGCATCGCCATCGAGCTTGGCGTCAAACGCCTCTACATGCGCGGTGACTCTCAACTCGTCATCGACCAAGTAATGAAGGAGTCTAGCTGCCACGACCCGAAGATGGAGGCATACTGCAAAGCAGTACGCCGCCTCGAGGACAAGTTCGACGGCCTAGAACTCAATCACGTCCCGCGCAAGTACAACAAGGATGCCGACGAACTAGCCAAGATCGCGTCGGGGCGGACCACCGCCCCCCCGAACATCTTCGCTCGCGACGTCACCAAGCCCTCCGTCGAATTCAAGGATCCGGCGGAGCCAGGCCCCTCGACTGCCGGGCCCACCGGCGGGAACCCCCCGGCGAATGAGGCCGAGCCCATAGACATTGACTTCGAGACCTCCTTCGCGGACGAGGCCGAAGCAATGGAGATCGACGAGGCCCCCACTTCGCAAGATTGGCACACCCAGTACCTCGACTGGATGATTCGAGGGGTCCTACCCTCGAACCACGCTCAGGCGCGGCACCTCGCTAGGCGGGCCAAGTCCTTCATCCTAATCGACCACGAGCTGTATAAACGTAGTCCCTCGGGCGTCTTGCAGCGATGCATCCCCACCCCCGAGGGCAAGGAGCTGATCCGTGACATCCACGCTGGCATCTGCAGTCACCACGCCGCACCGCGCGCCCTTGTGGGTAACGCGTTTCGGCAAGGTTTTTACTGGCCCACCGCGGTCGCCGACTCCACCGACGTCGTGCGGACTTGCGAGGCTTGGCAGTTCTATGCTCGAAAGACACACCTCCCGGCCGATGCTCTGCAGACCATCCCCATCACGTGGCCGTTTGCCGTGTGGGGACTGGACCTCGTCGGCCCGCTGCAGAAGGCGCCCGGGGGCTTCACCCACTTGCTGGTGGCAGTCGACAAATTCTCCAAGTGGGTTGAGGCTCGACCCATCGTCAAGATTAAATCCGAGCAAGCCGTTCTATTCTTTACCGACATCGTCTTCAGCTTCGGAGTCCCGAACTCGATCATCACCGACAACGGCACCCAGTTCACAGGAAAGAAGTTCTTGGCGTTCTGCGATAGCTTCCACATACGTGTGGACTGGTCGGCTGTGGCGCACCCACAGACGAACGGGCAAGTGGAGCGTGCCAATGGCATGATCCTCCAAGGACTGAAACCAAGGATCTTCAACAAGCTGAACAAGTTTGGCCGGAGGTGGCTCACGGAGCTACCCTCGGTTATTTGGAGCCTGAGGACGACCCCAAGCAGAGCCACGGGCTTCACCCCGTTCTTCCTCGTCTATGGCACCGAGGCCATACTCCCCATGGACCTGGAGTACGGGTCACCAAGGCTCAAGGCATACCAGGAGCAGCAGAACCAGCGAGCCCACGAGGACTCGTTGGATCAAGTGGACGAGGCTCGAGACGTGGCACTCCTACACTCTGCGCGCTACCAGCAGTCTTTACGAAGATATCAAGCGCAGAGAGTCCGGCGCCAAGACCTCAACAAAGGGGACTTGGTGCTGAGGCTTCGACAGGACAGCAGGGGCTGCCACAAGCTCTCACCACCGTGGGAAGGCCCATACATCATCGCCGAGGTGCTCAAGCCCGGCACGTACAAGCTGGCGAACGAAAACGGCGAAGTCTTCACCAATGCTTGGAACATACAGCAGCTACGTCGCTTCTATCCTTAGAATTCCGAGCTACTTGTACATCGTTTGTACTCGCATTTTCGATTTCCCGAAATAATAAAGAAGTACGCTTCACTTGTTTATTTTTTGGGAACCTTCCGGACCCTCGGGGGTTCGGATGCGCACGAACACTGAGGTACGCCTGGCTTTACCCTCGGCAAAGCCAAGCCTCCCTCGGGGGTACTACGGGGGAACCCCCGAACGTCCCAAAAAATCGCCAACGTTTTTTCGAAAAAGTTCCGTCTCGAAGCTTCTCGTACACTTGGAGAAAACGGACGCGAGGCATAAGCAACTACGGTACGGGGCCGGCCAAGTCGTAGGGCCGCCTACGCCTCCGGGATACGGCACCCCCCCTCACCACCCCACGCCTGCATCGCTTATGAACGCGAAATTCCTCGCAGAAGTTTACCTAAGTCGCGTACGAGAACACAGAAGCAGAGTAAAGAAAACGAAGGCTCGAATGCACAAGGCCTCGATGGGCCACACTGTCGATTTTAACGATAATGAATTTCTTAAATTCATAAGTACAATTACAATAAGTACTAATTCGTTACATGGGCTCTGAGGCTCAGTTTCCCTACAGGTTATCATCCCCCTCTGTGGATCTGCAATAGCATCGAGCTCGGCTATCAGGGGGATGTCAGCTTCGACCTTCCCGGCTAAGGCAGTGGCGAACTCCTCGGCGGCTGCGTCGGCGTCGTCCATGATAGCTGACGCGGCGTCCGCATCGGCGTCGTTGGGAACGACGTACCCCGACGACACCCTCTGGAGATCCATGATGTAGTGCGTCGAGGCCATGGCGAGGGCTCGCAGGACACCGAGACGGAAGGTGCTCTTGGCATGCTCGGCGATCCGGCCACCTAGCGCTCGCAGGCGGCTGATCACCGAGCTACCAGACACGGCGCCCTCCCCCTCGAGCTCCTGGCTCACGCTCACGACGGTTCGCTCCAGGTCAGCGTACTCCGCCTGCGCCGCCATGAGCGCGGTGTTGACCGCCTCCTTTGCCGCAGCCTCGTCTGCCACTTGCTTGCCTCAGCTCTGATCAAAGGAACCAAGATAAGCTGCGAAAAAATGGGAATCCAACAATATCGAAATTTCGAGCACCCACCTGCAATGCTCTTATGCGCCTCCTCTCGCTGGACTCGGGTGGCCTCCTCGAGTGAAGACAAGGAGTTCTCCTTCCCCTTGAGGGGCGGCCTCCGTATTCCGGAGGGCCACCTCCTTTTCCTCGAGGGCCTTGCCCTTCTCCTCGAGGGTCCCGGTGAGCGTGACGACGGTTGCCTTCTCGCGCTGGAGCTCGGCCTCCTTGCCTTGGAGCTCGACCTCCTTGCGCTGGAGCTCGGCTTCCTTCTGCTCGAGCGCCGTCCTAGTGCGCTGCAGCTCGGCGGCTTGCGCCTCGGCCTCCTGAGCCTTCTGCTCCGCTGCAGCCCTTTGGACGTCACGCTCGCCGGCGGTCGGCGCCAACTCCTCCTCCAGCGCCTGCCGACGCGCCTCCAGATCCGTCATCTTCGTGTTGGCGTCGACATTCTGGAGCACCAGACCAGTGTTGTGCTGCCCAAGCCAGCGTACCTGGGAGTACAGCCGGGTCATCTCGACGCTCTTCTTGCGCGAGATGTCCCTCAGCTGCTGCAAGAGGAAAGGCGTGGGTAAAACAAATGAAATCAACGCCAAAATACATACGATTCCCGGGAAGGAGCCGCTTACCTGGCTGATCTGGTAGTCTGTCGTTCGATGGAGCTCCAGGGCGCGATCGAGGTGGTTCAGGATCTGAGAACCTGCCTCGATCTGCGCCTGCCAGACGGCCTCCTCCTCTCACTCGTCACGGAGAAACTCCGGGGGGACCCCGAACTGGATAATTGCCCCGTGATGGGGCCCCTCGGATGTCCCCCTCGTCGAGCGCCTTCGCACAGGCCGACGTAAGCTCGGCAATCTTGTCGGCGGCGCTTGCCGCAGCAGCGGGGTCGATGTCCCTCGAATCCCCGTATTCTTCGCTGCTATCCGGCAGCTGCACCACCGGCACTACGCCTTCCGGCGCCACCTGCGCCGTCGTTGCTACAACAACACCCTCGTCCCGGGCCTCTGCAGGCATCGCAACGCGGGTTTCCTCCGACACCGGCGCCCTTGGCGCTGACTCCTCCTCCGCGACGCCCTCGCCCCCCAGCCCTCGGGTGCTCGGGGACGAGGGACTCCACCTATGGCTGGCTTGGCGGGGCGCTCCTGCGCATCCCCACCAGCTCCTTCCTCTGCGACCGGACAGGCGGCGCTATCCGCATCGCCCCGACCGGCCCCAACTTCGACGTCCGGCCGGGCGGCGTCATCTACACCTCCCCGGCCGGCCTCCCCCACGGCGTCAGCCGGAGTTGCTGCTCCAACGCCACTCTGGCCGGCGTCACCCCCCGTTCCCTGGCGCTCGAGCCTGTTGGGCCGCTTGGGCCCCTCGAGCCATGGCCTCCCGCAGCTTCGCGGCCTCCGCCACGATATCCACGACGGGCGGGGGCTGCGGCGCCGAATGCGGCGTGGCGCGCGCCCCGGTCTTGAGGGCTTTTGTCGACACGAGCGGGGCTGCATCCTTGGCAACGGCTCCGGAGCTGGAAATCGGGGAAAAAAGGCTGAGGTTAGCAGGACTGGGGGATCGATTAAATGAACGCAACGAATAAGACCAGAAACACTTACCCGGACCGGGCACTCATGCTGCGTTTGCCCGTGCCACTCCTTCGGGCCCGCGGCACGCTGACGCCCCTCGACGGCTGATCCGAGGGTGCTGTCCTCGGACCAGCCTGAGGCCTCAAGGCCGTCTGCGCGGGCGTTCCCGCGCTCGCCGCAGACCCATCACCGCCCGTCGACATCGTGGGCGTAGATGATCTGCCGCCCGCCGCCGGCGTGGGCGACCTCCGCTCCGCCCCCGTGAGGGGCGGGTCTGCCGACAATCCCGGTGCGGGCCTCGCCTCACGCGGTGCCGCTGGCGCATCCTCGTCGCCAGCCTCTTGATAGACCGGCGGGGAATCCGTACCAGTTGCCGCCCTCGTCCCCACCCGGGAGGTCGACCTCGGCATCCGAGGCGTCCTCCTCCTCCTCACTCGTGGACTCGGGCGTAGCGGGCCGCGGCTTCCCCTCCTCGCGTGCGATTTTGCATGCCTTGTCATGTTTTCTCCTTCCTTCTCCTCTTCCTGTCGGCAGCTGCCTCCGCCGCTTCCTTCCGCTTCTTCACCGCCTCGAGGGGTGGCACTTGCGGCCCACCCCCTGCAAAATGCAGTCAAATCGGAGTCAGGAAGCAGGAAGGGGAAAGGAATGACACAAATCGACAACGGATTGAAATCGGGACTCACCACTGAAATGTACCCCGGCTCGGGGCGCATCTTGATCTCCCAGAGATCGCTTGCGTCGTCAGGGAACTCCGCCACCGCGTTCCTGGCCCTCCGAGCAGCGATGCCTCGAGGGAGCAGCACCGTCGACGTCCTCAAGCCCGAGGCTGGGACCCCGGGGGTGAGGCCGAAAATCGGCAGGGTCCTCTCCGTCAGAGGAATCACCCTCTGCCGGTAGAAGTTCGCGATGACGGCACCCGCCGTCAACCCCTTCCTCACCAGGTGCACCAACGCCTCGATGAGGACCTCGAGCATCCCTTGCTGCGCTGGGGGCGACACCCCCCAGTCCCACTTGGCTGGTCTCTCCCGAAGCACCTTGTTGGTGAAGGCCGGGAGCTTGTTGCCGAAGTTGCGCAGGTACAAACCACCCACGAGTCCACCCGGCGTTGTTCGTGGTCATCTTGTTCGGGATATACAAGTTCTTTCGGCTCGGGCGCAAATGGAGCGTCAGGCCTCCAGCGCGCGCAAACCTCTTTGGTTGCCCCCGCATGTTCTCGACGAAGAGCTCGCCGCGGAACAGGTGGATCCACATATCCCAGTGGGCTTCGATCCCCAAGTACCCTCGCAGACGGCGACGAAGACCGCCGCCTGCGAGATGGAGTTGGGGCCGAAGTTGTGCAGCTCTGCTCCGTAGTGCTCGCACAAAGCCCGCATGAACCTGTTGACGGGGACGTCGAATCCCCGCTCGTGCAGACGCACGAGGCTCACGACGTAGCCTTCAGGGGGATTCGGCTCGGTCTCCTCCGGCCGCGGGGAAATCAACGCCGGCCGCATCCGAGCTCATGTTCATTGGCAGCAGCCGGTCGGTGACCAGCTGCTCCAGAACCGCCTCTGTAGCGGTGGATTTCCCCATGGCAATGGCTCCCGGATATCCGACATTGCTTCGAGCTGCGGGGAGATGTGGGAAGACAAGCTCTGCGGTGCCTAAGGTATGCTCTCGATCTTCTCCTTCTTCCTCCTCTCGCTCTCAGCTGTGGGCTCAGGACGCAGGGGAGGCGGAGAACAGCGGGGAGATGAAGGCAAATGGCCAGGTGAGCCCAAACAGTCCTCCCTCTTTCGCTTTTATTTCACCACGACGCGCGGATACGCCGCCATGGCCCGAATCCGCCGCATTTAATGCGGTAGATTTTGCCGTCGCTGACGGATGGGCCCCATGACTGCGGAGTCTCCCACGCGCGCACTCGGCAATAACTGCGGTGCGGTAACCGACGGGCGCAGCGCGACTGTTGCGCTGTTCCATCCATCAGCCGCCGCCAACGCCGCTTCGTCTACCCGAGGTAGTCGCCTGAAAATGCGCGCCCGCACTGCACCGCACGAATCGGGCCATGTCGCCCACGACCAGCGGAAGACCCGCGCACACGACTAGCGACTCTGCGTCGCTTGCGAACCGTGACGGAATATTCCTTTCTGGGGCCCTTCACCCTTGAAGGAAACTTATTCCAAGGCCTTACTGATCAGGGGTTCGAAACCTGTCCCGTCGAGGGTTCGACAGGCGCCCCAGATCACTAGAGTCAGGGACTGCATGGACGTGCCGTACAAGCTACCCTTGAACACAGAGTTCGAGACTTCCTACGCAGTGTTCAAGGCCAGTCGAGGGTGCCTAGCAGGGGGATCCCATCGAGGGAGAGCATCGAGCCCTCGGACCCTATCGAACGGGTCCGAGCCCCGCCTAGCGAACCTTTGCGAGCGCTTTATGTGACGTGTCCATGGACCACGAGCCAACCCTTATCGAACGGGGCACGGATGTCCACTTGAACTAACCCGATAACAGCTCACCGAAGCAGCCATAGCTCGCGGCCCGGGCATGGGTAGCATTGTGCGCTTCACCCTTCCTCCCTGCGGAAGGGCGACGAGGGCCGTAACTAAAGTCGAGGGTTCCCCGAACGCCTTTACGTAGGCCGGGGCTCGGGGGCTCCTCGCACGCCGCGGCTCAGGCCGCACCCTCGAATGGGTCCACGACCGTCGATTGTGAAGTTCCGTGTGTCTAAACCAAAACTCCCACTCTTGACGCATGCCTGCTATATGGTTAAGCTGGACACTGGGTCGCTGTTCCAGCACGAAAAGTGCCGAGGCCGCTGAAAGGATTGCCGATGCCGGCTGAAAAAGACGCAGGATGGCCACCCCCCAGTAAAGCAACCAAGCGAGGCGACGTTTATAGCCCTTGGATGAGTACAAACACTCCTCCAAATCCTCGGGGGCTACACCCGCGGGTGCGCTGATGCGCCCCCACGGAGGAAACTTCACACATTCGAGGACCGAAATCTCCTGCAGGGGTGGCACCCACCCATACACTTTCTGTCGTCCTCTTCCGCGAAGGAGAAGGAGACTTCATTGCTCTTTACAAACAAAGATTACAAAGGGCTACCGACTTAAAGCCGTCGAGAAATACAAACGCATTGCCACCTGCGTGGCAATTTTCCCTGTCTTGGGGAGGAGTGAGCGACGAAGAAAAGCACCGAGCCCCTGGCTGGCGCGACGGCCAGGCTGCTAGGGATTGCGAGGAACAGCCCCCAGACCGCACGGGTCCAGCGGGATGCCCTCCTCGCAAGCTTTCTTCTAGCATCTCCTCCACCGAAGACCCTGCGGGGGGTCAAGCTGGCGGACAGCACCCTCCACACCGTCTCCCCGAGAGCAACCTTTTCGCCAGTGGGGACGATGCGAAGAACAGCCACCAAATCTGGCACCAACGCCATGGTCAGGCGTCTCCATCCCCCTTCAGGCTAGGGTACATCGCAGAAGCAGGACCCCACGGGCCCGATGCTCTTCTGCTGATCCCACTAAAGCTGAGGGATGGTGCGCACGCCCTCTCCGGCTTTCCCCCACCGCTCGCAAGCATTCTTCTAACATCAAAGCCTAAAAAAGCCAGGCCACCCCATCTGGGGGCCGGTCGTGAAAGGCAAAGGAAAACATTACGAGACTTGGGCGATGTTAGGTGTAAGAGCAGAGAAGTTGGAGAAGAAAGGGAGTCTCTCGACCCCTATTTATAGCTGCGTCGGGCGCCAAGCTCCAAGCCTGTCGAAGGGCGAAAGCTTGGACCGCCCGGGATGGCACGGCTCTCCACGAACGAGAGATACCCTCGGTTACCGTGCTAAGACATGACGGGCAAGGCAAAGCTGAGCCCTTGGACACTGAGCGGCGCAGCATCGACGCTGGCCGACTGCCCTCGAACGGCGCACCGCAAGGCGACCAGGGGAAGCGGGGCCGAGACCCTGGGCGCGGGACAGCGTGGCAAACGCACCAGCTGCAGAACTGCAAGCGCCATCGTGGCCCTGGCCCGCCCAGCGCTGACGCGCCTTGTCCCCGGAACAAAACAAAAGGGAGCGCACGCCTCGAAGTACTCTCTTTTCGGGCGCACTACCCCGACCGACGAGTTGTCACATCCGCTGGGCCGGCACCCAGGTGCGCCTGGCGGGAGCACAACACCAATCGATCATGTCAAGGGGTAAAATCGCCGAAATACCCTTTGGCCGAATCCCTTGACTCGACCAAAGCCTCGGGGGCTACTGTCGGGTGCCACGATTAGGGACACCCAAATCGGGGTACTAAAGTCACCCTAAAAACGCAAACACATGTTAGGCGACTGAGCCCACGAAGGCCCACGGCCTCCTTCCAATCTGGAAGAAAGGAAAGAACTCAAAGAAGCCCCATGCAGCCCATCCGAACCCTCCTTGGACTCACGGGGTGATCTCCGTCTCGCTCGAGGGCTCCCATCGAGACCCTCGACCGCGCCCCGCGTCTCCGCCTCGCTCGAGGGTAGCGAACCCACCCTCGAGTGGGCAAACATCTCCGCCTCGCTCGAGGGTAGCGAACCTACCCTCGAGCAGGGCGAATCATCTCCGCCTCGCTCGAGGCCACCCTTCGACGTAAAGGACAAATGGCCCTGCCGCTCACCCGCCCGTCGTACGGAGACATTAAATGCCAACCACTCCTCCACAAAGCCCAGGACAGACGGTGTCAGGCCGCCATTCCCCAGAGTGGTTGTGACCGGAGTCCCGTCCGCCAACTCCGGTCACTGCTCCGCCATCCCGGACGCTGTGGCGGCACTGTGGGAACCTGCGACGCGGGACGAGATGGGCTCGGCACAGCTCCTGTTACTATTCTGCCAACTCCGGCTGTCTGGACTCCACCTCACCACACGTATGGCCCCGGACCCGCCCCTGCTCGGGAAGGGGTCCGGTGTCGCCACGTGCCCCTCAAGGAGGGACGCTCAGCACTAGTAGCCGGAGGCCCGGACCTCCCCCCTCGAGGGGTCCGGGATCCCCATGTGACTCCCGAACCTCCTTAGTGCACACGCCAGCACTCCGCCCAGGGGGGTCCGGGATCGCCACGTGCTCCGTTACCACTGGCGCTCATATATATGCAAGACCCTGGCCTGCGGGGCCCACGGAACACCACCCCGCCATGTTTGGAAGACTGTACACCTTACAGCGACGACCACGCCGCCTGCTGGGGCTGGCAGGGCGCCGACGCGATCTCCGCAAGACCAAGGATGATACCCAGGACAACTGCCACGCCCGACGCCATGCCCCACAGTGTTCGACCACTGCACCCCCGCGATTCGGGGGAAAGACGACTTCCACGATCCCCTGTACATTGTACACCATCCCTCCTTATGACTATAAAAGGAGGAGGCGGGCTTCCTTTCAAGGGGGACGTCTTTGACATCGCGCAATCAGACCACTCGATAGAACGCAACGCTCAGCTCCACTGGGCACCCGATATTGGCACTCGCCTCAATCAGCTTCTCATCTAGCAGAGACCTGGGAGCTTCCCTCCCTCTCGCCTCGCCTATACCCCCTACTACAGGCACCTCCGGTGCAAGATAATACAGTGCCCTCGCACACCCCCTTGCTGGACGTACGGCCCCGCGGCCGGAACCAATAAACCCGTGTGTTACTTGCCTCTTGCATCAACATCTAGGACGAGGAAACATAGCATTACTAGTTGGGGTCTGGACCGCCGGGTCAGGACACCGACAAGAAGATATGCATATCTGGGGTGCGATCACTACCCACACCACCCCAAATTCTGTATCCATGTACTTCAAATTGGATCACAGGATGCTATCCAGCAAATGCATCCAACATTCCAATTGACAGTACTCAGAATAGGCTATGCCTCTCTTTCACTACCACACGAAAATGCAGAAGAAGAAACACATATGCACCAAAAAATATCGTTGCAACATATTGTATAACCCAAACAAGAACCGGAAAGATGGGTAAACATAGACATTAGCCACACCATTATTGCATAGCATTTGCCATCAGTGCTCGAGAAGCAAGCCCATATGACAACCGAATGAAAAGACCAAACTTTAGTAATCAAGAAGCAAGACGGGCCAAGGATTTTTTTGGTAACAGCAGCATATTTTTCACAAGGTGAAGCATTCCTTAGTCTTGTACCTTAAAGTGAAGCTTTTTAAGAGAAGCAATAGGATGGTAGGGAAATAATTCAGAATACAAGTGGTTGACAAAGAAAAATAACATTTTTCTTCATTGCCCACAAGTTACAGGTACAACAGCTTCTAATAGTACAGTTACAGCACCTTCTAATTGGAAAATGGTAATGTGAAAGCCTGAAGCTACATGAACATAGCTATCATCTACATCTACATCAACAGCATGAAACATGGTAAGAACAATGCCAAATATCATAGATTATTATGCTGCTCAAATTATTAAACTCGACAATAACATCCGTAGAGGTGTACAAAGGCAAATATAGTAGGCTTTCTAGAGGCAAGGTTAAGCTGAGAAAACATTACAAAGCATAGCACAATAACCTAGCTTCTATACAAATGAGGCAAAGGGTGGAAAGCACATCACCATTCACCAATACCACCAAAATATCTGCTTCAGTGCCCAGCCGCTGCAGCATCCTCAACGAGCAACCTCAGCCTCCAGTTTAAGACATCAAGCTCATCCATCCTCTGGGCTCTCCACCGCTTTGCAAGCTCGCTTTCCTCAGCACCCCCACCCACGTTGCCACCATTGATAATCCCGCTAGCCTTTGCCTCCCTCAGGCACTCCTCAAACACATCCAGCACAGCATTTGCCATTCGATGCTCGTTGCTACATGGCACCACCACTTTGTGGTCTCCAATCTCATTGCCAATTCCATTGTTCCCATTCGGGAGAGCAGCCACGGCCTCGGGCTGCTCCTGCACAATAACACCAAATTTGCTGTCAAGGGTGGCACCTTCGTGGTCGCCTAGGTGCCCGCTTTCCTGCTCAAGGTAGAACACATCCTCGCCATTGGAAACATCCGGAAACAAGCCCGGGGCAGAGGAACCAATCCCATTGTAGTCATGGGAGTTGCTATCCCCGACGCATCCGGGGGCAGGAGCTGCGTGCCTCGCGGGTTGGAGCGGCGGCGCTTGTTCCCGGAGGCCCCCGCGCTGGACGCGAAGGGCGAGGTGGCGGCGTTGGCGGGGTCCCAGAGCCTGGAGCAGAGGTGGAACACGTCGCGATCGTGCGGCGCGAGGCGGGCCGGGTCGAGGCCCCCGGCGACGCGCGCGGACACGCTGCGGTACTTGTTCTTGAGGCGGCGGAGCTTCTCGGAGAGCTGGGCGCGGGTGTAGGGCTGGGGCATGGACTCGGAGAAGCGGTCGTAGAAGACGTGAGGTCGCGCGGGAAGACGAGGCCCTGCGCGCCGCAGCCGAGGGCCCTGCAGGAAGCGGAGCTCGTCGGACTCGGACCAGATCCGCTGGAACTTGAAGGGCGGCTGCTGCTGGTCCGATCCGGCGCCGCCAGCGGGCGCGGGGGCGTGGAGCGGGTCGGAGGAGGCCGGGGAGGACGAGGACGGGGGCGAGGAGGACGGCCGCGGGGAGCGGCGCTTGATGGGGAGCTTGCGCGCCCCGGCGGGCGGGGTCGGGTCGGCTGGTGCGGTCGGGTTAGGGTTGGGCGGGACGGGGGCAGGGACCGGAGGGTCTGTTGGCCCGAGGCCATGGCGCGCACGGATCGAGCGCGGGCGGGGCGAGGCCGAGGCGAGGTGCGACGAGAATGAGACGGGACGGGGGGCGAAGTGGCGTGGTGGATTGGGTCGTCGCGCACGGCGCGGCGCGGCGGACGCGGACGGACGGGGGGAGGTGGTGGGATGGGGACGCAGACGGCTGGGCTAGGACGGGACGGCCGGACGGGGAAGTGGGGGTCGATTGGGTTAGGTTGGGGGCGGATTGGTTGGCGACGCCCGGAATCCCTGGGTTTCGGCTGCTCTATCTTCTGTAAAATAGATATTCATCTTTAAAGCCTATTTAGACTCAATTATCTACTATAAATATGTTTAACATTTTGATTGAATTAATTCAACATGTTATTAAACTAATTCAACATTTGACCATCAAATGTTGAAATTGTACAGATAAAATGTTGAAGCTAGAAGCACAAAATGCTGAATTTGGAATGTTGAACGGCAACATTATGGAGCTTCTTCATCGGAGGCGGTGGCGGCGCGAGCGGCGCAGCGCGCGGAGGCGGCGGCGTAGGAAGCAACGCGCGCGGAGCGGGTGTGGGCGGCGGCGGCGGCACTTCCTGCGCGTGGCGGCGTGGCGGGTGTGGACGGCAGCGGAGCGGGGTGCGGGCGCGGGGCACCACACGGGGCGGCGTCGATGCGGGCGGTGGGGAGAGAAGGTTGGGAGAGAAGAGTTTAGGGTTTGAGTAGATCCAATGTCTATTATTGTTTGCACGAATCTTAACACTGAGAGGTAAGTTGGAAAAAATCTTGCGAGGATGGATAGGTTTTCTGGTGTTCTGTCGCCTCTGGACTGTGGCTGGCCTCGTCGGCCCGGTGGGCGAGACCGGCAAGCGTGCTCCTGTGGCTCACTGACACGCGGCCCGGGGGTTTGGGGTGCGGTGCGAGGAGTCGCGCTGGGCTCGTCTTTGGGGAGAGACATGTCTTATGCGGCGTGCAGAACGGGCCAGGAGGCAACTCCTTGGTGGTGACTGGCTTTCATTTGGCCGGTTTTCATGCGATTTTTCTCACGGGATTATGAAATGTGCAAAAAAGAAGATATAAATTTATCTGCTTGAGTGCCCGTCAAAAACCCGTACAAATGTATGCGTCCGTATAGTATTTCTTAGCTAATTAAGTATTTTTGCTACTTAGTACAATAAATAAGATTCATATATCTATTTTTCCCCCGTCATATTTCTTGGCCATTACTTTAGTCTCGTGCAGTAAACACCTTGTGAGGAGTTTTATATTAAATTTTAATAGAATCTAAACAATATCTTTTTGTAAAATGAATCAACTTCTTGTTATTTTCCTTTTAATTATTTAATTGTATCACGGCATCGAACAATATGTATTGATCATAATAATTTCAAGGAAGAAAAACACTAATAAAATATTGAAGCTATTTATTTGTTTAAAGGATTAGAAAAATCAATTTTCGAACTGTCAATTACAAAGATGTTATATATATTTTCCAAACAACATGTTAAACTCAATCATACTTAACAGTTAACAAATGTAAAATTCATTAGAAGTAAAGTTTGTTTGGCATAGCTTCAGTTCTCCTAAACAACTCATAAAGCAGCTTCTCTGATGAACATCTTCTCCGATTTGAAGTTGTTTCGAAATCGTTTGGCGAAACAGCTTCCTGAAGGCGAAGCGATCGAAGCCATGTTTTGTGGCTATATCCTGCTAGTGAAAGCTGAAAGAGCTTCATGAT